>NC_064909.1:14332500-14643750 GCF_929443795.1 Astur gentilis
ATGAAATCACATTTTAAAACTGAATTTGGAAGGCAGAAAATCCTCTCAAGAAAATCTGTCTGTGTTAATGGATGGAAGTAATTTCCTCCCTTGTTAGATATTCTAGAGCACGCAGATATTTGATTTACATCTGCTGTCTCCTAGTGACATAAAATATGGTTTGGTGACACAGTCTCAGTGAAGAAATTGAAGGTCAGGGAACAATTAATCACTTTCTTGCTCATAATTTAATATGAAGATATTTAGGATACTTAGGCATCCGAAGATGAAGACAGCACCATCCTGGATTTAAAAAGTGTCTAAGAGGGGAACTGTCTTGCTTTCACTTGCTTGTCAGTGCCTAGAGCAGCCAAAGGCTATCGATGACCTGTTGTACAGCCCTATGTTGCGAAGGCTTAAATGAATGCAGAGTACCACAATGCACACAGTCAGCCTCAATTCACTGCGAATAGTGCAATGCAAGTAAAATCAGAGAGCTGGGTGAAGTTTCCAGAGTCCAGTTTTGCTCTAAAGGAGCGTAATGCTAAACCCCACCTTCCCTTGGGTGGGAGCACATGGCCTTTCTTCCACTGCTGGGAATCAGGAGACGGGGACTCCCAACTGCATGGTCAGAAAGAGCTCATTGCCGAAAGGAGTCCCAGTTCCCATCCATTTCACTGGAAACTGAGAGCAGTGCATATATCCACAGCTTGCTGTCTTTAACAACTCCTAGATTTAAAATTCCAGCGAACAGGAGACTGCCAGACCACAGAAAACTGACTGGAGAGACATTACCTTTAATGACAATTCTTCTTGGCAATTTTCCCCCCACTTTTTCCATAAAACAGAGGGAATGTTATCATTTAAGTCTTGTTGTAGGTATGTCTATCTCCAGTAAGATGTATTTGTGATAAAGCAGCCCAGCATTGTAAGCGTAACTGAAATGCTGGACTCTTGCAGCTGCCATGATGTTCTTTTTAATGCCAGGCTTCAGCACTTCTGTAGCTGTATCTACGCTGCACACTGCTGCAATGTGAATGGATACGTAAGTGAACCTGGTAAGTTACTGTGGCAGTTCTCCTGCCAAGTAGTTGCCCAAAATTGAATGGAAAACCAAGTAGATGTACAAGCAGGCTGCTGACTTTGCCAGTTAGCCTAACCCTCATTTTTGCTGCAGCACTTCAGTAAAAAGCCAATTATACCAAACTCCGGTAATGTCTCTATCAGTGATAGACTGCAGGCATTTATAGTCTTCATCAATGAACAGGCTAAGCGAAGCTAAATTGTTCTGCTAAACTTTTTAGTAAGTAATTAACCCTGAATTATCAACAACAGGCAGCTATGGTAATGGCTATGAAAGAAATAACAACCAGTTGCACAGTTATTAACACGAGAGCACTGAACAAGGCAGACAAACGGCATGTGCTGCCATGGAATTAATGGAAGGGACAGTGGTGGCAAGTGTGATCTCCTGCAGGGTGGTAAAGTTCCAGGAGGCTGAGCTAGCTGCTGAAAGACACTCGCTTTGGCAAGAGCAGCATGTACTCAGCAGTAGATGGATGGAAGTCAGAAGCGGATGGTAATAAGGAGCGTTAAAAATAAATCTAGCCTAATTAGGTTAAAAAAAGGAAAAGATGTGAACGTGACAGTTCAGCAACTGGCAACTCTTTAGTTCGAGCAGTTATCCTGGGGACAAGAAATTCATACTGGCACCAGGAAGCGGATAGATGAAGTGACCTGCTGTGCACCCTGTGCTCCCTAACTGGACTGTATCGGTGCCCATTTTCTGAAGCTGAGCTCACCAGTTTCAGAAACGAGGGTCTCTTTAAAATGTCTTACCTTGAAACACCCTAAAATATTAGCTAATTCTTAAAAATCTTGGCTACTGTGGAGCATTCACGTGCACCTGTGAATTCTGGGCCAATGAAAGATTGTGAGCTGACAGGCTTGGGACCAAGGCATATAGATATATCATGCATGTAGCAATGTGGGCTCCCCTCAGTGTTGCTCTCTAATCATTTTCATGGACCATTTGTCAGCAGAGTGAGGAGTTCCATGTCCCTTCTTGTCGTCTCTGCTGAGAACATAAGTGAAGGCGGCAAATAAGAGCAACCTTATATGAGGGAGGGGACGTGTCCTGCTGGGTACTGCACTGCAATTAAGCAACTTGTTTTGCTTCCCAGCATGACCGAGGTGGCAGGATGAGACTGGACCAACAGTATTAGTTATAGAAAAAAGAGAAAGACAGTAGAAGGCTAAGCAGAGGGGAAACAGAAGGTAAACACAGTAAAATGGAAAAAGTGGATCCAAACCAAAACCAAGGCCCTTACTGCAAGCAGAACGAGTCTGACCACTGAAATGCAGAGGTGATGGAGAATCGCTGCTGGACCCCCAAACTGGGAAGCTTCTCTTCCCTCTCTGCCTCTTGACTTTCTTTTGAACCAGCTGTATTAAGAAAACAGCTCCCACTATTCTTACTGGAGAGCATGGGGAACTTATCAATGTCCCCTGGACTTTATTAAAATTTAAGTGTCTTTTCTTCCTTCTCAAGGTTTCTGTTTAATATATTTTATCAGGTGAATTCCGTTCTCCTGGGTTACAAAATGTCCCCACGTAGCAGCTCCTCCTGCCCTGAAGGACAGGCCCTTTGTCTTGCTGAGGAAAGCTGCTTCAGGAATCCCAGTCAGCCTTATCCATCCAATTTCTGTATGGAGGTCTATGTGAATTATTAAAAGTCTGCTCTGACTACCTGGACAGCAAATAATTTAATCTCAAGTTAATGCCCTTTCTATTGTTAAATAACGTATCTTACTGTCCTGGAAAAGGTAGGGCTGGAAGAATGGGCTGTATGCTACTATATAATAGTAGTGACAAGAGAAATCTATAACGCATGAAGTAAGTTATATACATTATTCTGGGGGAGAAGGATTTGTCTGTCTATTCTGGCTGCAAACCCTGGCCTGGGAGAGTGGTAGGCAAAGCAGGGCTATCTCCCCTCTGCCATAGTGCAGTTCCTTTGGGAACTGTGTCGAAGGGACTGGGCATGCCCTTAACAATGGAAGATGCTCCTCGGTTTGGGGCAGATGTTTACTTGCTTTCTAGTTCTTCCTGCTTCTGAGCCCTCCCAGGGAATCCATGGGAGACCAAGAAGAGGAGCTTGAGATATGCTTCTTTCATCTGTGCTACTCCTCCTCTAAGAGCTGATATGGAAAGCTGTGCTACCATCTGCAGCATAGCACAAAGAGGAACAAACAGCTTTTGGGGCATGGGAAGCAAGTTTTGCATAAAAATGACAATGGTCTCTGCGCTCCAGTGCCTGAGCTGCTCTTTTTCCTTGAACTCAATAGGTGTCTTCAGATAATTGCCAAAAGAGGATTTACTTCACCTAATGCGCCTGGAGTATTAGAAGGGCTGCATTCATTTAACTGCCTAAGATAGACATGAAGACCAGAAAATCCCAAATTTGGATTTGTCACAGAACAAAATTCTGAAATCAATGTCACTTTAATGCAACAGGGTTTAATTCACAGGATTTTACTGGAGTTCAGCCCACACTACACAAAAAGCTTCTGTTGCTGGAATAGAGAGTATTTCTGGCTGTGATTTTGATGACTGCTGACCAGTTTGTCCAGTACCATCAGTTTGGAATTAGTCCGTATGGGGAAAATCATGTGTCAGCCAAGTTTAGTTCTCACAAGCTGGGAATCACACAGAAACAGAATGAGAAGGGGCCCCAAAGCTCATGTAGTGCATCCCGCCTCAGTGTTTTGCTGGCCCCTATTTATTTAAAAGAGTCTTTAAAAATGTCTCATAACAGAGGTTTTTGACAGCTTCCTCAGACCATCTCGCCCTGCTTGTAACCATTCCTGTGGCTAGAATGTTTTTCCCAATATCTAACCTAATTCTCTCAAGCTGCAATTAAGCCTATTATTCTTGTCCTACTTATATGGATAAAT
The DNA here is from genome assembly GCF_929443795.1 of Astur gentilis. Taxonomy (NCBI): domain Eukaryota; kingdom Metazoa; phylum Chordata; class Aves; order Accipitriformes; family Accipitridae; genus Astur; species Astur gentilis. The sequence continues at coordinate 14,336,436 of NC_064909.1, forward strand.
TCCTTTTTTGTAAAATATGCTTCTTACAGAAAACCAAATTTCTGTGTCCCCTTTGGTCTGTTGTTCACACTGAACACCACATGATCTCTAACGTGACCTTTGAGGACAGGCTCTTCCAAACTTCTAATAATTCTTTATTCTCTCTGCTTGGCTTCCCTACAGCTACTTCGTGTTTCTCTTGAAGAGGAAAAAAGTTGCTCAGTGTTTGACACACTGCTCTAGCTGAGGCCTTACAAGCACTGAGTGGAACTGAAGGATTGCTTCATGTGTTATATGTTTTAGTTCTGTATAAACATCCTCATATTGACATTTAACATTTTCACAACAGCCAGGTCCTGCTGACTCATGCTCAGGTTGTGATTCACGCCCTGCAGAGCTGCTGTGAGACCCTGGATCCCCACTCTTGGCCCAACACTCTGCAGGTCAAGCCCTTGTTCATAAGTCAATGTTGAAGGCTGACACATTGCTCATTTCTCCTTCTCCTTTTTCATTTTTAGAAGTATTGGCAGGGTGAAGCTAGTTCTTGTTTTTCTTTCCTGGAGTTCTCAGTACATACCCTTTCCTCCCTCTGCCGAAGGCACACGGGTTGTCCATCTTCACTAACACGCTGCTTCTCCCCTCACCAAGAAGGGTTTTCCTGGGTTTGTTTTTATTCACATCCAGTTAGCTGAAGTGAAAACAGCTTGTGATCTGCATAAAATGTGCTCATCCTCCCATCTGGTTTCATTTGCACAGCAAACATACTGTCATGATCTTACCAGCTCTCTAGTCTCTTGGGACCCTAAGAGCATCCACCCTCCTGAAGGTTTGGCTGCCGGGGCTCAGGGAATGCTGGAGGGTGACCTGAGGTCTCAGGCCAGGAAGCTGTGGGGTTCTCCAGGGTGGCCAGGGAGCTGGGCAGGCTGGGGGGCAGCTGGGGGCAGCCCTCAGCCCAGGGCATCAGCTTGTGTGTCGGGGCACGGGTGCGGATCCAGGGGCAGGCAGACCTCTCAGGAGAATTCAAGCCCCATGTGGAAAAAACCCACAACAGTAGAAACAGTCCTCTCTTTCCCCCCAAATATTCAAGGATGTAAACCCCCCAAACTCAATCACACAAGTAATCCCCCCAAATCACCCTTTCAGGAAGTCTTACACATCATAAGCAAAAAATGGTAAAAACCTCTCTTTTACCTTTGCATGTTATATTTAGTACGGTGCTATCAAAGGACTATCAAGCAATATTAATACATCAACGTTTTCCAGTGTATTTGCAGTTCTGCACTTTTTAAAATAAAAATGGTCTAATAAGCCATAAATTTACATTTCTGAAGTTACCCTGTCTGGCTCCCTTAACAAAGTGCCTGCAATACAATACATAGAGCAGTGTACATCTGTAAAACTGCAGAGCTCCAAATATTAATCAGAAGCTTTCATAACAGAAATGAATAAATGGAAGTCCAGAAATTTAATAAGGAATGAAATTTCACAAGCTGTTAAAAGACCAGCAAAGACAGATTTCATAATATTTTATAGGGCACCTAAAGTAAATTCAATACTTTTCAATGACATTATGAAACAAAAATCACTTAACTGACTCTAGGCTTGAAATGTGCTTCAATTCAAGGTTGGTATTACAGCACTCTTGTCTTGTTTGCTGGGGTGACAATCCTGAACTTCAGCTGGTAGTGCAAACACCTCCGGAAAGCATGTGACCTAAAAAGGAAGGGTTAGCAAAGAAAGTAGTAATATGCAATACATACAGCTCTGGGATAAACCTGAAGATGCAATTGCAATTGAGACAATTTCAGCAGAAAAAAATGCAAAACTTATGTAAGCAAGAATGGAGGATAATGCGGAATGTGTCTTACCTTTCAATACCAAACACTATGTTCTCATCAATGATACTGTAGAATTACTGTAATAAATGCCTCTCCATTACAGTTTTTTGTCTCCATTTGCTTCTTGCTGTCATACACAGTTGCTGACAGGATGCTAATAAACACTTTCTTGAGTGGTTGCAGCACATCTATCATTCTACTAGCCTGATTCATGAGTAGGGCCACTAGATGCTACCACAATACAAATAAATAATTAAACAATCGTGACAAAATAATGGAGCAACTTGTAGCAATCCTCCGTTTAAGGCAATAGAGATATTACTGGTTTACTTTGTACATAAAATCAGAACTCAGTCGCATTTTTTCCTTTGGTTTGGATTAGCCCACATGATGGCAATCTCTATCATTAACATACGGCGAGTTCTTCCTTCAAACACTGCCAGTTTAACATATGTTTCACTTGCGCAATACCAAAAATAAGATGAGAAAATCTGTTTGGCTTTCAGTAAGTGTAAGAAACAGCCAGGAATTTTCCTGACAAATAACAAATAGCCTGTAACACCACAAAGGTGAACCATCCATACAGGCTTTAGCACAATGCTCTGGCGTAGCATGTAGAAGAGAGAAAAGCCTCTACAGAAGCCATGTAGAGTTTACAGAAGCTGCGCCACTGGTGCATCCATTTCATGTGCTCTGCTTAATCAAAACCACTCTCTCCATTTGTAGCTGGATAATGAATATAAAGCTGAAAATGCCACAGAGCAGGTGTGCTGCTGCCATCTCAGCCTTCAGGTGGGAGCTGGTGAAAAAAGTGAGGAAGGGGAAAAAAAGGAAAAACTACACGCAGTCAGATAAGTCAAAAGAACCGCAACTGAACTTTATTATTTTTTTAAAAAGTATTCTACAATAATGGCTCAGAATACTACCACAATGTACAGAGACAAGGCAGTGCTCTGGGCTATGACTGTAGATTACTCTAGTGTATATATATTTATAAGAGCTTAAGAAAGGTTGAAGCAGGGCAGTTCAACATTTCTTAAGCACATATTTAATAATTTTAACATTTTCTAGATCTCTCATATTATAGCAGGATTTATCAAATGCAATGTAGTCACAGAAGTCTTGCATAAATACAAATATTGATACTTTACCTTGAATATTGTATATGATATAAATTCTGCCTTACCTTTAAAAAAATCTCCAGATCATGATGTGACCTGGGAGTCTTTCCTTTTCTTTCTCTTTAAGAGTTTTTAAATATATATATATATTTATATATATTTCCTATCATACATCAAAGTATATATGAATCCCATCATTTCTGTTATATTTTCTGCAGACATGGTCTGAAACAAAATCACCAACAACTAAATCAAAAGCTTCCTGGTTATCATAGGAAAGCCAAAGAGGATCTTTCCTCTTTTTTTATGTTTCAGTACTAGTATTTTTTTAAATTTGTAAGGATTCTTCATAAACTAGAGGTCCATAGATCATTTAAAGCAGTCTTTATAAGCAAATTTACATACTTTGACATGCTTTTGTGAGGCAGTTAGTATCAAAATCCAATAGCATTTCTTACAGAACCATATGACTTTCTGCGATGCAGATATACATTTCATTTCTAAAAAGCCACAGTTCTTTTTCTACATCTGCTCTCATCAAATCCCCAGGATTCATTCATAAAACTGCTGCTGTTCCAAATGCGGATGCTGTTATCCCCGCTGTGGATTAAGATGTACACCCAATCAGGTGACATCATCGCGTGGAAGATTGACAAGTAGGAAAATACCCTCCCCAAATCCACAGATAGTCTTTTCTATCTCTAAATCTTCATGATTCGTGTCACCGAACAGTGCAATGTGACGAAGACACGTCTCTGTGCAGGCTAAGGGTCTTCTTCCATCAAAGGAATCTCTAGGGGATAAAAAGAAATAGCATTGATTGCTGACTGTAGCTTCTCTTTATACTTTTGCAGGGTATTTGTATTAGCCATTCTACAAAAATAGAAATGGACATTGCAAAAATCTGAACAAGACATACGGTATCCCCAATTCTAGATCCACTTACGCTCTAACACCTGTGTGAAAATTAACCTACTAGAACTATCCAGATTTTCTAAGACAAGTTAGACCCACAAAATCCTAAATGCAAACATCCTTTCTACTACATTAATCACTGAAACAGCATTCAGAGTAGGCAGGGACTTTTACTGGCATTATCATAATTTCTCCCTCCTCCTTCCAGCTGTCCTCTCCCCGCTGTGATACCATTAGAAGTTATCCCCAACCCTATGAAGCAGGAAGACTTTCTCCACCCAGAACTTCACCCACACTGAATTTAGGACACTGGGCTTCAGCTCTTTGCCTAGTGACTCTCAGGGACTGTGGAGAGCAGGATCAGAGCCACTCCTTCTAAATGTCTCCAAGGAAAGCCATATGGTTTCCCTAACATGCTGAGCAGCACACCATACAGCTCCGTTAGAACTCAATGAAATGATATCAATGCATGCTCACGTTCGATTTAAATGCAGACAATAATATATGGCAATCTTCCTTCTCATACATGTTCCCCTTATGCTGTGACTCCCATGTCCATGGCTTAATACATACATGCCTCGCACTGAACAGTTTGCTGTATGCACAGACATGAGGAGTTTGTTAATAAAGGCTGCTAATTTTGGCCGAGTATGAAAACATGATTTGCTTCACATTTTAAGGAGAAAAATCCTTTTCTTTGCTGTGAAAGCCATGGCATGTGAGGGAGTTGTGAGTGTAGGAGTTGAGGAGCAGATGAACAGACCAATACAGGCAAGATGATGGTTGGCTTTGCTGCCGTACACGGGTGCTTGCTGACATCCCTGTTGATGAGACTGCTGTTACTGGGTCTGGACGGGAACCTTCTGGCCTGGGATTCAAATCCCTTGCACCACAGCTAGCAAGGACATATCACAGACACAAAGCTCTATGACCATGGAGCTGTATGGTTTGAAAAATGTCCAAATGGAGATGTGGACAAAACCATGGAGAAAGTACGAGCAAGTCAGCTGGATTTATTCCTGCTCTGACCGTACAAACAAATGATGGCTCCCGTTTACCGACTCACTTACTGCACCTATGCAAGGCTTACCATCTGCAATATCGATCCGCGGACTCGTGGATGCAGCCTCCCCGACGGTGCTATGGGATATGTCAGTTCGATCTGAACCGGGAAGCACTGCCGTTTGGCATGCTGGGGACGGGTACAAACTTTGGAGCAGTTCAGAGGAGCCCGACCTACTGTCACAGGCCTCAGATTCGCTAGGCAGCATGTCCGTAATCCTGGGGCCGGGGTAAGCAGGAGGATTCTGATCTTCTGTCTGCAATACGTGCCCCTGGTCTGTGGTAGCTGAGTATCCAGGTGCCAGAGCATTCAAGCCGCTGCTTACAGCTTCGTCGTAGGAAGGCAGCATGACAGGAACGCCGTCCACCACCACAAAGTCGGGGTCACCCATGGAGCCCTCCTGGTTGCCTCTACGTCAAACACAGATGAGTTATCACAGAGAGCAGGAGCATGTCAGAAGCACCTCGGAGCAACCGCTGAACTTAAGTAAACACAGCACTTTCTAGTCATGCAAAATAAAGATACGGGGTCATTAACATTCACAGAAATGTTTGCTTCGTGGGTTTGCAAAACTCTGTTCAGATTGACAGTCAGTGGAATCTGTTACAATCGAAAAGATGAAACCAGTATGTGAAGAACAATTCTGAGAAGGGAAGGAAAGCAGGTGCTTGGAAGAGATAAGGAGCACCATTTGCTGTGCTGTGCAGAGTAGGTATCATGGATGTAAGATCACAGATGTAGTTTCCCAGTCAAAAGTGCCTGAACCCCTGGAAAGATGTGTGCTAGAGCACAAAAGTGTTTACAGCCCACGTAAATAGGCCCTGAGATGACTACTACTGGATGACAGGGCTTCGGTGGCCAGATTTGCAGCATCCTTCAGGTCTTACTTTCAAAGGATGAAGGCTTCCTTAACCAATACTAAGCTGGCTTCTTTTTTATGCAAAACATTTCTGCTAATTGGGAAGGTCTGTTAAACCCTAAAGTATCCATTTAGTAGACAATTAAATCACGGTATAGTCCTGGCAGGAGGGAATTGATCCCAGGTACCTTTAGGACATGAAAACATCTGAAAAGGAGAGGACAGAAACCCATTTCAATAAGCTAGACAAGTATGGGCTATAAAGCTACCCATAGTGCAACATGTTACCCCAGAGATCTTCCTAGTTATATATGTATACGTATACTATTCCCCATATACAGTAAATATGCACACTTATGTATGTATATAAATTTACACATCACTTATATAATCTGTATACTTTTATGTACACGTATTTATTTAACATTAAGATCACCAAGTCCTTTTGGCTGCATTGGCATGGGGACATATTTACTGACATACAGCTTTTTCAGCTCTCCTGTCTGCATGTGGTAGAATAAAGACGAGAACAAGCAAGCGCAGGAGAAGAGAAGTCACACAGTCAAGGTCCACAGCAAACTGAGCAGACTGAAAACTAGAAACAAATCTAAACCCCAATGTAGTACTAGCTTTGCCTAAAACTCAGCATGCCTGCCTTTGTTTTTCCAGTTGTAAGGTGATAATAATAGCAGTAATACCCACCTTCCTGTTTCATGAGTGCTGTGAGAATCAATGACAAATGCTCATAGCTGCACAGTAGTTTATGGAAATAAAGGAAGATGCAGGAGATGTTTATGAATCGTGATGAAAATAATACTCATGAAGGGAAAGCAAACTTTTAATACAAATTTGTCCATAGAGAAAAAAGAAATTCTTTCTTAAAACTTACATTACTAAGTCTACAGTAGTTAAAAAATTAATTCCCCCAGCACCTCAAAATGAGTATTTAAACATATTGTCAGCTATTTTTATATGCAGAAGCAGCAATTCTCAGTACCAGAGCTGTAATTACTCCCAAAGCGAATCTGGCAAACTTTGCCTTTTATCTTAGTTGCAGAAGGGACTACTGCGGGTTTTTGGGGGTGCCCTTCCACAGCGGTGGTTCAGAGGCTTCTGCTCAGAGCAGAAGAAGAAGGTGTCTACAAGGCTCGTGAGCCACTCCGTCTCCTCAGCAAGGAGTGCTGAATGTGAAAACTGAAAAAAAAAAAACCCAACGAAGAAAACAGTACAAACCTTGGAAGGAAATGTGTCTTAAATTTGGTCTGGAACATCCTGGCTAAAATAACCAGTAGCAGTACTAATAAAACACTGGTAGCAGTAAACGCCACTATTTTCCATGTAGTTAGGAGGGTCTCCTGTGTATTTGGCCAGGTTTGTTCTGCAACAAAAAGGCAATACAAGAGTTGTGCTTGATTATTACTGTTGTTATTTTGTATTAATACTTCAACAATACTCAGAAGTGCAAGTTAGTTACGAAAACACATCTTTTATACGTATCTTGTAAAAACACACATGAACCCAATGCCATATACCAAAAGCACCCTTAACATTAAGCTGCTACAGGGTCTGGACCTTGCTTTTTTCCCTTGACTTTTTTTTATACATGCAATCATGACCTTAGCTTATATACATATAAAAATATTCAGAAGATGTTAAAAAATACATCTGAAGAGCTAACAATTGAAATGGTTTAAGATCATTCAGGATCTTGGAAATGTACTATATTTAATAGCCTCTTAAAATCAATGTTCATCACTTAACCGTGAAACAGATGAAGTTAACTAGGCATTAGAGACCAGCAAATTTGCTCTAAAAAAGAGGGACTATAAACGGATAGGAGTAACGCCATTGCTGCTCCCTTACCTGTTTTGACACAGTACACTTGGTAGGAGGGGAACCACTCTCCGTACTGGCAGGTGATGTACTTGTAGTCGTTGGTGAGGGTGTAACCAGGATCACAGTAAAACTCCACCACCGTCCCGTGGTTGTAACGCTCGCAAGGCCGCGGGTGGCAGATGTAGTCTCCATGACTCACCATTGGAGGTAGTGGACAAACTTGGGCAAATAAACAAAGAGAAAAGGAGAAAGACATTAATGCCAGCAACCCAGCACTGGGTAGCTTCAGCGTGTCAAAATGCACAGGGCACGCTTCAGGCTCCCTTTCGGGCTCCCCGCCGTTTGGGGTTTGTCTCAGCGGTACTAGACCGCTGCTGCTGGGAGGCCAGGCGCCCGTCCGCACCAGCGGAGGGATGCACACACACCTCCCGCGTGGCAACACGTGCCGGGGGGTCACTTTCGGCTCTCCCTGACACCAGCGAGCTCTGCTGTCGCCTCCTTGTTTAACGGCCTGAGAGATGGGACTTGGGAAGCTTCCCATCCTCTGGGGGAAGGGGAGAGCGAGAGGAAGACAAAAGGGGAGACGTATGCCTGTAAGATGGCTATATGGGGATGGAGAGGGACAGTGACAATAAGGAGAATCCCTCTCCTTAGGAAGCGTCTCAAATTCAGCTGTGACATCCTATTTTTTTGTTTCATTAACGTAACTAAATGGTTATATGCACTAATTAAATTCCTAAACACTCACTTTTAAAAATGAGTTTGCTATCAACCGTGCTGCAAGAGATGCACAGCACACAGTGTTGCTTAAGCACTTACAGTCTGTACCACTGTAATACTGTTAAGTTGAGCTTAAACTCTACTGGTATTATTTGTGTTTTGTTATCTCTGAACAGCCCTACTGATCTCAGGAGTGAGGTCTTCAATATAACAGAGGCTGACCTGCATTAATTAAGTACAGTTGTTTACATAAGGTTAGGTAAATAAGAGAAAATTGCAATATAAACATGGGCAACTTTTATTGTAGGCCCTGAAATGAAAAGAAATGTCCTCTCACACGGCTGGGCAGATGACCTCAACGGAGAAACCAAGGGAGCACTCTCTAGGAAACAGCAGCGGGGAAAGCGGCTCGCAAGCAGTATTTTCATAAGAGAGGAAACTTTTCCACTGAGTAAGTGTTAGTTGATTACTATTTTCTTAAGTGCTTTTATCACAGAGGAAAAAACCCCTACAAAGTGTAATAATGTCTCAAATGGCTATGCACTGACCCAAAAAGGGCTTAAATTACTGGATGGCTTGTTTTATTTCCCATCAGACCCAGTAACTAACTGGCTCAGTGCCCCATCTACAGGCTGTTCCCTTCACTTCATGCCTCCCTCATGCGGGCAAGACCTACTGCATTGATTTAAATAATGAAAATGCCATCTCGCAAGAAGAATCTTCCCAGAAATTACAATTCAGCTGCTTCTCTCTGTGAATCTTGTTACATGAATAATGCATTTCATAAAAAAATACACAAGATATTAAATGAATCTTTAAGAGAGGCTGATTACAATGTGCAGTAATGTCTGTTCCCCATCTCCTGAAGACATGGTTTTGTTTGCATTTTCACTGGCAAGGCTTAATAATAACTTGAAATCAGAGCAAGTAATTCACATAAAAATTCACATCCTCAATACTCTCCATACTTTCCAAAGTCTCTGGGCCCATGAGACAGAGGAATGCTTTACTGGGAAGTTAACTCAAGATGGAAAACAATTTCCTTAAGACTAGGGCAAAGATGTCAGACAAATAGTAGGAAAGCACCTTTTGTCCATATCAGGGATCATTCTTCTATTAAAAAGAAAATGATCGGTGTGAAAGCAACAATTCTGGCCTGCCATAAGGAAATCTGGTATATTTTTATTGTCTGCGCTTAAAGCATGAGAACAAAGGAATACAGCAATTTAAGCTTCTTTGCAACTGAGTTCTGCCAAGCTACGGCAGGCTGCAAGAGATGTGTAGATGCCCAGTACCTTTCTAGCAACAAGCAAGTAGAGCACACCTTATCACAAAGAGCAACACTCAGAGAAATAAATTTTCCTCTCCAGCAAGGTACCTGCTGTCTCATCCCTAACCTCCTAATGGTGTCCCAGCAATGTAGATCAGCTCAGAAACAACACATTTCCAGGCAGATTAAAAACAATACACTGTGGGGACAACCCAGACACGGAGCTGACAGTCTGTTTACAAATGGAGATGTATTTTATAAAACCTGAAAACAAGAGCATCAGTCTTTGTGTAGGATATGTCCCCAGTGCTAAAAAAGAGTGCCACCCCTTCCACTGACACCCTCCGTGTTTCAAGGGAAATGCTCATGCATTGGTGCTGCCTGGAAACTTCTGCAAACATTTCTTTAATGCACTGCCGAACATTAGCCATGAATTAGAGTCAAGTTTTAAGCAGTCGTACCTGCCAACAGCTCTTGCATTAAATACTCCTACAACCAGCAGATGCAATTGAACGGGTTTGAAAATGAGGGTATTTAGCTCAATTGAAACAGTGCTTCATTCTTACGTCAACTAGACTGTCAGAGTCAGGGGTTCTCACTCACTTGGGGTATCCCTCCCCACCTCCTGTGAACTTTACATTCATCCAGTTTGAGGATTCCCTCAACATTTGCATGGGCAAACTGGCCTCCATGTACAATCAGTAATGCTCAGGTTCAGAGCCTCTTTTTCCAAATCAAGTCAAATGAGATGCATCACAAACAACCAAAAATGAACTCTCTTTGGGCTCTGGGCAGTTAGTCATACACCCAGTGCCTTTCTCAACTCGCTCCATTCCCATGGTCATCCTGGCCCAAGATCCTTTAAAGCCAGTGGAAGGACAGCCATGAAATGGCCTTAGTTTTGATCATAGAAAAGTAAGATTATGAAAGTCTGGAGGGCCGCTGAACACTCTTGGCTCTCAGAGACAGAAGATTTTTAGTGCAGAGCTAGTCATCTTACTGGGTCAGATCCCTTATTTATGCTGGATACCAGTGTATGATACTGGTTACACAGATTAAAGTAATGTGTCAGATCAAATATGGAGGAAAACTCAGGTGGCAAACCTAAGCCCACTGAAGTTTTCTAGGAAAGGTAAAATTCTAGCATTCCCAGTGATTGACCCTAATGGTATTTGGAAATTACAGGCCACGGACTTCAGGAAAATGCATCAAACTCACAGAATGAAAATAGCCACAAACTGATTAAAATAAAAGTGTGTTTGACAAGTACATTTTCACTGTCAAAGCTGACAGCAGTATGAACGATAGATAAGCATAGAAACAAAGTGAATTCTACTTCAGAAAATTCTCACAGCTTAAAAAACGACCTAGGTGCTGTTCTTAAATATGACACCAAATCTTTACTACCAATAGCTTTCAGAATCTTCATAAGGCTTTTGAGACTTTAATGTGCTAATTACAACATCCAGCACGGATAACCCAGTAATATCTTCTGATGACCAACATTAAAAGACCACATGCGTGTGCCCTTAACTTTGGAGCTTGTCAGAGGGATGGACATAATTCAGGCAGTGTCTGCTGGTGGTTCTGCAGTACGTGATCCTGGGTCTCCAGATTTGTCTTTGTAGAGCAATTGGCCACAGACTGTAAGGGGACTTACAGAACTTTACTGCTCAGCATTCTCAGCTGAAAAGCTGAATCGTTCATCAAAAAGAAAGAACAAATGTGTTTATATAGCAAATAAGTCCCTTCCAGGATGCTCAAGACACTTATTACTCAAGGAAGTTGAAGGGAGGAATTCCCAATCTGATTTTGATGGACTTCCCCGCCTGCTCTTAGGAGCTGTTGGAGCTGAGGGCTCTCCTCTGAGATCAGCTGCGGGCTTTCTGCTCTGACTGATTTTAATGAAAGATTAGCACTCTCAGGAAGAGCTTAAAACCTGGGGAGTCGAGCCTTGTGTTACAAACCCTGTCAAACACTGGCTTGGAGCAGAGGCAAAGGCAGGTCTGCCCCATGACGTGCGCCCTCCATCGCAGCCTCCGCAGTGCAACAGCTGCATCCCTTGGACCAGGGTCACAGCAAGGGTGGCACAGGCTGCGGGCGCTTACTGCCCAGACACTGGAGGAATAAGTGGGGTTCAGCCAGTAATTTTTCCTACCCATTATGGTCAAGAAGCTTTTTAAACTTTGCCCAGAGGATGCTGCAGTAATTCTGCACTGTTGACACTGGAACTGTAAGAGGGAGAGATTTTTTTGGCATTAGCATATTCTCAATTAACATTGATGGCACAGAATAAAGATGTCACGTCACTTTTTAAAAGCCACTGGTAGAGAGGTAACAGTGGAGTTACAGATTTTTACAGTACTCAAAACCTTCCTTTTAGTCAATCAGTTCAATGGTTAGTCGGTTTAGTCTTTGGTCAAAGTAGGCAGGAGGTAAATGATTCAGGTTTTGCCCAGCTTTTGTACATAAGCCAAAAAATAAAAGCAAAAATGTCTTGAAATACAGGGCACTCACTTACTTATAGATAGGGGGTAGGAATAAGGAAGAAGCTTATTTTCTACCATTGATTTTTTGCATAGTATGTTTTTTCTCTAGCTACTAGTCTTCCTTTCATGTAGGACCTTAGTTGCTTGGTTAGCTGGGTTAGCAAAAAACCCAGTGTAAGGCCAGCCATTTTCTGTTTGACACAGGGATGGGCAGGGTTAGTGACATTTGCACCTAATAAAAAATAACACTTCTTCCAAACACAACATGAATGCCTGCTTGTTGTGCAACGAGTGAGAAAAGATTAAGATGAAACTTCACGATGAGAAAGACACAGAAAAAACTGCCATTTCCAATGTGCGGGGAAAACACTGGTGTATCTCGCTAGATAGTAATCAGAGAGGTGGGCACACTGTCTGGTTTGTGCACAAACTGGAAGAGAACAAGAGCTTCTCCTAACCTTCACTTGTTCTTGTACATATCGGGACATTAATTAACACCAGAAATCTGGATACCTGGTGTCTGGCTACTGCATTCCAACCAATGTTTAATTCGAGCCATGATTTACTCCATGAGACTGCAGCAGGATACGTCCCAGCAGGTCTGAGTCTTCCCATCTAGGGTGACCTGGTCCTCACCTGAGGCTTTACTGGCTGGCTTCTGGAGCCTTAGTAAGGATCCTTTTCCATATATTGCCTTCATACAAATACATGCTTGGGTACACAGGATCTGAAAATTCATTTTTTTATGGGAACGTAGAAGATTAAGATTATATTTGTTCCTCTTCCTGCTTCTTTATGAATACTGTGGTAATTACTTCAGTGTCATCACCCTTCAGACCTTCAGAATAAAATAAATACTCAACCAAGAAGCCTTTCTCTCATATACCTCAACAACCCCTGTCCAGTTCACCTGACAGACCTGGCCATTTCCACAGGTATTACCAGCACATGAATCACACTTGCACTGCACAGTACAGAGCCTTGATTTCAAGCTCCTCGTCCCCTCACATACACATAACAACACATTATAAGATAGTCACTATGGAGGGGAATGTAATGCCTATATCCTATATTCAGTTGATGGAACACATGTATTAGCATCTTTCATAAAGGAAAATGTTTCTTAATAGTTATGAGTTTGTAAAAAACAACAAACAAAAAGAAAATAAATCAATGGTGTTCAAAACAAAGTAGCTGTTAGTTGTGAATTTTTAAACTCTGAAGACACTATACTGTTTAGAGAATTCACTGATTTATTTGTTAGCCAAAAAGTTCTCAAGACAAAACTGGTAGAAAAAAATTGGTATTTCTAGTGCAATATCAGATAGGGAAATGCAGATAGGGAAGGGGGAGTGGATGGCCAACAGGAAGAAGAGGAGGCAAAGGAAATTACTTTTGCGCTCTAAATATTAAAAAAAGGATTCTTCTATTTTTTCTATTTTTTAACTTAGATTTCCATTTATAGTAATGCAAAAAACCAAAAGTATTTTAATTCTAAAATTGCAAAACAAAAATTCCCATTAAATTGTCCAGTATTATAAGTCGGATGGAAGAAAAACTGTTGGACTCAACTACTCATATCCAGTTGAGAGCTTGAAGAAGAAATTAAGAGGTTTCTAAAAGGAAGGAAGTAGCAAACCCAGTTGCTTTAAAATAAGCCATGTCAAAACATCTCAGTCTAGAACAGCTGCTTAACAGGAATTTACTTCTAATGACATTCTTCAGAAATGTAAGCAGAACAGGAAGCATTTGTAGAGTAACTTTTCATTTATCGTGAACATCAGCTTAACAATACCCTAATGACACATTCCTATAACAAATGCTGCTGGCATTGTGAAGGGAGACTTACTGCATATTACAGCTGTGCTGGAATAAGTGAGAAAAACTTTGAGGCCATTGAATTTGTGTTTTGAAAGTGAAGACATGCTTTGAGGAACTCTTCTGATTACTCATTCCCACAGCAAAACAACAGCACCAATCGTAATACCAGAAGAGAAAGTTTAGTGGAAACAACTAAGTGAGCACCAATATATAATGTAACTCCTATTAAGCCTGACAGTAGACATGACGTAAAGTAACAAAGATACAAGATGCTTATTTTGAACTCTGGAGTTGCCAGCAAATTTATTTCTTGAAAGCCTACAGCAAGAATTATTAAAAATATTGTATTCTTAGCCAGTAATTTCCAAACTCTTTTCAATCTTAACCTTTCTCAACTACTTAACCTTCACAATGCCACTTACATGTTTTCTCCTGAAAAGACACCTAACAGTTAAGCAACTTCTTCTCAGCCATTCAGCAAGTCAGTGTTCAAGCAGCTAGGAACACACCTCAGGTCTCATGGCTCCAAGCTGCTTGCTCTGCCCCTAGACAATCACCCCTGGGTAATTCTGTACCAGCTACAATAGCGAGGTAAGCCTTTCAACGTGCATAAAGTGAGAAGCACTTTTCACCCTCTACGAAGTGTGAAATGAATCGAATAATTAAGTTTTTAATGAAAAGCTGCTTCTCTGGTCTAGCTCTGACAAACACCATCTTGCTGAAAATTGCTATCCCTGACACCAGCTGTATGAGCCTAAATGGAACAGCATAAAACTAGTTTCAAGCCTATTTTAATAGTAGTTTAAAATTAGCTGATTCCTAAATGGAAACAGAAGGTGATTTACAATCACTTATCATACACAGAGCTTCCTTATTACTGGAGTTACAAATTACAGAGCCCATTTCGCTGTTCCAGTCAGCTGAGCTCCTACAAGAGCATCACACCAAATTCACACTCGTCCTCAACAATCCTGCCGTTCCCAGCACAGCAACGTGTGAAATATTCATCTGAATGCCAAAGTCTTTAGTTTCAAATGCATTTCACAATGGATGCAGGATGAAACAGACGCCAGGTGATCTTTCTCCTATAAATTATAAGTTAAAAAGTGCAATTTTCATTTAGACTACAAAAAAATGATGATGAGTTTGCAGCAATGAGAGCTAGGAGTTCTTTTAGCAAGAGGCCCGTAATTAGCAAAAGGCCTGTAATTATATTTAAGGAATATTCATACTCATTATTCACATGGGTGTGCTTGGAGCACTGTGGTCTCGCTTACAGCAGATTGTTCTAGCTTTCTTCATCACTGGCTTCTAGTTTTGTTTCATCCTTTTCTCATGAGTGGTTGACTTTATCATCAGTAATGGTCTTTTTTTAGGACTTTGAGAAGCAGATGCTGGGGACTGCATAGACACCTAACATGAAGGAATCGGAGAGCTTCAGAATAAGTCAAGGTTTGGGTATTTGACAGGCATCATAACCCCAGACCTGGAAAAGGTCAAAGTGCTTAGAAGTAGAATGGAGGTGGAGGAGGGAGAGTGAGCTGTTGGGAAGCTGGCTAAGAAAATCAGATGGATAAAAGCACCTGACAGGGATGTCTGAAGAAGCCAGTGCTCACTGTGAGCTGGACATGTCAGTGGTTTTATGTTATTTTAATCTCCCTTTCTTTAACAGCTTTTTCCTCTTTCTTTATAAGCAAGAATCCCTTGAGCTGTGTGGTGTCACCTACACCAGTCATCAGGGGTTGATGGAAAGAAGGAATGCTGGAATAGACGAGCTGTATTCCAGGGTTTAGCTGAAGGCTGAAGAAATCAAGCTGTACCACCTGGGAGAAGGAAAGGTTCCATTCCCAATGGAGTGCTACTGGGAAAAAAACAAGGGGGGGGGGGGGGGAACCAGCAGGTGATCTTAGCACTGTAATACCACAAACCAGCTTACAAGACTAGGAGGGCGCAGAAGAGTATTGGTTTCTGTTATTTATGTTTAGTTATCAAGTGCCTATCTACACTGACTGGTGAAACTGCCACCCCTTAAATATTGGTTTCTGTGTCTGGAAGTGAACAAACCTACGCAGTGAACAGACTTCCTAATGCATAGAGTCTGTAGGTACAGTTCCCTCCATTTGTGGAAGATGTTCTGTGATTGCACTGCGTAGCCAAATTTAATGAACGTGTCCATAAAGCACAGATATATTTGATTTCAAAGTAGACAATGTAGTGTGCTTTTCCTTTCTGAGGAGCCCTGCCAGATACAGTTAAAGATTAATATTATAAAACAGTCCTCAGGGAGAAATTTTGTGTGCTTTCCCCCACCTAATCCTCGGCATATTTAGAGCACCGTGGATAAAACACTACATGCGTCTGGCAGCTAACGTGGAACTTCAGGGCAGAAATTATGGCTCCATAAAAAAGCTGGGATGTCTGGCTGATTCTGGAAATGCTAAAGAGTTTCTGAAAGGTACACAGGTGATAGAGCAGGTGTAAAACAATGATTTACTGTGACAGTCCTGTGCATCAAGCAGAAACAGAAGACATAAAAGAAACAGATTACAAGTTGTTGTTCTGTTGCTTTCTTGAAAAACTATGAAGAGTGGAGAAGGCATCTATTTCAATCACAGCCAAGATCAAAGAAGATTTCTGCAATGCAAAAAAGGAGCAGTCACTTAGAAATACAGTGGGTTTTATCTTCTTCAAACAATGTCTTCAACTTGGGGACTGTTGTCTAAACCCCCCCAACCCTCATAATGAGAGCTGTAAAAAGCCCACTTTTGTGTATCATTCTGTCTCAAAACATGGTCTGGTTTTCTTTCTGTTTCACTTTGCAATACACATGCTGGAGTTAAGAGATTGGATGATTATTAAGCAGTATGTCCATAGAAAAACATGATTTGTCTGCCTCCTATTTCATGTCACTCTGCTCTTTCTGAATTCAATTCTTTTCCACACCTCTTCAGCTGTGGGTAAAGGTGTACAGATGAATTTCAGCATTCTCCAACAGCACAAAAATCCAGATATTCCAAGTCACTATAAGCAGCTCCTTAAAGTGTTCAACTTCCACACTCATACAGGGTGGCTGGATGTGTATTATTTCTGCACTCCTGGGTGACCTTTAACTGTCTACAGTGCAGAAACACGCAGAATTATTAAATGACTTTTCTTAAAGAAAACTATCCTTCTAAACTTCTTCATCACACTTGCGTTCTACAATTAAATCACCCCCAGGGTCAAATGCTGTCAGCCTATTTCATCCTTTGGCCATCAGGCTAAAGGTGTCACTGATGTAAAGGTGTTGCCCAAGTAAAGGTGCTTACAAGTATTGTTGGCTGCTGCTACTTGAGCATTTACTGCTGGTTGTTGTTCCTGAGTTGTAAGAAGTATTGCTGTAGGCAGTGAATATATTCTGAAATGCCACTCTAGTCAGAGCTATTAAAAATAAGGCTATCAATGGGCCTTATGTTAGCATTAACTCAGTTAACTTGGATGCCAACTTTGGCAGTTGAGCAATATTTAATCTATTCTCCCTCCTTCCTGCAAGCTGAGTAGGTCTAAACATAGAACAGAATCCTGGTATCTACCTCTTAATTTCTTAATACCACAGTGTTTCACAACTTGCTTGTATTGCTGCCCTCTGTTCCCTCTACAGGATTTTTATCTGCTAGAGATCTGCTGCATCAACATTATCTTCCCTGCGGATACGTATCAGTCTGTCATGTTGGAATTTATCTAAAGCCTTCTCAATGTCAACAAAGAAACACAGAGAGAAATCCATTCGTACCAATGTATGATATCTCAGGCTTAGGACTGCTTACTTTATTCTGAGGCCTGAACGTAAACTGATTACAGGCTGACTGGTATCTTTTTTCTCAGTGTATTGCTGTATGTTCCATCAAGAATTTAAAATATTTTGAGAGCACAGTTTATCAAATGTATAGCTTGGTGTCAGTCACTGTTGATGACATTAGCAACTGTTATGTAAGAATGAAGATCTTTTGAAGCTTTCCTTCAAACTATCCTGCGTGTAATTGGTTAGAAAGTTTAAGTTACTTTGTTTTGAAATATTAAGCAGCTATGGCATTTCACCTGCAATATCACCCCCCTCCAGTGCTCTTTCATGCTCTTTACGTTCTAGGGTCTATACCAGAATTATCAGACCCTCTCTATGAGTGTCTGTCCTCAGGTTTATGAGAAGTATAATTTTAAAGCTCTGTCCTGTATTTTTGCCTGTCTTTCCAGAATATTTTTTTTTTGTTTGTAGCATACTTTGCTGGGTTTAATTTTCATATGACTAAGCCCCTTTTGTTCTTCAGAAATTTCCTGGTGCTCCAGGTAGGGGTTTTTTGGGTTCTCTTGCACTTCTTCTGGCTTTGTTGTGCAATTTTCTTAATTCCTTCCTTCTCCTGTCTTTATTCCATAGTTTCTATAATTTTCAGGATCCTTTCTGTAATTGGTGGTTGCCTACCATTGTATCTTTTCACCTCTTCTCACAATGAGGTGGTTTTATATACCAGAGTTCTGAAGTGCCTTCAGTTTTCTTCTATGTTTTTCCTCTCTTCTACACATCAAATCTCCCCTTTGAAGTCTATTCCTCATGTTTTTTTCATTTTAATTTTGAATCTACCTACAAAAATTTGAAATATTTCCCATTTTACATTCTTTCAAGCTTAACCTCAGCTAGACAATCTGTTGATCCTAGCATGTAGAATGAAGTTTTGATATTGCAATATATCTGATTTCCTGCAGGACCAGCTTTTCTGTTCAGCTGGGATGATGCCGAAACAAGACATTCCAGATAATAGGATCGTGTTTGTTGTTTGCAAATCAACCTATTTTCCCTTTTACTCTTACATACAAAGCCGGGAATTCCCAATTACACTATCCAGACAACTGCTTTATATTCTAGCATTAACATTATTATCAAATCCTTCCAGCCTTTCCTTTCTTTGTCTGCTTTCCCCCGCCCAGTTTTTTATAAGAACTATTACTTACGTCTTCTTGAAAGTCTTCTGAAGGGCATGAAAGATTAAAATATGGAGTCCAGATGGCAAGGTGTGTAATCATACGCAGATCACGTTCCCAAAGTACTAACAGTCAGCCTTTTTTGTTTTTTTTTTTTTTTTTTTAATTTCTCCAATTTTTTCCAATTCACCTTAAAGTATTGTATCATATCATAAACATTTCCTAGTTCTATACTTTTCATTTCACAGAGTTCCATACCAGTATGTTTTCAAGTGTTTGCTCTCCTTCAGGAAGCCATCTGATTTTACAATTAGTGTTTATACCCCATGCGGTAATCTTCAATTTAAGGGTTTTTCCACCCATCTTTTGCATATCTGATTTTACAGAAGGCAATCACTAACCTACATCAATTTCTACAGATGGATGATTAACCACAAATTCATAATTTAAAAATCATATAAATAAATAAATAAAAAATTCCTTAGATTTTCATATATCCTTGGAAGTGTCTAGCGAGTTTCAGTACAAAAGAAAGTTTAAAAACCTTCTGCATAATTATGGAATTCCACTAGGAAAAAAGTATATTAAGAAAGTTAAAGATGTAAATGGAGGACTTAAAGGAGAAGAAAATTCAGTGTTAAGATGCTTCATCTTATCCTCTAAATGACTGTAAAATTTTCTAGCACTGGTAAAACACCACCATTTCCCCTACCGTCATTCTCAGATATAGCTGAACCGTTTCAACTGAAGCTTCCCAAATGATTCAGCTTGAGGCAGACACTCAAAAATCAATCTGAATGTTTTAAATTTGGCAAAGGTACAAGCATTTAAGAAGAGGATCTTATACCAGTAAATACTTGGCAATCCGAGCTAGAGGCATGCTTATTTGCCTGAGCTATAACAACTTCCCTGATCAGATGCAAACAGCTGTTTCTGAGAAGCCGCTGCATAACTCTGCAGTGTTAGCTGCACTTCAGTACCAGGTAACACAATTTTTATGCACTGCTGTGACTAAAGCAACAGTGATTGTAATTATCAGAAAAAAATCTTCCCTATCAGCAAAAATTAGCCTCTCACCAGAGCTGGTGGAAGCTCAGTGCTTGGTAATACTGAGAGTAAGTCTGGACTGTACAATGGGAGCTGAATGGACCGTGGTGTAACTATTTATTTAAATGGAGCTACAAACCCTTCAGTCCGAATTTATTTGGCCTAACAAAGAGGGAAAAATTCCTCAGATGATTGACATATAGCATTTAAGACACATTTAAGAAATTCCTTCTGTGAAGGCTTCAAGAAGAACATATATCAAAATGAGAAGGCTGTAATCAGCATTGTTTATAGCAGTATAAAAGCTCTAGAATGGTTTACTGTAGCTTCCTAACAACCATTTGCTTTTAATCATCACCATATTAAAACACTGAGCAGGATATGTCATTAGGATGAATTTTCAATTGATTATGGAAATAAATGGAATTAATTTGTTATTTGCAGATTTCCTCTGTGAAAAATACTGCTTGGCAAGATTATACCTCGCACATAAAAGGAATGCTGAAAAATGAGCTTGGCATTGGTATGCAAGGTGCAGAATAAAAAATATGCAGGGAAGCAATTTTGTCCACTAACTGAGAGAAGTGGATTGTAACAAGATTCCTGGAGACTGGCACTCCTTGCATAAATCACTTGAACAAACGCTTTCAAACAAGGGCATCTCAAGTTGATTTACCCTATGTGGATTTAATTTTGAAGTTCACTGCATACCAGCTGCAGCATCCCTACAACAGAGTTCACAAGGGGAGTTGTCAGTGGTGACCTTTTAGTGTTGCTGCTCTCTCTTCTGCCCCAACAGAAGCGGGGACAGCCCCAAAGCTGAGGAGAACTGGCTCTTGCAAGCATTATGCTCTAGACTTTGGTCTCCTGTGGTTCACTCAATACATGCACAGATGGGACGCCAACACGAAATCACCACGGAAAGTTTTAACATTTAAGGAGAGCGAGAAGAAAGTGATTAAAAGGGAGGCTGGATCTAAATCAAAACTCAGGAGGCCTCCCAGATGGCCTTGACCCAGCGTCTGGCACACACTAATCCCCCCATCACAGATCATCATAGTTGACTGAGGATGATAACTTTTGACATGTTATTTAAAATGTAGAACTGTCAGGGCAGCAGTTCTTACCTCATGTTTTAAATTATCGGGAAAAAAGTGCCTCTCCGTGACTTTATAATACAAGCAATAAACAATGAGTATGAGTTTTCTTGGGTATTTTGATCAGACCTGGAATGCTCACCTGCGGTAAGTGAGGGTAAGACACAACTTTTTCTGCTTCATACATTTTGGTTTCTGTATTTTAATGCTCCTATCTTCCTAACTAGAGAATTGTCATTTTTATCAAAACAGTTAGACTGTTTGGATTACGCCTAACAGGGCCCTTCTAATTTTTTAATATGTTTTCCATGCTATAAACAACAACAAACAAACCCTCCAAAAATGGCTTACATAGAGCTGATTTGGGATTAATCCTTTATGGTGTGCTAAATAAATAAATAAATAAATAAAAATAATCTTGTTAGTCATCACTGCAAAATTGTAAAGGCATTTTTCAATTTTGGAACTTGAATTGTCAGTTAAAAATAAGGATAATTTTATTATTTTTGTGCAGTATATCACTTTGTTGATGCTGTTGGCAAATTCTTGCACTTCCAGAATGCTTAGCATTTAGCTCAGTGACATAAGCATCACATATGAATTCCTATAATTGCTTTTAGCTAAATTCTACATATAGATAGCTTCCTTACAGGCTTGAAATAGAGCAAAAATGTCGTCCTTTTAGGGGAATGAAATGCAGAGGATGTATTTGGATTCTGGTGACTTCCTAGGATGTTTCATTCAAGATGCAGTATGAAGATGGAGGAAGGTAGTTCACAAGGTTTCGACAGTGTACAGAGCAATCCATTCAGTATCTTTGTTTTAAATGTCTGGGATGCAAAAATAAATGCAGTACAATATCCTCCGTTCCAGCACTGCAACTATAGTCACAGATTATTCCTTTTGGCTTGGTACAATCTACCTCTGTTTCACACTGAATGGTTTTTATGTTCCTAATCAATAAATTAGCTCAGTCATTTTAGTTGCAAATCCTTCTTTAACTACTATAAGAGACAACAAATATTCACGCGTGCAGCATCATGTAGCACTGAATAATGTTTGCAGCCGGCACAGCCCAAACTAAGAGTTTCTATGGAGTATTTTTTAGTTTATCATGAAAATCCATCCGTATCTATAGAAACTCTGACCATCTGCACACAAATGTGGATTCCATAACTACCTCAGTATTTTTATTAGCGAAGCTGCAAAGAATTTACATTTTAAGGGCAAAGCAATCATCATTAAGAGTTTTCCCTCTTGTACTTCGCGCACTGAGAGAGCAAACGTTAGTCAGGGAACACCAAGAGCTAATGGTGCAGTGAACCACAACAGGTTGCACGCAACAAAAAAACAGATAGGCTCTGCATGGCCTGTGGAAACCTTACATATAGCGGAACCGTGGTTAGAGCCCAGAGTTTAAATCATATAGAGCATGCTGGGTTTGCACAATTGAAAGATAAGCAAACAATAAGACATTTACCTTCCACATCAAGGCACCTAGGTGGGCTATCTGACCAGATAAGGTTATACATGCATTGAAGGAACTCTGCCCCTTCTAGTTTATATCCAGGAAAGCATTGATAATACACCACTGTTCCTACGGGGAAGGAGGACTCGAACTCAGATATGTTAATGTAACTATGAGGAAGAACCAATGGCCTCAGGCAACCTGCAAATTAAGAAGAGGGAGGTATCTTTTATTATACGGTGCTTATCTCAGTCATCTTCACACATCTCGGTTATAATTCCTAAATTGAGAAGTGCAATATTTTTCATCTTCTCTACTATGAATTGCATGCCTGCATGATCTCCCTCAGATACATATGCCTCATTATCCTGTTTCAAACCCTTTTATTGTTTAGCCCACATGCTTTGCTAGCGTGGGATTCACTCTCAGCAAATCCAGGAAAGGTTTACTGAAAATGACAGTATTTTATTTCACAAACATTCACTGGTTTAGCAGATGGCAATTTCTTTTTGAGGGAGAGTCTTTAAGAAATAAAGATTGTCATTTATATAAACCATGAGTTTTATTCCTCCTCTTAAAACTGACAGGCATGTAAACCATCTTTAATACTAAAACTGCTCCTGTGACAAAGTGCACACAACTGTAAAAGATTTGCAGACAGAATTAATGATTTTGAAATTCCAGTTTGAGAAAGTCTAAAGGGACGTGACTTCCTATGAGCAGTCCCATGATAAACACTGAATGAGGTCTCAGATTAGGTTATCAAAGAGTTAAGGTACCTGTTATCACCAGAAACTGTAAATGTAGTCAGAGACTACGTTCTACTTCTGGAATTACTTCTGAGGGATTTGTACCATGGATGGTACTGAGTGGTGACAGTTAAATGTTCACCAACCATATTTGGTGCAAGAAAGAGCAGTGAATTTAATAGATGACATGACTTTATAACATGTCATTCACAGTCTGTTTTGAGCTGGTATTTAGATAAGAATTTGTACTAGAGAAAAAAATAATTCCTCATGGCCTTAGGAATGACCCTCTGGGTAATAGGTAATACTTGATTTTTTAATTTGCAATAATGCAGAGTAAAGAAGATTAGGAATCAGGGAATGAAAAATAGTATTATAAAGTTATGAGGCCAATAGGAGCTGCATTATGGCAATCCATAAATAGGTCTCTTACCACTACTAGGAATTTGTGAAGGATGTTCATAGGACTCTCATAATTTTAAACCTGAGGGGGAAACTAAAATCAGCCTGAGAACTTCTTGTAAGATAGTGACATCTAAGTGTCTCGGCAGCTTCAAGTGGTTATTTCTTTGCAATGGTCTTTTGAGGGAGAGGGACAAAAGCAAAAGAAAACAACAGAAAAAGCTTGAAAGCTTTTTACAGCACCCTGTACTACCAGAGCAATGGTTCTGATATAGCTGTTTTACTAAATGGTTGTCTCCCTGCTTAAATAAAGCTTCAAGCATCCTATCTACTGGCTACTGCTCGTACCTCTGATCAAGCATGCCCCACACATAACACACCGGTTCCTGCAAACTGAGCAGCCCACTGAACAGGACGATATAGGCAGCCTCCAGTGGGACAGAAAGAGCACAGACCACCTGAGCAAGACCAAGCTTACTCTTCTCTGAACTGTATCAGGGAAAATTTTATTCTGCTGGCTCAGAATTTTAATGCTCATTGGGTTTCTTGTAATGCAGGACAGAGATTTACTTGAATTTGTATGACAGCCAAGTGTTTGTGAAAATCCCTAGGTCCCTCAAGCTGCTTGAAAACTTCATTTTGACATTTTTTTGCTAAGTAATTCACATCATTCCAGATCAGTAATTATCATTATTATCTTGTGGCAAAAATAGTCTGAGATCCTTGTATGCTCTACAACCCTTTCCCACTGCTCTGGCAGAAAAAAAAGCATCTTTGTGTCATGAGACTCCCCTGCTTGTTGCAGTCAAAGGGCCATAGAAATGTAATTGACAGCCTACCTAGTGCAAGTAGACAAGTGCCTTTAATATTATTAGCGCTTGACATAGCAAAAAGAAAATGCTGGAGACAATTTTGGAACAGGTTTACAGAATTTGGCAAAATATGGCAGATACTTGAATCTGAATTGCCTATTCTCTACCTGTCTGGTAGTTAACAGCACTTGGCTCTTGTGCAGGTCATTTCTTAACTTTTATTAGAACCACTTTTATTTTGAAAAGCAGTGAATGTTGAATATTAAGTAACAGCAATTGAGTGTTTCATAGTATAAATACAGCAACAGAAGAAAGTAACAAACCAAGGGGTACTTTTGCTTACCCAGTTAATACTGGCTGCCACAAAATTTCCACCTGCATCTTTGGCAAATACAGCACCTGCAAATTAATCTTTTGAGTATTCATCTCACCTAACTGCAAGAGTCTTAATCTACCTTAATCAGATGTGAGGTGCACCCACTCTCCAAGATGTATACTTCATACTGCCACACATGATGTCATTGCTGATAAGATACCCAAAACTAGTGTCCCCTTTTTTATGGGTTTGTGAAAACTCCCCTTTTCTGTTAGCCTTATTCAGATACAATGTGTGCGTCTAAAACACTGAGCTAGCCCTGTAACATGATACATCTGTGCCATAGTCCAAGGCAAGACCTCGGGGGACAGTTTGATGTGCCCCAAACCAAGGGTCCTAACGGTGGAGACCCATACAAACTAAGCTCCCCTAACTTCTGACTCTGCCACCCATCAATCTCATCACTTTAGAACAGAAACGCCAAGCCCTGGCTTTCGTGTCTCACCTTGTCACCGTCACTCCCGAGAAGTGTCCCAGCTCCCCTGCCTGCCTGCCTCGACTTGGCAAATTGATGCGATGGTGCAATTAAGTGCCTACAGAGAACTGCCAGCTTTAGGAGATGACAGATGGGTTTGAGGAATGTTAATAATAACCCAGTCTTCTCCTTAGCGCAGACAATCAAAATCTCTCGATGCTGTTCAGCTGGTCAAACTTGTTACCAAGATGTGAACTGGCTAAAACCAAGTCAGTGGTACTAACCCACGCGTGTTAGAAATGTAAAGGTAATAGCAGCCCAGGCTTATTGAATTTCCATTCACTAAAGCTGGCTTACCCCCAGCCATTTCTTGCAGTCTAAGCTTAGCTGGGAGCCCATACTACTAATACTACTAGTTCTATGGCTAAAGGCTTTTCTGGCCAAAATCATTCCTGTGCACATCCTGAATTTTCAGTCAATTCCTATGGGTTTAATGGACTGTGAACCCGACCAACAACTCTGCTGAAAACTCTGATAGAACAACGGGTGTCAGCTTCTCTCCTCTACTCCTGCCTGCTGTACAATGCAAAGAAAGGTAAACTGCAGTTAGAAGCTTAAATCTTTCCAGAAATTAATTGGTGCAAAAATGTCAGTTGCCCATCAGATCTTTTGCTGAACTTCTGATTGATTTAACCCTGATTTTTTTAAAATGCAACATGTCTTGTGTCAGATTTTAGACTAGCAAAGGAAAAGCACTATTTAAAGTAGTATTTTAAGTATGGCTGTGTTCAGAAAGTGGCATCTTCTTTCCTGCAGTGAGCAACAGGGAAGAGAAATCAAAAAAATCTTAGCAACAGCACTACTCAAATACTGTACAGTGGAGCTTGTCAGATCACTGACACCCTTACAACTGTAGAAAAAAATATTGGCAAACTATCACAAGGTGCATGAGCTATAAAACAGGATGTGCTGGTGTACTAAACCTTGACAAATGGGCAGATTATCCCATGTTCCATCGTCTTGACATATTGAAACCATGTTGTCTAAGTCAGGGTAACGGATCTGGAATCCTTCATGACAGCTGATTATTAACTTATCGCCAGTCCTGTATGTCTTGTTATGAATCTCTGCATCTTCAACATGTGGAACAAGGCAATCTGTGACTTCATGAAAAAAAAAAAATAGTAACTTAATTAAAAAAACATGGCTAGCTATTCAATAATCAAGCAGCTCTTAAGCAAAAGTTATCAGTTAATGTAGGTGCTCTGCTTAAACTGTTTGGAAAATACATGCATTTCAGTAAATATGTCCCTTTCCCTAGTTAACCATTGGTTACAAAGTCTATAGCACTGTAGTAGAAGCTGACGTGCTACAAGAATGGATCATTCCCCCAGACTTTTTTAAACAAACAAAATTAAGAGCATTTAGGAAGACTGTTTTTAATTTTGTCCTTCCATTCATCATGTGTGCTAATTACACCGCACAGTCTGACTATGCCCAAGTCCCATGTGAAGGCAGACTCTTTAACAGCACTAAGGACAGGACAAAAGAAAAGATAAAATACAGATATGGCATGAGGAACACAGAAAAAGTGCAGTTTTAGCAGAGAGACAGATGAAAATCAGGTACATTTACAAGGGTTTATCCAGTTCCATTCCACAGAGTTCGTTATAAGAATGTCTTCACTTCAATATCATTGATTCTGTTTTAAACCAGATAATTTTATGTGCCTGAATTCATATGCCTTCAGAAGGCGTTATTTTTAAGCCCTGAGCAGCATCTCAAGTACTTGTAGAAGATCTCAACATGGAAAATGACTGCAAACCTCCAGTGATATACAGACATGGGCTCCATTACCTGCCTGTGATTCATGTATTGGACAGTCTTACGTCTCACTGTATATACCAGTGCCAAAGACACCAAAATATAAAATAAATCCCAGAAGACTAAAAAATGAAAGATGTTGTGGAAAGTGGAAGGAAAGGGTGAGGCAGGGTAAAAATCCCTCTGCTAATACTGAATAATTAAGAGACAAGCCAAGAAGATACGAAGGAATAGTCCAGGTGACTCAAAGTTCATCCTCCTCATAAAAGTAATGTGAGATTAAACAGAAGAGAGGACAAGATTAAATATTGGGAAAATACAATCAAAATTATCTGTTCATCTGCCAGCAGTCAATCCATGACAGAGATGGTGATAAAAGTTTCCAGGCATCAAAACCCACAAAGTACTTCAAATAAAAGCAGGACAGTAAAAATATTATAAGCCTGTTTTATGCTGGGGTTTTTTCCCAACATTTCTACCACAAGAGACAATTATCTTCATTTAGGAATGCAGTATTTATAAAAAAAATTGAAGTTTCAGAAGTCCCTTGACACTTGCATAAAAGAGAAAACTTCTGCCATTTTCATGGGTAATTCTTGCTAAAGAGAAGAGGCAACTCTAAATTAGTATTTAGCAATTAATTGTGAGGGTGTACAAAGTAAAGTGATAGTAACAGCTTGCTTGTTTGCTTAGAAGTGCAACTAGAAGCAAGATAAACCATCATTTAGCATAGCACATGCAAACTACAAGCAAATGTATTTCATAATGTATTTCTTTACTTAGGCAAACTAGGGGATATATTATTCTGAGACTCCATCACTAAATTTTACTAGTATGAAGTGGAAGAGTGTTGCTTCCCCAGTTAAAATACATTTCCCTTTGTATCTTCCCATTATGGGGATGCTTTTTAAAATACATTGTACTTAGCTAACTTTTAGTATGGGGCCTGGACGTACTAATAAAAAATTCTCCCATTTCTCTTGTTACTTTTAGCTCCTTGGCTGCTGCTGCAGGTACCTCCTGCTGCCTGTAACGGGAAGGGCTGGCAGTCTGCCAGGCAGTCTGAGAACCTGCAGCAAGATGTTTTATTAGAATTTATCCATTAATAAATGCCCAAGTCTGGGAGGATGCATACCCTAACAGAAGGTTATAAAATGCACTGTGACGAAGGTGCAGGCATCACCTTCAAAGACTGAACAATTTTCTCTCTCTCTCTAGCAAGTTAATCAGCAGAGGAGACATGCCCCGTAAGAAATGCCTGACACTAAGCCTTGAACGCTGTCACGAAGAGGCTGCCCTGGGCAACCCCGAGGATGGGATGAGATAGATGAGGATCCTGCCCCGTGGCCACGCAGGAGGAGGCTGGAGATGGATGCCAGAAGATAATGTCAACGAACAGCTCACTTTCTTGGCATAACAGCTTTCTGTTGCTATACAAATAAAAAAGGTGTGTATACATAAGTGCAGTAAAATATGAGATTTCACTTTCAAAGCGGGGGAAATCAATTCTGTAACAATGACCTATTACAGCGACTTCATCCCCATTATTCCAAGTAACAGCTATAGATAGAATCATTTTAATCGGCTAGATGTTGGCAGAGAACAGTGATAAGTTTCTCACCGTACCATCCTTCGCCTGCGATATCCTGGCTGAATTTGATAACAGGCCTATTACAAGCCCCAGCTAAACTCGAGACCAATGGACCACAGTATTACAGCTCTTTTTCCTGATGCCTTGTGAGCAAATGCTTTCCCACTGGCTGAATTTGTATTTTTTAGTACTTAGTCAGGCATAAAATGCAGTAGCTGCCTCTCCTCAAACAACTGGATTAGCTGGCACAAATTCTGCTTGGAAAAGCTGAGAATAAGTGACTGGATTTTAAAATGTCCTGTCCTAGAAAATAAACTGCTTTATTCTAAGTACTTTTCAGCATATCCATGGAAGCTGCTAAACCATTTAAGGGAATACACGGTCTTTAACCAGCATCGAACAGCAATGGCTATGACTTACACTCCTTTCTGGCAGTTTTATATGATCTGCTCATATCTACCGTGTGAATATTAAAATGGGTCAGCCAAAAGAACGTCCTAGTTAGGAACACATTTCTTATCTTGCAGAGGCACAAAGAGGTGGGGTGCAGCTGGCAGGTCCAACAGCCTGCCAGGTGCAAGGGCTCATCTTGACCTAACTTTCATGAAGATGCAGCTTTGTACATTAGGAGTTCTTGGCTTTAGCAAACCAACTGTGTCCCCCATCCCAAGATTGGTCTGAAGAGTAAAATTTGTTAAACGCTATAGTTATAGTGCCTTATTTTACGAGCAAACCATGCATCATCTATATCAGAACTGTTTCTTCCAGCCCATGGGGAAGGAGGACCACCCTCCCTCCTCGTGAGAACACCTGGACCATAAAGGCAACTCTGAAGGAAGGGATGACCTGGACACTATGGAGATAGCCACACCATCCATGGGTACCAGATGGCTTCGCATGGCTTCTGTCTATGCAGGTGAACTCTTGCCCTCTAAAAATTGTCCCTGGGCCATGCTAATCCAGAACTGCTTGTAGGAATTGCTTGAGGAGTACTACTTGACCATGTCAGGGACCTATCTAACACCGCAACAACATGTGCAGTTGCAGAGCAGTGCCCTGGCCCACGCTCTGGCACTGTTTTGTTTACTAGTTTACTAAGTAAACTCAAATGCAGAGGTCCAGTGCTCCTATGTACCTCACTGTGGAGCGGACTCTGAATTAGCCTTGACCACATCTAGCCACAACATTGACAGGCTGGAACGGAGAGGAACAGGGAGGAAGGATGAAAAGAACATCATGAAGAATGGGTTGAATGCAGGGACAGCTCATCTGGACCTTGTCCTCTTAAAAGCAAACATTTAAGATCAATATTGTCTCGGGTTTTTTTACTAGTGTTAAAACCATAGTACTGTGTTAGTAGGATAGTTCTGTGGATGGCAAACGCTATTTCAGTGCATATTGAATAAACTCTTTCTCTTTATTGTCTTTGCTTGTATTACAACAGTGCACAGAGGCTTCACCTAAGATCTGTGGCCATTGTTGCTAAGCTCCGGTTACAAACATCACATAGTACTGGCACCCAGGCTTAAGAACCAGGAAACGCTGGGCAAGACAGGTAAGACATGGAGAAATAAAAATATTTCGGTCATCTCACAGAGCCAGGGGAAAAAGGCAAAGAGAAATGAGTGCTAAATGTCATTCAGAAAAACTGTTGCCAAACTATGTATTAGTCCACTACTTTCACTGCTGGTCTATCATCCCTGTCAGTGGGAGAATGAGGCACTGAGGACATCTCAAAGGCATGTGCCTGCAGAAGCACTGGGAGAGAAGGGCACAGCTCTTCACTTGGTTGCCATCTCCATGTAGACTGTAAATTTAGATTCAATCTCATAGGAAAGAGGTAGCATTTGTTCCAAGCAGAGCAACAGTCTCAGCAGCCACATTATCACAGTGGGAGAAGATTAGATTAAAGTGTGAACAACATGACATATTGCTCTTAAACAGTAAATACAAAATTCCTACCTTAGAGCTTTGGTATTTATGTGCATAACCATATGAGAATTGATGGAAGTTACAGTCACAACATGCTGCAGATCAACATGAGAACGTAACTCTAAGCACACAGGTTTTTGACAGGGCATTTATTGAGCACCTAGTCATGCAACTTCATTCTCATACTGACACTTAAAATCTCCTGCCTCTTAACAAGAAATGACAGACCTATAAAATCAAATGGATTGGATGAAGAGCTCCAGGCAAACGTATTAGTTTTAAAATCAATTACATTCTGAAACAGGTCGCTTTACTTCCTTTGGTAAATAGCATTCATTTGTGATTAGAGATTGTTCTAGTAAACACATAACAACAATTAAACGTACATAACATATAGACATAAAATTATATGTGATCATTCTTAGTTGAATCCCAACTCCTGAGATTAACTTAAAATGAACTCCAAAGTATTGAGTGTTTTTACTGTTCAAGCTGGCAATATTTGACATTTAGATATACTGGGATGAGAGGCGTGTATAGCATACCATAGCACACATGGCAGCCAGCCCCTGCCTTAAATGGGTAAATGCAATATAAAGTTTATTTTGCCTTGTGATAGCTAATGATGAATGGTAAAACATTAACTTCTTACTTTTCCGGTAGTTGCTACAAATTTCAAATTTCTTTTTATATATCATTACAGAATTTCTGCAATGAGGACTTTTATGTATGCCATTAGACAGCTGAGAATTACAAACCCTGTTGTAATTCCTCCTTAACTGTTCTCCAGGTGTGCCACATTCCTACACTGCCCATCTCCCTATCGTGCCCCTCTCATGATTCTGCTCCCAGTACACAAAAGGATCACTGTAAAAAGCACTTAAGCAAATGCTTAGGTCTTACGGATTGCTGCTGAACCTTAGCTTAGAATTTTTCTGCATCAATGGTTCTACTGTGCATTGGAAAGGAGAATTAATTCTGTCATCTAATTTTTGTTTTCCTATTGCTAAACCCTAGGATTGTTTTAATAACAGCTGAGGTATTATTATACCATTAATCAGGTAAGTACTTAAACACTTGCTTTACTAAATCCTAAATCAGGGTCCTACTCTTCAGTCCAAACTTTAACAAGACTAATCACATAATTACAGTTATGCTGAAGCTTAAGTGCTTTGCCTGATCAGAGCATTGGCTAGCAATCCTTTTTAAGTGTTCTGTGCTGTAAAGTAATGATTATCTGTTAAGCAACTGTTGTCACATCATCTATCACGTTCTCATCTTCCAATTTCTTTCCTTTTTGAAAACACCTGGCTCGAGTGTTGATCACACTGACATCAGTGGCAGTTTTGCTGTTGATGGCATTGTGATCAGAAACTTCCTCCACAGATTTCCACTGGACTGGGGGGGGGGGGGGGGGCCTGGGAAGAGGTTTGAATATTCAACAAAACACGTTAATACTTATTTTAACAACTGCAGGGGATGATACAGGTACTATTTCAAAGATGCACATCAAAATTCCTAGAAGCTACCTGCAGTGGTTAAGAAAACAGATTTCCCAAGCATTATAGCTTTTTCTGGTAGTTCAAATACCCCGTTTAGACATATGCTGATGTCACTCTACATGTATTTTTTCTTAAATAACCATGAGATAAGAGACAAAGACATTTCTAAAAGCTGGCTGTAACAGGAGAGGGCATGATTTTCACCCATACGTTATTTTTAAAGGCATCAAGTTGTTTCTTTGAAGCTGACCCATGGCACCCTTCTGACCAGGTGGTATTGGCCCCCACTGCCTTTACATTCTACACATCAGCTGTCGTCACGGCGCATACCATGAGACAGCTCATGACTGTGCCCCTCACGGCTCTATAGCCTGTGGCCTCACACATGCCCAGGAGTCCATATTTTACCAAGACCTCTCCTGCCAACAGGGCAGCTACCTGAAAGACCATGGACTACTTACCAACTGCCTCTGGCTACTCTCCGCAATATCTAATGCACGACTTCCACACAGACCACTGTTTAGGGTTGTTCCCTTCACGTGTATCTCCTGAGCGTGGTCCTCCCAGGCCCTGCTTGGTCCTCTTGTGGCATATGCCTTCACGCACCCCTGTCCCGGCAGAGGATTCTCATACCCACCCACCCATCAGCCTAAACAAGGACTTGCAGGTCTTACACATGCTGAGTGATGCATGATCCTATGTACTAAGTGCGTTTATGAGCCATCTAAGTCTTCGACTACTTTTGAATGAAGTCCATATATTTATCTGATTTTAAATGATGGAAAGCATCCTGAAATAGAATTTATCTTGCTCCACCTTGAAGACAACGAGGCAATGGCTAATGACTTCAGTGGAGAAGTCACAACACTAAAATGTACACACTTGATTTAACTAACACTTTTCATGTCTGCTGGTTTTAATAGCTCTGTTGACCAAAAATAATTCAACAAAAAGAGCAAGTTATATCTTTAATATATTTGGTGAAATAAATCGTTTGTGTTGCTTGGATGTATTTCGGCCAAAATTTACACTTATGGTATTCAAATTAATCCTGCCTCTACCTAACTTCTAGAAGAAGAAAGTAATGTAATGACTTAATTATTTAAAATCAAATACAATTTAAAAAATGCAATACAATAAATTGGTTTATGCCATAATAGTCTGAATTATCTCAAAGTAAACTTCTACTGTGACTTTAAACTTCTGCAATACATGTGTACTTGATTTTCCTACTTGAGTCATGCACACATCATAAAATATAATTGTTTAAAACTCCTGATTTGCAGGAGGAGTAGCACTGGAAATTCATTATATTTTCCTAGTAAAATATTGCAGAAAGGAGTATTAAGTGGGCAGCTTTAATAACTAGTTATAAAAAGTTTACTTATACTGGAGGCTGTTTTTTCTCTCTGCATCAATTTGTAACTAGTTAAAAGGAGAAATGTATTCTCTTTGTTTCTTCAGATTTCTTTACGTTCCTTTCAACACATGCGTGCGTGCGCACACACACACACACAACCTCTCATGGTATAAATTTAACTGACAAATGGGGATTATGGATGGGATGGATGGGAAACTAAAGGATGTATCAAATAAGACACAGTGAAATGGACTCCAGTCTTCTGTGTTTTGTGCTGAGACACTCAGACATGGTACATGGACGAGTGAGAAGAACTGACACTGGTGAACTGTGTTAAGAAAACTGACTTACCTTCTTGTAGGCACACAGGTTTATCACTTGGTTTCCAGCTCAGGGAGCCATTAAAGTGTCTCACGCAAAGTTTTTTTGAAGTACCATTAAGCCTGTATCCTTCTTGGCAATGAAACCGGACTACCACACTTTCAAAGAAAACACCTGCACTGGGTGTCTTGTATCCATGTTCAGGAGCTCCAGGATCAGCACAAGCATGTAGGTCATCAAACCCTATGTCAGACAAAGATACAATCAAACTGTGTTCATTTACTCCTCGTGCAGCCATAGTTGTGCTTTGTCTAGGCTTTTCCATTTGACATTTAATTTTCCGGGGGGCCTCACATCATCCTTTAATGACCACTAGCAACCCAACTTGGGTAGCAGGTACTCCAGACTAGGGAGAGGACCAACCTCTGCTACAGCAGAAATACTCAGGTGACAGAAATACTCCCATCTTGTCATGCAGCTACTAAGGAAGCAAAGTCAACCACACTGCTCAGTAGCTGACCTGGATAAAAATAAAGCACTTGAACCAACCTACCAGTGGGGATTGCACAGTAATGTATCTGTAATTACTCTTGCGGGCAATGGGATTTTGGAGGTCTGGTACAGTCACTGGAAAGAATAATAACGTGTCAGAAGCAGAGAGGAAGAGGAAATAAAGAAAAGGGCATGAAACCAACCTAAGACATAGTAACCAACACAGAAGATGAGCTGCTAGGTACAGGGAGATTTTGAGTGGGGAGTGAGCACTACCACAGGGAAAAGGGACACTGTGATGTTGGGTGTATGGGATCCCCCCATCATGTTGTCTTGGTGGCCCTATCAAATTCTTAAAACGCTGTTATGGGAGCACTGTATTACTGCATTGACGCCAGAAGGGAGTTTGTGAAGCCCTTTACTTCCACAAAATTAACTGTAAAATAACAAACAAAACCCCAACAGTTGCAATCGTAAAATGTGACTGTTTATCACTTTATCAAACTCATTTCAATGTCATTTGCATAAACTGAAGCATTTTTCACTGCAAAGCAACAAAGGTTTAGTGCAGCACTGAAAAAGTATGCATACCGAAAGAGCAAATAGCTTTGCAACAGGAACAGCAGGGGGGCAATTGATGCTGGTGGGAGGGATGCCTGGAAAATTCGAAAATCATCACATTGTAGCTTTAATGTTTTGATTTTAAGAGAATAGTATCAGAGAGCCTCAGCTACTTCCTGCATGATAAGGATGAAGTGCCTCTGTGGTACAGTCAGAAAGAAGGAAGATATTACTGTAGAAGACTTTTAAAAATAAATCTCTGTTTCCTGAAGCCAAATCATTCCCTCCATCAAGGGACTCGGTGTGATGCTGTGGCAGCCAAATGGAGACTACTGAAGGTGATAAAGGGCTCTTGCATATGAACACTGAATTTCTCCCTTCAGTCCCCTGGCTGAAGGCTGCCAGTGGAGAACAGAAGAAGCACATGCTGAGCCAATGTGTTGTATATCCAATTACCTGCCCCCACTAGCCGAGGAAGGGCAAACTGTGGGGTCGCCAGAGAGGACTGCATTTTCCTGACTCCATACATGGCTGATTTTATGAGTCTGGGTCACTGTGCTGAACTCCCCAACCAGGCTACAATTTCCAGGAGGTGACCTGATGGCCAGAACCCAGCCTGAATACCTATGCCTACATGCCATGCATGCTGGAGAGAGCCATCACCTAAACCTAGCCTCTGCCCCTCTGCAGCGCTCTGATAGCTGGGGCTCTTCACCTGAAGAGATTTTACTAGCGTCCCCTCTTTGCTGAAGCAGCAGAAGAGCAGCAGAGCATCTGTTCTTACGCGGTTTTACTTCTCCATCCAGTGAAGTTTATCATGGGAACTGAAGGGTCAGTGCAGTAGCCAAGTCAAACAAATCTCTAAACTTCACACCCGCTCACCTGCCGTATGGCTCAAGAACTCCAGTGCAAATTGCCCAAGACTCTCTATCATTCGCCAACATGATGAACACGGAGGAATACGGTCATCATGTCTATGGGATTACACACAGTAGGCAATACTTAATAATAAAGAAGGGCTGTCCATTTCTACTGGAGATTAAAAAGAAGCTTCTTATGCTTCAGGCAGCAAACCCACATCCTTCAATAAAAAGTCAGTGATGATCTTAAATATTTTCCATTAAACCAAGGGATAACATGACATTTAGCCCAATTTTGTTACTTCAGTAATCTCAGAATTTGCAGTCAGGCAAGGAATATTATAACGCACCTTGAAATATGTGTCCTTTTTTACTAGCTGTGTCAGGGACAAGTACACA
This sequence comes from Astur gentilis, assembly GCF_929443795.1. Classification (NCBI taxonomy): domain Eukaryota; kingdom Metazoa; phylum Chordata; class Aves; order Accipitriformes; family Accipitridae; genus Astur; species Astur gentilis. The sequence goes on from NC_064909.1 coordinate 14,372,508, forward strand.
ACTGCCTAGCACTATGCCTCTGCAACAACAGAAAAAAGAAAGGTGCTGAGGTCACATACAATTTGCCTGGTAAAAAAATGAGCCAGGCTCATTTCTCAGTTTTCATTAAGTCAAGTATGCAAAGTTAGAGATTTGGGGACTGTCAGCACAAGACCCAACACAGAGGGCAAGCATGTTTTTTCCCCTGGTGCAGCCTAATTCTGTGACCCTACTGCCACTTTTCTGGTGACCTTTCACAAGCAAAGATTTTCGTTCCTCCTAGGGATCATTTTGCAGTAAGTTGGTCTCTTAGGTTCTTTTTCTTGAGCGCAGTTTGTGAGCAGAGAAATCTATCCCCAAGAGGAATTCCCAAGACAGAGCTGGAACATGAATGGAAAAATTGAATTCTGTACCCTCTAGTTTCTACAAAGCCAGCAGCCAGCTGTTATTCAGCTACTGAGTAAGAGACGACACATGGAATCAGCACAGGATCACTGCTTCCATGCAGCACTTCCATTGCTTGTTCCTGAAGCAAGGAAGAAGGAAAAAGCCTCAGGGAGCAGCCAGTTAGGTGGATTACACATGCAATATGGTAACTTCTCATGGTAGAATCAAAAAGGCAAAGCAAACAAAACCCCAGCCCCATCTTTTCTCCATAGATATCAACAGTAGACTTGGCCCAACTCTTAGTCCTACTAAAATCAATGGAAGTCACTTGTATGGCAAGCTTCTTTTTGAAGATGTATATGATCCAGGCACAAAGCAGTGAAGCCAGTGCGGTGCCACCTCCTCCTGTGCTTTGGCTGAGAAGGAGGCAAGGACGTGTGTGAGGGAGGTGTAGCGAGGCTGGCCGCTGTGCTGAGGATCTCCCAGTACACAGGGGGCACCCCAGGTGTTTTGAAGGAGCCATTACAATCTAAAGAAGCCAGGAACTGCTCTGATTTTCACCAGGGTTGCTCCCCTCTTGCACAAGAGGTGTGCTGAGTATTTCAACATCTTATTTAGCTGAGAGCCAAGTCCATCAGTCTTTTCCAATTTAAGTATGAAACTTCTGGTACAATATTCAAGAACAGATGTGGTGAAACATCCCTGAGAACTGCCATCTTCCAATTTTCCTTAATGATATCAGACTTGGACCCTTTACATAATAAACTTTTTCATATAATCTCATCTAGTTAAGCTCCACTCCATCAAAAATGAGTAAATGCATGTCTTCAAAGCAGTTTGGTAAATTAAGCCTTTTTTTCTCACGATCTTTAGTTTCTTTCCTTTTTTGCAGCTATGCATTTAAGAGCAGCTACTCAGAGTTACGATACAGTATTTTTATAATGGCAGGAGTGATCTCACATTATAGACGGGACATCTTTTGCTTTGGTCTCTTCAGAACCTGATGAAACCAGCCAAAACAGTTTTCAGTCAGGGTTACAAGATAAGTCTTTGGAAAGAACCATAAAAGTTACATAAATAGCAAAGCCAATCTTTTGGTTATAATAGATAGGCATTATCCTGCAGGAAAGCATATATCAAATAAGATAAAAAATAACTTAGAACTAGAATGGATTCTTTTTCTTTATAAATCCTTCAATGAGTCTTTGGGGAAAAGAATGAAATTTTACTCTGACTACTGGACTTTTTCTCACAGTTACAAAGAGGTAAGGGGGAATCTTCAGCACCTACTAGTAAAAACTATACAACACACTTTTCAAATAAAGCAGCAAATTTTCATGTTACCTATGTAGTAAAAATTTAGTAAGGTCAGCAGCCATCATCATAATTAGCACTGCATCACTAGCAACAACCTTATGGGATGCTATTGTATCACTTTAAATCCCTAAAATAAAGACCACACAATTACTGCTGGAACTGACTATTCAGTAATCAAAATACCTTAATATTTAGTCTAAGTTGCAGACTTTTTGTATCATGGCACCTTTAAGGGACATTGTGCAAAATATAATGAACAATAATACCTTCTGATAAGGTTAATGAGTAACATAAGGTCATAATCACCAGTAAAATATGCAGTGGATACAAAATATAGTTTGGCTGTGGTATTTACCATATTCCTGCTGTTGGACCAACAGAAGGTCATCAGAAAATGGCAATGCTCTTAACCTGGATAAAACATAAGCAGTTTATAGGGGTTCCTATTTTAGCTAAATTACTTGGTATTGTCAGTCAGATAAAAATGATGTCAAATTAATCAGAAGACTGAAAAATAAGCAATGACCTCCTTGGGGTGTGAAATGAACTATTATAGTTCATTTGAACAGACTGTATTTCTAGAATTCTGCATGATATGTTCTGAAACATATAACGGTTCATCTTGTCCCTGATGAAAAGCTTGAAATGTCAGAAGCCATGGGAAAATTACATATTTGTGATGACAAGAAACCATGACAGCCACAACTGAACTTCAGACATGCCTGAAAAAAGGCAGGAAGAAGAATCCCTCATCTGTTCCCGTCATTCTCTATTTCTCCAACCCTTTTTCTCAGTTTCCTCTTTTGTTTCCCTCTTCCCTCACCTCCATATCTTACAGCTCCTTGTAATTCATGGTGCTGGCGAGGTGATTTCTAATCTAGTTTTGATGGACTTCTTTGCCTCTAAAACTGCTATATAGCATTTCACTGACATGCTGCTGATGCATGTTAGCTCAGAAATGGCTGCACTCATTCTTGAACAGAGACATCGCTCTCATTTCGGTTTGTTACATACACACAGTGAAGGAAAAGTGACATATAATGTGTAATAATATTAAAGATATAGAGTATTTTCAGTATTTGTCTTCAATATGATGGAGAATGGGCCTCTCATACAGCAACACCTGCATTTGGGTTCACTAAATCAGCAAGTCCTTTCTATCTCGCTTGGTGGTAGAGGGAGGCAGAGGCTTTGCAGCCTGTGGCAGGACCAGACTGCCTGCATGCACATTTTATAAGGAGTATGTGAACACTGCAGGAGCAGGTTATCTCAGGCCAGCTCTCAGTAAAAAGCCATATTAGGACTAAAGCAGAAGGGCCACAAGTGCAAACATGCCAAGGGCTTGCTTGTCTTGTACAAAGGAAAAGTCATTTTCATCCCTGTAAGAGTTTCTGCCCCGTTTCTGTGAAAGCCACGCAGGCACAGCATTTTGTTCCTTTGGCTGTTTATGCTTCCTCACTGTTGATGACATTAATTGAACTATCCACATACCCTTCTAACAAGAAAAGGAAGGATGTGCTTCGATTAGCATCTAGCCTTGGAAATGAAATGAAATTAAAACCCTGTGATTTCATTAGTGAAATGCCTGCTAAAATCTAAACTCTCTTTAATCCCTTAAGGGTCACTAATGCTTAAGCTTCCCTGAGACTTCAGCAGCTTTGTAAAACCCTGCCCTGTTTAAGATGTGAATCACAACCTCCCTCACTATCCTTGCAGCACATACTCCCAACTCCCAGCGCTGCTGGATATCCCTCCTCACTTGGCTGAGCCTTATCCAGGGCAGCCTAACAAGCCACTGGAAGAAAGGGAGAAGTTCAAATTACTTTGTAGGAGAAACAGAACAGCAAATAAGACCTCCAGGGGGTGGGTACTTTGCTTAAGCCACAAGCTGATCTATAAAATCAAGAACACCATTAAGCATCATTCTCCTTCATATAACCCAAGAGTGTCATAGCAGAAAAATAAGAAAATCAGTGTGTAATGCGGTTAATGAGCACCAAAACCACCCACCTGCAATAAAAAATGAACGTGCAAGCCCTGCACAAAGGGCAACAGGCTCCAAGAGAGGCAACAGATCATTCAAAAGGCTGAAAGCTTGCCTCATTTGCAATACCCCATTTTTCTTATCTTTCCATTTTGAGCCCTCTTCTCCCCCAACCCTGGCCTCCCACCTCTGTTCTCCATCCTCCTTCACCCCAACCCACCCCAGGCCAACTCACCACCTGCCCTTACACCCTCCTATTGGGACCTCCATGCTCCCAAATCTTGCCCACCACGCTCACCACCTCTCTTTCTCCTCTTCTCAGTGTGCGCTTGGAAAGGAGCAGTCACTCAGAGATGCTCCTAAGAGCGATGGCCAGCTCAACCTTAAAATCCCTACTCAGGCGTGACAAGTCCCTGGGCACTTCCATGCTAAATCAAAGTGACATCTCCCTGGAGAGCCTCAGGATTGCTGCTCCCTCCAGAGCAGGCACAGGGGAGGGAATGGGAGGAGCGTAAGCAGGACAAAGTGCCCATGGTGGGCAAAAGGGGTCTTCCAGGAGCCACGCTGGAGCTGCTTCTGCCTGGAAACCTCACCAGGGAGAAAGGGGGAAAAGCTGCAATGTTGAGGCCCTGCATAGATGACTGCAGATGTAATAACAGCATCTTTATTTCAGGGGTCATGCCTCCAATTAGTTACTCCAATTACTGTTGAACACTCAGGGATGATATAGCACACCCCAGCTGGTGCTTGACCAGTGTCATACAGCAGGGAACAAGCTGAATTTTCTAGCCATGGAGGTGATCACCATTTTTAATTTTGAATGTGAACCTCGATACAAGATTCTTTTATTGCTTTGACATTAGGCTAATGCATGAGGAAAAACCACTTAAAATTGCTGGAAAAGGAAGATGGTTTAAAATACAATCAGCGGAGCACTTCAGTAAACCCACAGCAAACTAAAAGGATGCATTTGTTTCTTCTTGAAAGTGAGTTTCTTCTAACTAACATCTTAAACAGCACAGCCCTCTCCCTTTAATAATAACTTCTTACAATTACTATCGCTATGTCATCTTTGTAAACAAGCCATTTCATATATAATGCAAGAAGCACTTGTTGCTTCCAGCCTTTTGTAATCCAACAAGACTGACTGCACAATTTATGAAACCTTATGAAATGTCTTATGCTACTGGGTGATCCTCTGAACCTCCCATCACTTAATGAAAAACACAAGGCAGAAAGTAAATCTGCCGGTGGTTCTGCTGACAGAGCTCTGTTCTTCTACGTTTTTATTACAGAAAGTTACAATTTCCTTGTTACAGATAATAGTCACATTTCTAAGTGAATTTAAAATATAAAATGTGCTTAAATAAACTTAGGTTTTATGCCTATTTTTTACACTTAAGGTAATTTTAACTACTTTAAAATAGTTCTTTAAAATGGTAGTTCTACACTTCTTATCTGAACCCTGACTATCTATGAATTCTAACTGCAGACAAACACACTTTGACACAGATGATGAGTTTTTGAAACAATCTAATGAAAAAAATAATCAAATGACATCTTTTACCATAATAAAGACAAGGATACAGTAAATGTACATTAAGCTCCATATATACTTCAACAAATGGACATATTAAGCTCTATATATGCTTCAATAAATGGACACATACCTAACATATCCTCCTATTCTCTATTCTGATAAGGCACTGTAATAAAGACGGTATTTGCCAACATATGCTTGTTGACTGGTGACCCATAAGAATCATCATAAGGAATTAAGTATGTGCAAATCCAAAATATAGAATATTAATATATCACTTATGGAAAGATTTCCTTTTTACTGATTTAAATGAATAAGTGAGCTCATTATTTTTATTTCAATCAACCAACTCCACTTCTATTTTCATCCTCATATGCAACATTTTATATATTATATGTCTAAGGATTTCATTAGAGTTGCAATATTGTCGATGTGGGAATCCAGCCTTAGGTCACTAAACAGGATTAATAACAACACAGAAATCTACTAATAAAAAAGTGCCAAATAAAATAAAACTATACTCCCATAATTTCAAGAATGTTATGGGCCTGCTGTGTTTTTAAAAAGCAGTATCTAAGTATTGTTGTTTATCTGTCCCATATTTTTAGCACTCTGGAAAAAATTAATTACCGTTACCAAGAATTAGTTTAAATTTTTAGTCTAGACAGGCATCCCTTAGGAAATACAGCAAAAACCCATAAAAAAATGAATCATGAGCTAGTTACTATAGTAATATTTCTTCTAGGCCAATAGCATATAATATTATTCATCATAGCAAATCCAAAGTAATGAAATGTCACAGTGTTCAGCAGAGATCCTTGTTTCTATAAGATGCAGGAGTCAAATACTCAGAGGTATGAGTTGGGGGTTTGATATTTATGCTCTAATCAACTACAGACTTCCCTAGATAATGCTATATTTTTATTGCACACAACAGTATGATAATCCAACAATTTTTGCTTTTCAGCTGTGCTATAGAATTTGATTTTATACCTTCCCAAGAACCGGCAGAATTGGATATTGGGACAATCAGGATTAATGTGTGAATATTATAATATTAAACTTTTAAATAAAGTGCACACTAGAGAAGACTGAGAGACAAGGGATTTAAAAGGCTAGTACATACTTAAAGCAGGAGAGCAGAGAGACACTTTTTCCAGCTTTTGCACTTGATTCCTTATCACAAATCCTCTGATGCTTCTGGATACCCTGACAGTTCTTATGCCCTACAGTGATTTTTCTCTATATGCACCTATCCGTGAAACCGTGACCTTTCTTCTTAGATGGGGACCTCATCACAGACAACCATTTTTTATTCGCCTTTTCCTCTGTGAATGTTTTGCTTGTTGGTACTTATTTGGTTAGCCTTGCAAAGTTGGGACATTATTTACCTACAGCTCTAGAAGATGTAAAGGAAGACAAGGTGGTTTTGCTGGTTCAGCAGGTATTTTCCACATGAGGATTGCCATTGCACCTTTCACATTTGCTTCAGATCACACTGCAAAGCACTTCTACTCAAGTAAAGCTTTTAGAAAGCAAGCAGATAATATCCACTGGAAAAAAATACCCTGACTGATTTTGGTCCCAATCTGTACCCAAGGAGAACTTCTGATTTCCTTCTATATTGAAAAGTGACTTTACATTCCTATGTTCTGCTAGTACTGTTAGCATTAAGCACAGGTTTTAGTCTGTTGCTTCCCTTCATGAGAATGCATTAGCTGAAGAAAAGTGAAACAAAGTTGGCTTGTTATTTTCCAAGAATGAGACAAACGCACAAAATTGGATAGAAAGGAAGCAGGAATCCAGCTGGGCACTGATAATGAAGCATTGTCATCATACCAAAATGCTTTTTACTTAAATTACTCATTTAAAATGCTCTGTCCTGTGAGTTATTCTGTCCATACTGAAAAGACTGGAAAAATCAGTAGTAGGTTAAGATGATGCAGAAGCATATTTTCTTCCTATCTTCTTGATTCATAATTGTGTTCAATTTCATTCCTCAATGCAGGGTAAAAACTCCCCGAAAATTTGTTCTGTTTAAAGAGCTGGTCAGGAGTGGGACTGTAACAGGAGATAATCCAGTTGCAGGGCTGTCTCCACTAAAAATCCTCGAGTGCCCCATCCCTGGTGCAGTCCTCCCCAAGGACCTCCCAATGGCTGGAAAGCGATGGCAGGCTGCTTGCAGCAGCAGAACAAGCAACTCAGGGAGCAAAGACACAGAAGAGCTAGTGAGCGAGAGGAAAACATTTATAATTAAACTGTTGTGCCACTGCAAAACTATCATATTTAACCCCCTAAAAAAAATTTCCAGAAAAATGTCAGTGACGTTTCACTGGCACACTCTCAATTTTTGTGGCATCTTCAAAAAAATCATCAGTGTTTGAAGTCCCCTCTGGCCCAATATTTCCCCTTTCAACGCAATCTGTTTCCTCTCTAGCCAGTTTCCTATCAATTCTGCTATTCTTCTGTTAATCCAAATCTTCACATATACTTTCCCTGGTGGCAGTTTATGAAAGTCAAGACAGACGATATCTGCTGTATTTCTTTTCCCTGGGAAACCAGCTGTCGTCTCAGGAGATTAACAGATTAGTCTGACACAATCTTTCTTTAATACATCTATGCTTTATTTTATATCATACCTCCAAGACTTTTAATCTCTCTACCTTAAAAAAATTCTAAAATCTTGTGAATTATTGAAGTGAGAGAACCAAGTCCCTGATTGCCTAGATCATGGGGTTTTCTTTCCTTTTTTTTCTTTCTTTAATCTGTGGGTATTACAGATAGTGTTTTAGGGCACTACTGGAAGTCGCTCCCTTTCAATTATGGATATGGCAGTGAATTTATGCAGAAATGGAGGAAGCTAAGGACAGAAGAGAAACTGAAGAAGCCAGAGCAGGAACAGCAGGAGCAACTTGGCAAAGGTACAGAGATGGGATGTAGTGACACAGAAAAATATGTTAGTCTGGAAGCTGACTGACAGCTGTTTGGATGGTGATACCACTAGAAGATAAGAGAGAAGGAGATGGGAACAAAACAAGAGGCCCAAGAGGGTTCACAGTAGGCTAACACGGGGAGCTGGAGAGGGACAAGAGAGAAGAGAGGGGGAAACCCTCATTCACAGACAACAGAGCTAAGAGGATGGGCAGTGCCTGAAGCAAGAACGTGGCATCAGTGCCAGGAAGATGCCTGGCAGGACAGTTTCAGAAGCTGGCAACACCCTGTGAGAGTCTTCCCAAGAGTTAATGGCCTATCCTTTTGGACCAGAAGAACCAGACTGTTTTTTCTTCTGCTGACACCTCTAAAAACTAGCGACTCCATAATGTACTCTGCATTGACAAGACTGAAGTTGAGACTGTCAGATGAAATCTAATACACTTCATGTAATATATACACATCGCTATTAGTCAGTTGAAAGATTGAGAGTTATGGCATTCTTGTGCCGAGATAATAGGTAATGCTGAGCTAGCTACCTGATGCTCAAAATATTTTCATAAAAGCCAATCTGAAAATCACATATATTGGTTAAATTTAAAGACTATGGGCTTTTGTTCTTCAGAAAGTATTCACATCCCTACCTATCACGAAAATAGATTCTCATCATTTTGAAGGACTAGAGGAAGAGGAAGAATAAGCTGTTATTAAATTTTTATGGCACTGTAAGTTGATTAGCTGGGAGCTAGGAAAGGTCTAGAACTAGCAAAGTGATGGTTCTTTGTTCTTATTCAAGGGACAAGAGTTTTAACCACATAAACAAGCAATTTATTTAAAACTTATTTTTCTTAATAGATAATTTGAGGATTTCTGCAGCTTCTCTTTCCCCAGAGTGTTAAATGGTTCTTTTCAGAGCAACAGCTGCAGCAAACCGAGTTAAAATAAAAAGCAGGCTGTACACAGATCCATACACATGCTTTGCAAGAAACAGGCAGCCTATCCAGATTTATATGTGTGCCAGTCCCCTAGGATGTCATAATTGTGTTTGTTCTTTTAATAACTTTAGGCTCCAGTGATCAGAATAAAAATTCTATGCTGAAGCTAATGCTTCATCCTTAGTTCACCTCACTACCCTGAATTATATAGTAAGCAGACTTAAATAAATGCAGGAGTGTGGCTCCCTCCTTACACCATAGACTCAGCCACGCACATAATGGGTTGCCTGATTTAATTCAGGGTCTCTCTTTTCAAATCTTACTTTGTTTTTACAAAATATTTGGCTCAGCTATTTCTTTTTATAACTGCACAGATTTTCGAGCCTGCCTTCCAGTGTTCAGTGAATTGCAGTCTCCACTGATACAAGCAACACATCAAGCTTCCTGACTTGCAAGAGCAGTTGGGTTATTTAGACAATTATGTTCTTCCTAATTATTGTACCTACACTTTACATCTACAGGCTCTTTCTATAAACGTAGCCCAAAATACTGAGTTAGTTAAGCAGCTTATTAACTAGGCATGGCCTTTAAGTAGCTATTGTGACTACAGCATGCCAGCACTAATCTTATGATTATAAATGATTTTTTACTCCTATAACCAGACTACAGATTACCCTACAATGAAGACAGGCATACGTATTATCAGTTTACATGAGGGGCACTGAGCCAAACAGCAGTAGGTCATAAACAGCACAGGCTAATGGCATAGCAGTGAGCAGAAAGCCAAACCCCCGTCAGCCAGTACCTTGTCCAATATGCCTTACTACATAAGGTTAAAAGTGAGTTGAACGTGCCTAAATATACTGCCACTTTCAGTTTCTGACCACTTTAGAAACAGGTTTTTTTCATAATCTGACACCGTCTTGAGCCTCATTTCAGACTAGAGGTGAACTGCTTTAGGAAGGTCAGACAATTCTTGCAGGCCTTGCTGGATTAGGCAAGACTAATAGCCTTGTTTTGTTATGCATGAAATCCATGGGTATTTTTTGCCTCCAATAACTCAAACAGTTTCATGAGAGAACTCTGAACTTGGCTGTTGATAATGCTGGTGGAAGAAGAACATCGATATGGTCCCTGCACCACTTTCCTGACCATTACACTCTCTCGCCCCTTTGCTCTTCATCATTACCACTTTTATTGTCCTCCCGAGAACAACAGCGACCCTTTCTTTCCATATCTCCTCTATCCTCACCCAGCCTTCTTCGGTGGCTCTGTTGGGTACCCCTTTCCAAAAATGTCTCTTAAAATCTTTCCCTTTCTTCCTCCCCATTCTACTCGATGGGAGTCACCCACCATGACGTGGCATCTAGTGTTTGGTATCAAACCGCCTTTCCAGGACTGCCTCAAATCCCATGTCTCCTCGCTACCCCAGTAATGTCTCTGCTCTCGTCTCAACCTCTGCCAGGACCCTGAGGGCGATGATAGGCCTTAATGGCACGGACTGGCCTCACCTGGCACCCCCACGCACAGCCCCTGCCCATGGCCCAGGAGCTCCAGGTAGCTCAGTCCTGGGCTCCCAGACCTCGCCCGGGCTATGCTGTAGTTGGGCCTGTCTCCAGCCCTGTCTCTGGCCCCGTCTTCTGGGTGGACCCTGGGCCCATGTTGTAGCTCTGTCTCCTGCTGCTCCACCTGGGTGGGCCCTGGACCTGGTTCATCCCCTGGCTGTGTCTGGGGCTGTCGATGGACCCCATTACCAGCACCCAGCTCTGCTGAGACCCTGTGGGACTGTGCCCTGGTGGGTGAGGGCACAGCCCCCGTTCCCCTCACTGGCTTCCTCTCCTTTCTTTGTGAAGTTCAAACCCCTCATCTTGTTCTTCCTCACCATACACCCCTATTCTCGGTTCTTCCTGCGCCCTACCTTCTTCTATATTCTCCCCAGGATATACTTCCAGCGGCTTTGGTTTTTTTCAGGCTTGAATTATCTTTTTATGACACCTCCTTATCCTCCCATTTTTCCCCATTCATGTCCAGTTGTCTTTTAAACCCATTCTCAAAGCCCCACTTATTTAATTTATACTGTGCCAGGCCCAGCTGCTTTCCATTCTGAGGGTTGTTCTCCATGAGGCCTTTTGAGTTTAGGCTATAAAATCCAAAGACAAGAAAGCATCTTGCCACACTTGGTCATCTCTTACATAGTCCACCCTAACCATGGCCTGAAAATTTTCATCTTTTAATTAATTTTTTATGTTCCTGGAAAAAAACCCACTGCTAGCTTCTGGAATTTCTTCACCTGCAATTAATTTTCTGAGAATGTGTCACTGTACCTAAAAACAGAGAGGCTGGCATTGATCTGATCTGTCTTACTGTTAAGAAATACTTGTTCCCAGTATGAAAAGAAGTATCTCTGCTCCTGATTTCTGACTCAAGACATTTTGTAGCCCACATGCTGCTCACCAAAGACACATCAATCATCACACATCAGGCAGGAGTGACCTCCGAAGGTAGTTACGAATTCCCACACTGAGATATCGCTACGTGGTGTGAAGCGTATGGCTTGACCTGAAGATCTCTCCCACTCACAAAGCATGCCTGTCCTCCACGCATTTAGACCTACTGCTCTCATAAAATGCAGCATCTTGTGCCCTATCAGCATCATGTTGAAACTAGGCACGGTTATAGAAATGATAACTTTATATTGTTTTGTTAAAGATTAAATGAAAGGCTAAAGGACTTATATACAATAGTTTAAAGGGATAAATGCCAACCTCATGTTTAGTAGCTGTCTTAAGAAGGGACAGGCAACTTCCCCCTTAGCCCAGATATTACTCAGCCATTAAGAGAAGGACCAATGTCACTTCTTATCCCTTGTCGAAGCAATCTCCTGGAGGAGCAACCTGAATGTTTTGCTATGCTAGGATTAGGCTTGCCTGAATAAGCACAACTCCACGTACTCCACGTGCCACTCAGAAAGGAGCTGTGATGAAGGACAGAGCCTACACACCACATGAACACATTCACATACATAAACATACCCTGGGCTTCAGATTAAATCAAAACAGAGGGTTGAAGGATTCTTCTAGGGACTTCACTCTTCTTCCTGCCTAGCTAATTCATTTATATTGCAAGTTTAAGCTTGATTTCTTAAACTCAGTTGAAAAGGGACTTTCTCACAAAAAATGCCAACTAGGCAATGTTATCAATTGTGCCTTATTCTCTAAGGGAAATACAAAAGCTGAGTTCCTCTCGCACGTCCAGCACTTTATAAAACAATCCACTCTATAGCTTACTTGATGCCTTACTAGACATAATGCCTTATAACTCAGCTACCTTAATGAAAATAACTATATATACATATGTCTTTGTACATCTTAAAACTCAGCATGTTTCCTATGCCACAGATTCAGTTATGCATACAGTACACCACATAAGCCTAATTGGAAATGGAGTGAAGACTGAGGTAAAATGACTGGATCCCATGGAAAAATTGAGGAAACTGATACTTCTCAAAGCCTTTTTATGAATTTGTGGCTTGAAACACCTCAGCTTTCTCTTAGGTGGCAAGGGATGCTGTCTCAACTTTATCAGGTGTTCTATGTGGTATGGAGGAAGTACAAGAACAGATACTCCAAATATGGATGAATTCAGCATTTTAAAAATTTTATTTAATCAGTAATCAGGTAAACTTAATCTGACACCAAAAACCACATCTTGTCACACTTACTTTTGAAATATAGCGTACCCAAACGAGGGAGGAAATTGTTTTAGTGTGACTTATAACAGTAATGAAGAGTTATATTCTTTTTGGTAATGACATTGTGCAACACATTTTCTGTTTGGGGAGTAAGCTTCTGAAGTATTTTAATCTGCCTCATCTACCGATACAGACTTCAGCAAAACTGCAAAATCCTCACAAGAATTAGGACTGTATATAAATCCAGTAATAACCCACAATCATCTCTCCATTTTGGTTGTATTTATGCTGTAGATACTAGGCTTCTTCAAACTTCCACCAACCAGTGGAAATTTGTCAAATATATAACCCAGTGGGCCATTTAAAGGGATTTTGCTGTGAATTATGACTGCTACGTTTGTAGGCAGCTTTCAGTACCAGAGACTGGAAAGGGAGAGGCAGAGTGTGAAGAGCAGGGAGCGCAGCTTTCACCCTGAGACCTTCCACGTATTTGTTCATGATCTACAGAAAATGGATGAGCTGGACAGCATAAGCTCTCTGTGCACAGATGGAACGGCACTACTTAAAACCAGTCCTTGCTTTGGCAACTGGGGGAGATGTCAATCCTGGCTCCTAAGCCGGCAGAGGCTGCCTGGAGCCTTGTTTAAGCTGGTGTCTGTACAATCAAGCTATTGTGGTTTACCTAGGTAGTGCGTGGCAGCTGAGCTGCAGCAACAGACTGTGCACGCTCTTTGCCCGTGAGATGAAATGCATTAGCTTTAACTTCTTGCATCCAGACTACTTGCCAGATGGATTCCTAACAAACAGCAGAACTGAACTGCTGAATTACTTTACATATGCTTGGAAAGCCTGGGAAAAAATAAACACGAAAGAAGTAACTAATGGGAACTGAGAGATGCATTTCTGAGCGCAACAGACTCCATCTTTATTTCAAAATATCTCTGTACATTACAAATCTATTTAAAAAAAAAAGAAGTCAAAGCAGTTTCCCATGCTAATTGAAATATCAGGTCTAATTTTTTAGATAATCGAAAAGAGAGGCTGTGTTTTCCCTCAGCAGATCTCATGGCCTGTTCCTATCTGAGCATACTGGCTCAATAGCAACATAGAATGTGTTAAATTAAAGCTCTTATTGGGCTGCAAATCCTTCAGCTATGCCTGCAAGAAATTACCTTTGCCCTCTTCAGTATGAATCTACATTGCTGCTCTTGTACAACAGCTGTGTTATTATTATTATTATTGTTTCTTTCGATTTGGGCTTTCAATCTTGAGGGGTACTCTGTTTTTTTTCATCTTTCTTTTTTAAAAAAACAAAGCCAAATTAAGTTAAGATAGCCACCAGAGGGAGCCTATGACATCTTTCTAGAGAAGAAAAAGCTATTGGAAGTGACAGAAAAATTAATGAAAATAATTATAGTTGAGAAATTGAGTTCCAAGAAGCAGCAGTTTTGCCTTAAGACCAAATTCTGTTTCAGTGTAAGGTTTTGTAAAAAGATGTAATTTATGGCATAACTAGCTCCTTTCAATATAGAAAGCATACAGAGGAAGGACAAGAATCAGACTGGGATGAGAAAAACTTTGATTAACAGTTGCCTCAACTAAAACTGCAGCAACTCTTTGGTCTCGGTGAGTAGCTAGAAGCAATTCAGATTACTCAAGAGAGCTAGCCTTTTGCAACCAGATATTAATATATAAATACACTAAGATAGTAGAATAGTATCAAATTTTCACTATCCAGACATAAGTTTTTTACCAGATTTTGCAGAAGAAAACATATAGCTTGTTTCCTATGTATGAAGCCTGTGCATACACAGGTTTTATATGCATCACAGCTGCCTTGCTGGGCAGATGGATGAAAGCAGAGCTCTTCAGAAAAGACAGCAGAGCTTTCTCAGACCTCTCACCATCTTGCACAATCCCTGCCATGTCTCCTAGACAGCTGACCTTCAAAATGTCAGTAAAAATATGAAATATTAAAAATATGCTACTACAGAGTAGCATCTGTGTTTTATATGCTATTCCTTCCATGGTTCTTCAGAAGAAATCTGCCTCAAAGCATATATTGCTTAGAGGATGAAAAAGGATATAGTTTGTTTGTATCTGGTTATCTCCAACAGTACATTTATTGAAATATTCATCACTTGTTCTAGCACCTGAACTACTTCTGAATTGCTTATGCTGGTTTTGAGAAGATGCTCACCATATAAAGACTTTAGATGTTGTTATTCTTAACTATCATCCTCCTAACCAAGAAATTTTGCCAGAGGGCTTTACTTCACAATGACAAGAACTTATGTTTTAGTTTACTTAGGCTGGAACTGGGATGTTTCCCTTTCTCTTCCTACTAATAAAGGAAAATGTTGCCAAGCAAATACCAGAATGATTACTAGATGATGTACGGTACTTACCATACTCTCCTAAGATACTTCTCTTTTATGCTAGGGGACTTCAGTTCTGGATTTTTCTTTACCATAACTGAAGTAAATATCTTACTGGAACCCATACTGCTAACACTGATCATTTGAAGGTATCTTTCTTTCACATATCTGAAATAACTCTACCCAGGCAACCTGGGTTAAAATAAGTGATAGTCTTGAGAAAGATCACAAATGTCTGTAACAGGCTCAGATATAAAAGGACTGGAAGAACAGCCACATGAGCAAGCCTAACTTCAGCATTTTGTAACCTGAGGGGTTTTGCAGTCCAATGTCCTTTCAACCTCTTCTAGTATGTCTTTAACTTTAATTGAGTATGACTTTAAGAAGGAAAACTGGTGCTTTCCTTCATGTGGCTCCACTCTGACCAACACTCTTCTGGGCAAAAGGGTATAGCTCCTGCTTCAGAGTCAAGCCCAGTTACTCCTTCCTGTAGGTTACAAAGGGGAGGCTACACCTCTCTTCTGCAACCTGAAGCTCCAAATGCATGGGGCAGGATAACATGCAGCATAGGAATACTGAGATACTTCCACAAGCACCTAAATGCCTTTTGAGCATTTGCAAACTCTGATAATTAATTAATGCAAAAAGTAACACAATGGACACAATTAGATATTTAAAAAACCTTGTTCTAATATTTCCTGAAATCCAAAGCTGTGAAGCCAGCGATAAAACAAGAATGGAAAATTTCAGCTAAACGGTTGCAAAGTTATAGGGCACTGAAAACAAGGATTCCTAATTCCTAGTGAAGCAGCTTTAGCTACAGGCATCACTACCAACTCCACCTTCCCCAACACAGCACAGCCCCTCTCGACTACACAGCTGCTCATCACACCTAATATAATCACAGTTATATAACCAGCTCCAGCACAAGGCACTTGATATAAATGTTGATGTCATGGTGATTTTTAAAAACATTTCTATTAACATTCTGTCTCCAGCTTTCCCAGCTGGCTGACTGCAGACCATTTCCCAAGATGTTCCAGTTCCTCCCTGCAGAGCTTTCTCATGTATCTTAATAATAATTCATAACATTTCTATTGCACCTTTTACTTTGACTCCCACTGACATATTCGGCTGCGACTTTCAGAGCAGCAGTAATACTGTTGTGGCTGCAGTTGCCTTCAGGATACACCAAGGCAACATTTGTAGGGAAAAGAAATATATTTTGCTAGACCAATTAAGATAATTATAAAAAATGGACCATCTTGCGGTCACACAAGGCCTTCCTCACAAAGTCTACTGTATGGTCTCTACTACAACTATGAACTAGAAAATGTCCATTTAATGGCATGCTGGCCAGAAGATTCAATTGATTGGGAATACAACCTAACAAGGTTGCAGGAGCTAAAAGTTTGCAAAGATTTTGTATTTAGAACCAGGAGCAAAATCTAATCAAACTAGAAACATATTTTCAAAAGCACTATTCTTCTCCCTCTCATCATTAGTCTTCACTGACCTCTTTCGGCTTTTGATATATATGTGGATCAGTAACTATTTAAGTTTTATGCAGAAAATTAAGAGACCAAGAAATACATGACAGAACAAAGAAAAGAATGCATATCAATCTAATGCAAAAACAATAAAGGAGAAAATGAGATAAAATCACTTTGCAGATCTGTTCCTAGCATTCCCCCCCCACCAGTTTCAAGAACAAGTACAGCAAGCTGACATAAATTGGCCTGCATCTAGTAGCATATATACAAGGCCAAAACACAGTGAGCAAACATCAGTGAAAATAAAGCGTAAAAAGGATTTTCCTTTGACATGGATGTAAAGTGCTAGAAAGTAAAATAACAGTATGCTTAGTAGAGGAGGCTTGCAAATCTCTTTCATGGCCCCAGCAGCACCTCTGCAGCCCCAAGTAGCTAACTTCTACAACCAAGAACAGCTCAACTTCCAAGATCTCTCTCATCCAAAAGTAGCACCTCTGTGGAGATTGTGGAAGGTCATGAGGAGACCATGTGTGATGCAGACACCTGAGCAACCGAAAAATCCATTTTACATTTGTGAGGTCATTTAATACCTATTTAGATGGCAGCAATCTTTTGTCACTGTTGAACTAAGGTCACTGAATCAGGTGCTTAAAATATAACTGTTTCTTTATCCCTCTGTCCAGATACAAGGTTTCAAGGCCATCCTGGCTTTTATGTAAGCAACTATGAGATGCTGCCAACAGAGCAGTCATTTTACTGCTGTACAATGAAAATGTTGTCTCTACATGTTCGGAATCAGATACAGGAAGAAATGTCTCAAAATGCATATATATCTATGAAATCAGTCATTTTGCATCTTCTTAAAACCATTCAATTAATTTCTGTGTCGTATATGCTTCGCATACTTGAGAGACCTTTGAAGCTATCTGTGCAATGGAGGAGAAGTACATCTAGGACTGATTGTTAAACAACACCTAACTGTAATAGCCAGCATATTCCAATAAAAGCCAGTTCATATGACCTTCCGCATCTTTGTTTTAACCAAGCCGGGAACACTCCTGCTAAGCCATCTGTTCCTATAATGAAAGCAACAACACAAGGACGCTGAAGAATGTGAGCTGTGCCTTAGCAGTTTGGTCCTACTTGCGCCAAGGCAGCATACGGTCATGTTGTGTGTTCGTAAACTCACCAATGCAACAAACTCTTCCTAATTTCAGCTAAGGATAGTAGCCAGACTATGAAAAACAACTATGTCAGTCATAATAGCAATAACAGTGATGACAATAGTAATAATAGACCACACTTGCACTCCCATACATAATGTCTCTCTATTTTTTTTTGGTTTGTTTTCTAACGGTCATTCCCTTTACTTACATTGCACTATAGACCTTTAACTCTGTATTGAAAGGGTTGCTAAAGTATTTCACCTTGATCAAGTACTACATTCATTCAGGACTAAAGTTATAAGAGATATGAAAGAAAGGGGAGGAAAGGTAGATTACATGCTGCCAGAATTAAGTATTTCTTCGGCCATATTTTCAGGCTGGAATCATTCAGGCTCTTGAACGTAAGCAAAAATGTCCACATACAAATCTTGTTGGATACACTTAAAAGAATCAAACAGCAGGTCTCAGATCTTCAGCTGCTTCTTTACATTAGGAACACACCTCAGCCTTGCACCCAACCTGCCACAAGTCCACGTGCTTTGGACATGACCTGTGCACCATATTCAGTCGTTCCACAGCTGTATAAGGTCTGTGTAACGGAGTGTGTCTCACGCACTTCCCGTGTCCTTAACAAGACTGACAGACAAGTCGGATAAAGAGGCTTCTTCTGATGTGTGTTGATCTGTGGCATATCACAGAATAACAGAACCGCTGAGATTGGAAGGGACCTTCTGATCATCTAGTGCAATGCCCCAGCTCAAGCAGGGTCAGCTAGAGCCGGCTGCCCAGGACTACATTCAGTCAGGTTTTGAATATCTCTACAGATGGAGATTCCACCACCTCTCTGGGCAACCAGTGCTCGGCCACCCTCAGAGTGAAACAGCGTTTCCTGATGTTCAGAGAGAACCTCCCATGTTTCCATTCATGTCCATTGCCTCTTGTGCTGCCACTGGGCACCACTGAAAAGAGCCTGGCTCTGTCCTCTTTGCCCTCTCCCTTCAGGTTATCTTTACACATCAATAAGACCTCCCCTGAGCCTTCCCTTCTCCAGTCTGAATCATCTCAGCTCTCTCAGCCTCTCCTCCCACGAAAGATGTCCCAGACCCTCTCCGCCCCTCACGCAGCCCGGGGTGCCGCTGGCCGCCTTTGCTGTGAGGGCACGTGGCTGGCTCACGGTCAGCTGGCCCTCCCTCCACCAGCACCCCAGGCTCCTTCTCTGCACTGCTGCTTTCCATCCCAACAGCCCCAGGCTGACTAAGAGGATTTGTGAGTATCTGAAAATGAACAAACTCCCCTTTAAAATGTGTGCCTGCGTAATACCAGACTTGGATATAGAGGCACAAATAGCAAAAAAAGGTACTTTCGTCTAGGCCAGGCAGTGGAATTTGTTACAGCTGACTATGAAGTGTTGACGAGTCAAACATGAGACTTAAACTGGAGAGCTCAGCTTGCCACTACCGTGACTTAAAACATTCCTCTCAGACATTCACATAGGATCAGAACAGACAGCTAGTCTTCTGCTTTGAAAACATCTCCCTGGTGTAGTTTGATAAGATTCAATTCTCTCCTGTACAAGAGAAGATAAATTTCCAGTGAACGCCATGAGGTTTTATGTCTCCTATGAAACACAACCGATCCTCTACTTTGTGCATCCATCATTTCAAACACACAGATGAAACTTTCACTGAGTTATCTTGATTCCCAGGTCTGGCCAAGGAAGAAGTGAATCCTTGAAAAGGAAAATATTTTAAAGAATTTGCTACATTGTGAATATTGCTTTCAATCAAAGGCACGTGGCAGGTAGTCTGTGGCAGTCTGGAGTGTCTTCTGGATTCTTTACTTGATATCCGCATGGCTTCTGTAATTATAAATACTTCTTCCACTGTTAAGTCACTTATGACTTGAAGTCACGGCCAAAGCATACTACATCTTTCTCATCTTCTGGCTCAACTACCATATCACACTATACATGGACACAGACAAAGAGGCTACAGAGCTTATACCTAAGGGAAAGAAGAACACATTCCCAATGACCGAGCATGCAACATTTGTTTCAGGACCCAAAATCAAATTGATCTTCCAAATCTCAAAGTGAGAAAGTTCCCCCCTCTCTCCTGCAACTGCCCCTTTACGGCCACAGCAGCTGCAATCTCTCAGTGTTCCTAGGACCGACGTGCCAAAGACAAGACCCGCAACTACAACGGATGCGGGTGACAAAGGGCGTCAGAATTTCACCTCTTCTGCAGACATCTCAGGTATGGAATATGACTACAACCTCAAAACTTAGGAGAATGAAACACAAGACTCATGTCACAATCTAGGTTTTTCTATAGGAATTTTCTGAATGAGAACAAGTGGAAAAAGCAGCAAGAAGAAATTTATCTATGTTGCACTCTTGCTTAATGCACTGCAGATGAAAGGGGGAATATATATGGTCAGTGATTGCTTTTTTGACTTTTTTTGAACAGAAAGCTCTAGTACTGGACATGTTTACAGATTAGACAGATGAACAAGGGCAAACCGAAGTTAAAAATGTCAAAGCCAAAGTGCATGGTTCACATTACTTCTGCAGTTCCCTCTCAACACAAAATTCTACTGAAAATCAGTCAAATTAATTCTTTTGTTGGAAATTGAATGCAGGATTGATTATCACTGACCTCGATGCATCTTAAAGGACTGTACCTACTACAAGGACAGACTGGAAGCTACAAGTGATCAGATCCTCCTTCCAGGAGAATTAGGAGACAGTGATATAGAGAGGGTTAGTCTCCAAGAGGCACTTAAAAAAAAAAAAAAAAGCTTGAGCCTTAAGTTTTGAGGATGTTTCTAAAGAAAAATGTGCTTTACTTCAGATACTTCACAATTTAAATCTTTAATATCTCATCAACTCCAGACCCTTTATACAAGGCAGTACTTTCCTGAGTCAGAAATAGAACAGAAAGAAATCAGATGTGTGAATGATAATTTATAAAACCAAAATGTTGTATAAAATGCATACAGGGCATTAAGAAAACTGAGGCAGGAGACCAGCTCCACTAACTTCTTCAGCCTACACAGACACATGCCCAAAGGATGAAACTATCATCTTCTACATGTTATAACTATTCTGTACCATTACAATTTCAAAACAGTCAGATCTTTTGCCTAAGGAGTCTTCCCAGCTGGCAGTGCTAACACGTCACTGAAAAATCATATAGCTGCTTCAAAACTGAATAGAAACACAATTTGGTAACAAATACTTCAGCTGTTTATTCCTCCAGATTTCAAATATGAAGCCACACCTTTCCACCATTGCAATAAACTCACCCTGCAGGTGGGATATGGGTGGGTTTCTCACCACCGTGTCCCAGTGAACCGAGGTGCACAGAGACATCTCAGCTGCTTCTGTATGACAAGTCCAACATGCAGGGGACTCGCAATGGCTCAGCTCATTTGAGGCAGACTACGGAGAAGCATTGCCTTTATTTCACACAGCAGCTTTTTGATGTGGTCACACAAGCTGTAGAAGAAGACAAAGCCAACACTATGGCTACTGATTTCAAGGGTACCTGTAGGCACAAGCACCACCTGAAGAAGCCACGTGGCGAGGCCATGGCAGGAACCATATCTGTGAGCAAGAGTGGTGACCACTTCAGAATGAGAGGAATGCTTTCCTGCGCGTACAGAAGACACACTCATGTAGGCTTTGAATAAGGGAGAAGTGTTCATCCTGAATAATCAGTCTTAGGAACTGTCACCTGCTCTGGTGGAGTGGATAGAAGATCCATGCTTAAATAAATATAACTTGTTTGATTTAAGAAATTGCTGCCTCCAGCAAATGCTGGAGTATGTATTTACATGAAGAACTGAAGAATGAGTAGGTAGAATACAATATTCCACTCCATTCCAGAAGTACATTGCATGAAAACCCCACAAACCCCAAGCCTGGAGCAAAGTTAACATTATTTCACTGCCTTCTGAAAAACTGCAATTTTGCTGCTAAACTTGATGTCTGGAGCAAGATTCATTAATGGTCTAACAAGAGGTGAATCCGCTCATATGGTGCATTTGTTTTCGGCAGCAAGGGATATATGACCTCACGCAGAGGCTGCGGTAGATGTTCTCAGTTCAGAGTCAGCATCCAGAGGACAAACCCAAGAGTCAGGAGCTGGACTCAGAAGCAAGACGACAACATTAAGAGCCACTACTGTCAAAAGAGCAAGACAATATAGGCACTGCCCTTGTTTAGCAGGGACCCAAGTCTGTGAGTAGTTCTTGCAGACAGAGTAAGCAGAACTGAAGAGCGTGACTGAAGAGAAGATGAGTCCTCTCATGGGCTTGGCTAAGGGGATCAGACTGTAGCTCTGATGTGTAGTTCCAGTTCTTAAAATTCATCCATTTAGAAACTTTTTGTCTTAGTTCATTCAACCTGTAGCATATACAGCATTATCTATTGACAAATAACCTTTATAACATATAGGCATAGGAGAACATTTACTAACAAACTATCAGATTCAGTATTTTCCTGGTTGTAGCTGACTCATTATGCAACTTGAACTTTGTATTTAAATACAGCGCGTGCATGCAATACGCCTCTTGGTATTTGCTTTGTTTTTTTAAATATGTTGTTAAGTGAAAAATGTTCTGCTGTACAAACCAAAGATGTTGAACACAGTAAGCTACTGTCAGTCTTAAAACACATACTAACTTTTCTAACTGCTACATTGCATAAATAGATATTTAGAGTCTGTTTAAAAGCAGATTATTTATATAACAGTTCATAATAAACTCTGTAGCAACAGTACCATTTTCATGCAAATTTGTACTGAACATGTTTTTAAAATATACTCCTTTTATCTAATATTCCTATACACAGATAAAACAGTTCAGAAAACAAAGTGCTATTTAGCTACGTAGTTTTTCATCTACATAAACTCTGATCAACATCAATTTTGTAAATTTAATGGGCCAAATTCAGCTCTGTTATAAATCCAGAGCTGCCAGAATATTCTGTAATTAATATTTCCTGCCTTTGCAGAACACTGGGCAGATGGTCACATTTTAAAGAGATTTGAGTACAGTGGCCAGAAGTCATTCCCCACTAACGGTGCCATATGAATAAGGTGTCTTAGGTCAGGATCCAGTTTCAAAAGAAGGTACAAAATCACAACTTTCATGGACTTTTACTAGAAATCTGGGGTAGACCGCCTCTGAAAATGAAGTCCTTTGATTAAACCGATGGTCTCCAGCACTTCTTTTTATGTTAATAACATTTAATCTTGGGATGCCACCTCATGTGTCAGGGCTCTGCCCCAGGCAAGGATTTTACATTAAATGGGAAAATAAATGCTTAAGAGGACAAACTCTGAAACTGAAAAGAAACACAAGCCATCAGTTGTCCAAATAATCTGCAGTCACAATATAGCCTCCAGAGAGACCAAGGGTCTCCCCTGCTCAGTTTTATAAGTTACAGGATCACATAAGGCAGAAAAATTTTGCTGTGTAGACGTTAGCCTACTACCACTGAAGTCTATTGAACACAAACATGAATTTCTAAATTGGCATTAAGATAAAGAAAATTGAAACGTGAGCTAAATTTTATATTTTAAAATGCTTTCAATGTCTATACAGTATCTCTAGAAGTATGATCCTACAAGGACAATTTGGAAACTGAATTCCTCTACTTAGTTGTGACATTTTACTTCTGATGCAATCCAAAGCATAACTTCTGTGGTCTTCACTGAACCAGGTAGCATTCAGAAAATACATAGGAGCGGCCACAGCAGCAGCCTTGTGTGACAACTGGCTGCTAAATGTAAAAGTTCCAGGGACCGGAGAACAACTCACTCTCTTTGCCTGTTCACTACTGGCTTTTCTTTCAGAACTGACAGCAATTATTAGGAATTAGTGTCAAGTGACCTGGGGCTATGAGACAGATAGATATCCCATAAGAGTACAGTAAGAGAAGGCCTTCAGGTGAAAGCAACTTCAGATTTGAAGCTAACAAGTGATGACCTATTGAAGGAAGAAGGATCGATGATCAAGTACAAATCCCTGTTGTACTCAGCCCTCTTGAATATACAGCCATTCAATATTCATTTTCGATTTTTTTACAAGTCAGCTTTTCAAACCCCTGCTCCTATTTCTGGCTGCATAACTTTGCATTCCTTATTACACATGTATAAAGCACAGGATTATTGTGTACAAGTATGTTTTTTCCTCAAGCAATGCATAAAGGAGTGGGCGTTCACATATGTGTAAGGCATATGTGTGAGCATTCATCCATATTAACATTTTTGGTTTGTCAGTGGCTAGGTCTGTGTGCAAGTAATCAAGAGACAGGTTGAGACACAACAAGGAAATCTGTCCCATCTGCAAAATTGAATCAATCATGTGCTGTCAACAGAGATTTAGCTCACAAAGAGCTTGAGTCTTACAACATGTTATTGCCTTAAAGGCCATGCTGTTAAAGAAAATGATATAAATTAAGCCATTTCTCACCACAGTATTACATCCTTTATTTAAATGTCTAACAGAGGAACAAACAAACAAGAAACAGAGCTGTCCAAAAATGTTAGCATCCAGGTCTGTAACTCAATGACCACTGCTAAAACCAAGGTGGCTGGGAGCCTTTCTGCAACCAGCCTTACATGTCAGGGATACTATCTGGGTTTTTTTTCCTGACAGCTCGGGTTTTTTGCGTCCAAGCAGTGTATTGCAGTTGACACAATTTCTTTTCTCTGAAGAGCAGAGAGAACAGAAGTCTTCTGAGTTTTGCTTCTCTGCCTGCTCAGGGGATCTGAGAAAGCAGAGAGAACAGATGGGCAAAGTAGCATGTGCAAAAGTATCTCTGAACCCAGCAAGTCACTCAAGAGAAGACCTAGAAGGGACACTTCAGCTGTCACATTCCCTAAGGTATCAGATAACATTTCTGGTGTTGGTTTTTTTTGTTGTGTTTTTTTTTTTTTTTTAATCACAGATATTTTAATATATTAAGCCAAAAATGAGAATATCTGTGGGACTTTTGGCATTGACAGCATTCTGTTAGTCTAAGAAACCAAAAGGCTCTGTCCACTGGGTCACAATTTATGACCTTCCCAAAAAGAGCTTTCATTATGGTGTGACTCCAGAGCTGCCCAATTCTGCTAACAGAAACCATTACAATTAGCATGGGGAGGGTACAACCAACCTCTGTTCCCACCATGGCACTTTATTTCCTGAGCCTGCGTAGCTCCTCACAAGAAAAAGGATTTACATCCTAGCAGCATTTAACACCCACAGACCCTGACAGATTTAGCAAGAGGTACAGTGATTCAGTACAAGAGGATGGATTAAAAATAGTGGCGTTGTGGCTAAATTGCCTCCACTGTGTCTCTAAACAACGACAACCTCAAAGCAGCCACTAATGATACTTGAAAACTACCTGTGCAATTGCAAGTCCACAAGCAAAGGTCATGAAGCCAAGCAAAGGTCATGAAGCATCCCCTGGACATGAACGCAACAAGGCCAGGAAAAAGACAACCCAGCAAAAAAGCCTGATTGTGCAGGCAGTTACTGAACAAAACCAATATTTCCTATTCCATGCATTACAGCCTTAAAAAGGAATGAGTCAAAAAAGCAAGGAGAGGGAGGCATGGCATAAGCTCAGCAGCGTCACTGTGCCCCAGGATATCATATAATGGATGCAGAAGAGCTCAAATATACAGAGAGACTGATTCTACTTCCACTATCTGCAATCAGTATGTTTGTTCTGGGATAAAACAAACATCCATAATCAATACTGAAGGAATTCTGGCCTCTGCCTCATATACTTGAGCAACTGATCAAGAATAATTCATCCCTGTGCGAAGCTTACCCTTGTAAGTCTGCCAAGGTCAGTGTCACTTTAGGTTATCAACTGCTGTAAGTGCTGGCTAAGTTAAAACTGCCTAGAGCAAGCTTTAAACTTACATACCCGACTTCTTTGACAAAATGTCTGTGTCTTAATTTATCTGAGTTTGCAATCCCCTGATAATGCAAGGCACATTCTTCTCCCATGTTCCTTATTCTTTGTCCTTACTTCCCTTTTTGGCTCAGATAAATCTTCCATATGTAGTAGAACGAAGCTTGATTACAGAGAACATAGTATCACTCAGTTGACATTTCCCATCATATGTCCTTCTTAAGAAATAATTCAAATTAGATTTAAATACTGGTAAGTTTTTTTCCAGAAAAGGTTTCTCTATGTGCACTTTCCCACTGTGATTAAAAAAAAAAATCTTTTTTTAAACTTAACGTACAAGCAGTCATCTCCTTATAAAATATGCTGCATCACCATTATGAGCTACAGTCTAAGACCTAAAGCCCATGTAATCTGAATGCAGGTTTTCGCTTTGGTCATACTCTTAGCAAGTACCCTAAAGGCAGCAGCACCTCTCTGGTCTGTCCTGTACCTTCTTCACAGTAGCTCAGGGCCTTTGTTTCACTGGAAGCTTATGGACTTTAAGCTTATTCAGTGCCTAAGCCAATTCTAAAGCAGTTCTTAACCTCCAAAGTCACTCAACTGCTTTTTTAAGAGGTAAGCATGTTTTTTTCTTCCAAATCTGACAGTACCACCACTCACCTTCACTTAGAAATTCAATGTTAGAAACTGGAACTGCTTGGGAGCCAGAGGGGATTTTAATGACCAGTTAATTTCACAGGTAACCCTGGCAGGAACACAGAGACCATGCAACCTGCTAGGCTTTGCAGCACTCTACAAGACTAAGAGCAAAAGCTTTCAGAAATCAGTGTGATTTTCCAGACTGAATCTGGATCAGTTATCCCACAGGAAAACCTGATTCTTCCTTTATTGTATCAGTACTACCAAGCATTTCACCTCTGACAATAAACATAAAATAATTAGCATTCTGAAGGGAAATGGGGAAAATATGTATTCTTTGACTAGCACAAACCCAATCCAAAGACTTCTGTGTTGCTGTTTCAGTTAAATCAGTTACCTTTTCTACTTTGGCTCTTTCTAGCAACAGTTCAAGTTGCAAAGTCTCCGTCCTTAGAAACACTAAGCAAGGACCCATACTGTACAAGAAGAGCAGAGAGCCATTCTCTCAGGGAACGAGCCTATTATGAAAAGAAACTGAACAGATGCACAATATCTTGAAGAAGTCTGATTAAAAACAGAAACATGAAGGTTAAACCTCTCAGCAATATCAGATTGTTCAACAAAAGACGCAGCTGGTATGGAAAGATGAACCTTTGCTCCACTGTCTCCCCTTCAGAGCTAAAAATAATAGTGAGTCATGCCAGTAGCAGTGTTGCTATTTAGCTTTACAAATTCAGGTCATTAGGCTTATATGTACAGAATCATTCCCTTCCTACCATAGATCATGAAATGATAGTAAGGACATGAGCACTCAGGAATTGGGCACTGACCAGCCCATGGTTTCAAAACTCAGCAGGACAGTTCAGAAATAAACAAAATTAATACAGTCAAGCTCAGTAAGAGAATCAAGACTGAAATTACCATTACAACTAGGGAACAAAGGGAAGCTAACCTCTGTATTCAGGTACATCCCTTGATCCCTTTTTTCCCCATCTAGTACATCCTTGTCTTCTTTTTTCTGACTTTTTTTGGTATTTCAGATCAAGGCAAATGGTTGTAAAGTGTTTGTGAAGAATTTCTTTAAAAGCTAGCTGATCTAGACAGATAGACCAGACGATCTGTAGAAGGCTGCACAGAAGCCAAATTACAAAAGAAACATATTAAACATTTTTTCAAGTGCCTTGTCGTTCCCAGAGAATCTCCCAGAAAAGGTACCAATTCACCTGTTCATTTTATTTTCAGTAAGTACTTTTGAAAGTAGGTCAGAGGAGGAGATAAGTATGGACTGACAAGGCTGTAAGGGAACAAGAACAAGTGGTCTTCAGATGCTGAAAGGAGAGGCTGTATATCCAACCAGAAGGATCAGCATCATCTTGTGTTCTAGAATCATGAGATTTTCTTCATCCCTGCATGTAAACTGAGGTGAGAGATTGTTTTAGAACTGTTTCATAAAGCCAAATCTCTTCATCTCATACAACTTCCACTCACCCCTACCTCCTTCATTCCCAAGGTCAAGTGTAGGAGGTAAAACAGAGGATCCAAACTTGCTCATGTAGGAAATTTGGCAGAGTTGCTGGCAATCAGAGCCCCCATGGCCTGAACGACTGCCTCGGGGTGAGAAAGGAAATTCACAGGAGAAATGGAAAGCTGATGAATAGGAAAATCCCTACAACATCTTATTTCCAAAGACGTTTGGATCAGGGAAAAAACAGCAAATGGTACTTCCAAGCTAACAAATAGCAGTGTCATGTTAACATTAACAGTAAGCTGCCAGTCTCATTGGCTCCTGAAACGCTGCTGCAGCTCCCCGTACCGCTTTGGTTTTGTACTTCAGAGCAGATTTTATGATAATAGAATCACTTGACTGCAAAGACAGAAAAAGTAGCATATGGAAAATATTTTTTTTCTAACAATATATGTATAGATACACTCTCAAAGGACTTTTTCCTCTCCATCAAAACAACTGAAGAATTAAACAGAGTGTTAAGTATGGCAAAAAGTGACCGTAAACAGCAAATGCTAAGATAACGACACAGCTGCAACTGGGAGGTGTTATATTGTTTCCTTGGAAAAAATAATTATCAGCGTTCAGATCAGATTTATAACTACTTCCTCTGAAAGTCTGCATTTTTAAATCACAGCTTTAAACAAGCCAGAACAGCAAATGTAATGAATCACTTACCTGCGATACTAATGCACTGCGGCAAAATCTCTTTAGCTGACATAATCCTGAGCTACTTTAAATGAGTGCCCCCTTATATTTTTTTTATATGCTAATAATGTTAGCATTCTAAAAAAATATTTTAAATACAATTTTTTCCAGTCTGCTTTATCAAGTTAGATCCCCATAAACTTGGCCTGGCCAATACTAACTTTCTCAACTGCATAGATCCACTTGCTCTAAGTACAAGGTTTCTCAGACAGCCTGTTGGAAGAACCAAGAAAACTCTACCACATGCAGAACCCAGAGTCAAAAAATGCACCCATTAGTAGCATCCAGAAAATGCACCTCCTATCATATCAAGGCTACTGCAAAAAGGCATGTTTCACCGTGGTTTTGACAAAATTCCTCTCCCCACAATGAATGCAATTTATCTGATGGATTTCTCTTTTAAATGAGGAATGAAGTCCTTCTCTGTAAAGTTATTGTATATGAAATAAAAATGAAATAGAATCTAAATATACCCAACACTGTTCTGCTCTCCACCCCTCACATGAATCCAGTATCATTCTTGCACCCCAACAGAAGCATTAGAAGCAACACTCATCCATTTTGCACTGTAAAAAGCAACCTTGTAAATGTTAAGAACAAGCATAAGAACCTTGAAACGACTGTCAATATTTCTTACAATTTCACTGCTGGGTTTTTTTTTAGTTTCTTACTTCTTATCCAGCATATATGCACATATCTCTCTATCTCTCTATCTGCATCTCTCTCCCCCCCTTGTAAGATTAACACGGGCACGCTTAAGTGCATTAGCGCATGAATGCATACAAAGACAGTTACATACCCCTCCTTCATCCCTCCTTTATAACTGGATGCCCCTGCTAGTCCATGTGCCCTTTCCTGAAATTTCTTCCACTGCACCTCTTACAGCTGGTGCGCAGTGGTGTGTCCCATCATGACCCAGTTTCAAAGAGTTCATAGGTATAATAGAGTTGGGCTTCATCTATGCACATTTTGCAGTGATTTGTATGTTTTGTTTGGTGAATACTTTCACTGGAACGTTCCCTTTGGACTAAAATATCCTAGCCTCTGCAAACCAGCCTAGTCTTGACAAAATCAGTCCTAGACTGTACCTTTCTTGTGCTGCTCTCTAAGACGGATGCACTGGATAAGGGCAACAGTGACAGATGACGCACGGGCTATCAGCAGTGAATGGCTCTGCTAGATTGGAAAGATGGTTCTTCCATCTGGGCAACCATTTCCGAGCGTCATTCTTCAAAAAGAGAAGGGGCTAAATCCTGCAACAACAACCCCGCTCTTTGGGACATGAATCATATAGCAGAGAGAGAGGGAGAGTTTTAAAATGTGGGTACTGCGCTGGGAGATGTATTGGAATGCTGTCCAAAGACCAGACTGCAGCAGTACCATTTGCTTAGGGGCACACAAGATATGAAAGAGGGGTGTAATCACGATAAGGTGCGTAAACAAGGGTTTTGGCGCTTCTGATAAATCTACACCATTGATGCTTCTAGTGAGCAGTAGTGCTTACTTGTTTTGCCTCTCGCCTGCTGCTGTGACTGAAGGGCTTGCTGAGGAGCTTGGAGGGAGGTGGGACGCCAGATGCCAGCAGCTGGGCTAGCTACAGCCACGGGGGTGAGAGGGCTGTGCTGTCACGACCATGGCATACGCTCCAGCTCACCCGGGGAACCGCAGGTGGTATTAACCTGGAGTCACATTAAACGAAAAGAGAGGCTGCATCCTCCGTGCTTCTTCCCTGACCTCACAGAAGAACCTCAGGTCTCAGAGAAGAGAGCGAAAAAGGAGTGCAAAAAAAGAGAGCATGTGCTTGTATGAGTCAGCGGTGGGAAGAACTGCCCAGGATGGTTATCTCTGAAGCAAAGGAGGGATAGAGCGGGAGTTAGTGTTGCAGTCACAGCAGTGCGGTGCTCCCCCAGAATGGCTGTGACTGTACTTTTTAGGGATCGCGGTCCCCCTTCAGAGGAGAGAAGGGTGTTCTGCATTTTACAAGACCAAGACAAATGTCTGTGTATTCTCATTTTTACTACTGCTCATGATAACGCCATTTTATCTTAATTCCTTCAAGATTACTGCAAAGCTGGTAATTGCAATCAAGCTATTTTATAAGTCCAATTTACAGGATACCAAATTATTTATTATTTATTTTCAGTTCTAAGTGGATCATTTGTGTTTTCTCTGAGTAATATGATGTGTACAAAATATCCCTAAAAATGTCAGCTAAGTGGAGAGATACAGAAAAATGACTGTCTCTTTCATAAGTACCCATGGCTTTCAGAATACAAATCATTATTACACAAACACAGGAATAGCATGGTAGACTTACACAGAGAATTAGAAATAGATAGAAGATATACCCTATGCCATGAAGCTCTTACAGCAAAAGATTTACTCAAGCAAGTAGTCCTGTTGACTTCAATCCCCACACCACTACAGTGCTCCTCTTGCTAATTCAGCTCTTAGTGTTGCTCTAAATCTCAAACCTCCATTTTAGCCTAAAAAAGCAACTCCTCCCCACACACTCTCTAATATCCCCCCCGTCTCCCTGTGCCACTCCAGATTCCTGAATGACACAACCTTTCTGGATACCCACCATCAGCACCAATTTTACTGGGAACTCAGGCACTGGAGGCCACAGCTGTAAGTAGCTGCTTCTAAAAATTCCAGTTAAAATTGTTTATTTGCAAACACATATGGAAGTCTTAAGCTACTGACTGGCTTTTGTGTGGATCTAATCTATTACCACAGGGCTATTCAATATATACAACTTCACTCAGTCTACAGAAGTAAAACACAAAATTCACTTGGGTGCAATTTAGCGTGGCAATAACCATACTGTTTACATCACGATCAAGTACAAAGAGTTGGTCTAATATCCCCAAGGAGATCAGACTGTGTAAATAAGCATCTTTTATAGGAGGGCTCTGAGATTTATTCTTGATTCTTTCCAATTGTGACTTTGGAAAATCCTTGCAAGCCCTTCCAAACTAGCAAGGCAAAGCTGACCTTTTTGATAGCTGCTGGTAAAATATCTGATCTTGTGTTAAATACAAACTTAGCTGTGACCTTAACTAAACTAGAAAAATTGTAATTTCCACCGTGAAGAATCACAACAACTCCTTCTGTGTTGGTAGCAGCATACGAACATAGGGCAGTTACAGCTAAACCTTAGCTTGCAGACTGTTAACTAATATCTAACTTTTCAGAGACAGTTTGCTGGGCTGGAGCGGTCAGGATTCTGCCCACCCTGACACAGGGCAGTGGTAGCAGCAGTCAGGATGGCCAAAGGCAGAGCACTGGTGCATTTGCACCAACAGGCAGCACAGTGGAGGGGGGAACACTTGGGAATCCCACACTAGAGACTTAAATCCTCGTAAAGTCCTATGTTACAGCAAAAAAGATTCAAATTAGACTTCAGCAAAACCTTTTTAATGGTTAAGAGAGTGAAACACTGGGATAGATACCTGGGGAGATTGTAGAGTTTCCAACATAAAGTCTGGAATGATAACTTCCCTGAGGTATCTATGTGGGTCCTGTTCTGGACAGGAGGATGAACTGCAGATGCTTCTGAGGTCTTTTGCAGTCCTATTTCTGTGCTTCTGCTCTCAAGTCTATTGTCCCACCTCCAGAAAGAGGGAAATGAATTTTTTGTTCCACAGTTTTTTTAGTGTATGCATTCACTGGTGCTAATGACAGAAGCGAGAACAGGATGCCACATTTACAGGCTTCCACTTCTGAGGATGTTCTCCTCCCTCCCAGCACGTATGGGAGCCTGTCTCTTGAATCTGTATGGTGCTCTCCAGTCTCCTGACAGATCAACAACTATGCGTGCTGCTGCCTTTCTGCAGTACTAGAAAAGAGGATCTGAAGGGTTTGCATTTTCAAAGACAACCTCTTCTTTTTAGTGTATTCTCTAGGTCTCCGGAATGGGAGTCCAATGATATAATGATTCCCCTGATTCATGTGCATGCTGTATCCCGCTTTTTCTTTAGCAGTGTACAAGAGAGTTTATTTTTAGGACAGTATCTTACGATACCCTTGATAACCCAACTTCTACATAATCTAACCCTTAGTAACCCCACCTATTTTCTTCTTCAGTCTATTGTAAGCCCTGTCTCCTCTTTTCAGTTTCCAAGTAAACTTTTTTTTTTTTTTTCCAGATTTTGTAAATTTTTACCAAGTGCAGAATTTGGCTTTACACAGAGACTGTGCTGCACCCTTAGCCCTGTCATGCTTCCTAGCTCTGCATTTTGCCCCACTTCACCACTTGCAGTAAGCAAATGAAATAGAGAGGTACCAGCCACTATATCTATTTCATCCTTCTATGTCCTTTACATTGCACCTTACGCTTTCATGATCAACCCGTTGTAAGCTGAACTCATTTTTTACAGAAGCGCATTATACATCCACTGATTTCTAAACTGCAATGGGCAGTATAAGGCAATGGCACTCACTCCACTGTCTGCATGGAGCTACCCAGTCACGCAATGCTCTTCTCCTCTCTAATGGCTCAAGTATGTTAGGACTATTTAAAAATCACATGCAATGCTCTTCTAATGTTGCCCTTTCATGTAAACTATGATCACCAACCACATGATCAAGCAAGGCATAAATATAATTCATACTAATATGTGCTTTGCGCTATGAGAAACAGCACAGTAACGTTTTTCAGTGCTCAACCCTAATTTGTAACATTTTCTTATTTTTTATTATTCAGAAGAAGATGTTTTCAGTGTCTGGAAAAATGCTGTGTGCTATCTCAGACATAAAGGAGTAAGGCAAATAAACCACATTAGAAAAACTCCCTCTGTGATTTGCTTAAGTAGCAACTTATGTGAATAGGAAATCTGCTACTCATTTCAGTTAGAAGAGTTACAGCCCAAAAAATCCTATTCTAAAAGCAGTATCATACAAATGTGGATTAGGAATTTCCCTAAATTCTATTTACAGAAGAAAGTACTGGACAAAGATCCAGAGGATCTCTTCTCAGGCTATGGCAAGATCTGTTTCTTATGTGAAACAAGTCTTTAAGCCATTTAATCTTTCTGCAGTCATTTCCCCATCTACAAAGGGACATAACAAAACTTATTTTCCTTTATAAAGTGCTTTGAACTCTATGGATGAGAAGGCCTATATTAATAAAGTCACATTTTTACCACTGTTGTTACTATTAACCTAACACAAGCAAGAATGTCAAATTATGGGAGTTTTTCTTCTTTTAATGTGATATCTTCAGCTAAAGTAAGTAGTGGCACTGGCAGAAAAGCCCCATATATTAAAGTCGGTCATACTGACCAAAACAAGGCTTGTTTAATACAGAAATGATAAGTTCTGGAACTCCCCTACAGAGCAAAAGCTTTGTATGATCTCTTAATAACAAGCAGAAGAGCAAGCCAGGATGGACACTACCCAATTTAAAAGTTGATATGATTCAGGGGTCACCCATCACAAGCGTGAAAACACATCCGACACATTTTCCCCGCAGGAGCTCAGCGAGCACAGATGGCACCAACAACCTCTTCCACCGCTTTCAGTAAGTGGAGAAAGAAACACCCCGATTCGGATAAATCCCATTCGCAGCCCAGCTGTTCAGGAAAAGCCATCGGGAGCCCCCTCTGAAACACAGGCAGCCAAACCCGGTGTTGACAGAAGCAATTGGGGTAAGATAGTCAGCAGGTAAGCATGGACGTTAAAAACCACTGCTACGAACCGCTCCGCTGTGAAATCTAGTAGATGTACAGCCTGTAATTGGTTTCATAATGCTGTGCTTGTGCCACGTCAAAGAAAGTAGCTGAGAAAATGTAAAGCCAAGTGAGGAGATGTTGGTTTCACAGTTAAGTTGCTGAATTTGGTAAGATACATGTACCGTTGGTCCCCTTAATATGTTAGCAAAGCAAATTTTTACACTTACTGAATCAAATTGTACACACTACACCGCATTATTCCTCGAGCTCATTTTCTGACTAAGTTATGTTCACCACTAAGTGCAGCCCAGTTTTTCATTCACATTTGCACTGGCATATAGCAAATGAATTCTGACCACAATTTGTTGTCCTTTTCATGCCTAAAACCCCACTGAAATGCAGAGCACGAGTGCAAGGTTTTCTACTTTTAATAATGTGTATTTTCTTGTAATAGAAAAGAATAGCTATCAGAGGCAGACAATATTTGGAAAAAAAGGGAGTATGTGATCAGCGCTGTAGAAAAAATCCGCAAGAAGCTGCAAAAGTAAAAAAAGATAACGTCTTCCTAATTCTGGTAAGAATATTTAACTATTTATTAATCAACATACCACCACCACCAACAAAAATCATGAATGTTAAAGAACTTCCTACTTTGGTGAACTCTAGTTTATGCTCTGTTAAAATCTTTATTTCTCACTCCTGTAACATTTTCTTTGGGAGGTTCTCAAACTACCTCATAACATGCCCATGACATACATTGCTTATCTACTTTACAGATGAGAAAATCAAGCAAAGCGTAGTTAATTCATTCTTCTAAAGTTGTAATCATCCCTAATACAGAGATCAAAGATACCCTACTGTAATTCTGGGAGTAAGGGAGAAAAACAGAGAAGCAAAGTTAACCTCAGTCTCCAAATCCCACAGTAAACCAGGGATGAACCTCCTTCTTGCAGGGTGCTAAGAAACCAATTTAAGATTAATCTATCAAATATGCCCGCCTCTAGCAGGGCTGTAGGCAGAAGAATTTGCCACAAAGACAAATGATGAGCTGCCATCCTACTATGTCGCTGGCCTTGCCGCTTGCAATCAGAACGGCTACAAAATGGTACTTAACTGCTAACTTAAGTCTGCAGAGAGGGGAATGGCGGTTGTATGAAGCAGATCTGGGATTGGGAATAAGACTGTGGCACGGTGGGAAAAATCTGTTCCTTCCAAAATACTAAGCTGCTCCAATAAGCTGGAGGTTAAAAACAATCTTGCAAAATAACTGATGATTTCATCAGATGTACAGAGAACTCAAGGCTGAAATGTCTATTTTGCTTGACAAGAGAAGCAGGCGCACTGAGAGGGAGTGAGTAAAATACATTAACTACAGACTTAACGAGAGGGTATCAGAAAACAATCTGAGTTTTCAGAAAACCTTTGTAATCTCAAAAGCGTATGCAAGGCAGTTAGAGGAAACCTTTGGCTGGCTTCTCTTGCCAAAACCAACGGCAGGTTGACAAAGTAAGCCTGATGGTGGGCTTCCATCATCAGCACACACAAATACTTGTATTACCCCAAGGAAACAAGCCCACCATCCTCAGAAACCTGAGGGATGTAGTTTCGGTAGCCACTACATCCAAAGGCAGTGGTTAGATACTATAATCAAGGCATAACCAAGACTTCAATCAAATGCAACAAAATCACAGAGCAGTAAAACTTCAGCTTTGGTCTAGAAAAAACCCCACCATTAGTCTGCATGGTATCACTAACATTCAATAAAATGTCTGAAGGCTTCACAACATGCCAGATTTCTTTACCATCGTGCATCATGTATACTACTTCCCATCTTAAAAGCACCCATCGACATGAAGGGATGTTGCCTGCAGGACATGCAACCAGGGAAAACCAGGAAACTGATTGCAAAGCCAAAAAAAGCAGCAATATGGGATGGGAACAACTGTCCAGGTAGCAGCCCTGCACGAACAAGCCTGGGAACTACCGGGGATCAGAAGTTGAATATAAACCAGCGGCATCGTATAATGACAGCAAAGGTACCTGCGATGTCTGAACAGGAGCGGAGCCTCTAAGGCATGGGCAGCTATCCCTCAGCTCTTTTCAGCGCTGGCAAGGCTGCTGGGCAGCGTATTCCACAGGGACATGGCTCCATGGGAGAAAGCTCATGGTCTGAATGACCAGCAATCTAGAAAGTATGATGTAGACTTAGGGAAAGTTTGGAGAAACCGGAGCCATCCAGTCTTTGGAGGAACTGGACTCTGCATTTCTGCAGCAGAAGACCAAAGAGGTGGAACAGAACATGAAAGACAGCCAGAAAGCTGGGGAGGAAAATAGCAGGCTTAAACAGTAGCAAGGACACTTCACGTTAGACCTTAGGAAAAAGTTTCTACTGTAAAGGCTGATGAAGCACTGGCAGAGGATGCTTCAAGGAGAGGTGGAGACTTTTTAAGAAGATTAAACGAACACCTTGCAAGAAGAACACGAGTACACCTGACCCCACTTGAAGCCAGGAGGTAAGACAAGGCGACAGCCCACGGCCCCATCCAAGCCTTCGGAGATGTGTGTTGCAGCCCTGAGCTTCTCCATGGGGCCATGCAGAAGACACCGCAGAAGAACAGAGCTTGCCCAGCTGACCTAGGACAATAAAGCAGACATGCACCCAGGAGACATCCGGATACAATGACAAAATTCTAAGGCCACATAGCAAACTTCAAAACCAGAAGCTTACTGAACTTTTTTTCCTCCCTCTCCCTCCTTAGATTTCCCCACCTCCCCCACGATGTCAATATAATTCCAGGAATTTGAAATATATGTAGAAATATATTCTTACAGCTATTATCTCCATACTACAGGTTTAACAGTGAACTCTGTACAATGCCTTAAAACCTCGAAATAACTTGTCATCAGCTCCATCCACTTGTGCATTTCATTCTTCCTCTTACTAGCCTTCCCACCCTGCTCCTACTTTCTTATTTCCTTTATCTTTTTTCCTACACTACGGAATCATAGTGAAAAGAAAGATAAACAAAGATGATTAGATGAAAGCCACAAGCTGAAGTATGAGAGATTTGGTATCAGCAGAGTTAAATACATCAGGGAGGAATGAGGTATATTGATAGTTGAAAGGTTTGTTCATTTGAGTTCACTTCTACAGCAAATTTTCTGCTAGATCCACTTTTGAGAAAGTCAGAATGTAATAAACAGAGTTATTCTCTGTAGGGTTATTGACAAGAAAAAAAAGAGTTATAAGTAGTATTGATTTGGGGTGAAATGGTAGAACGTGACAATCAATAGAGCTTAGTCAGGTATAAAATAGAAGGAGTCACACAAGTCATGACAGGATTATTACAGGCGCCAAATCCTGGTACCAGCTAAGGAAGGGAGGAGGCCACAAATGGGATCCAAAACGTAAGCCGTGGATTGCTCTATAGAAAAAATAACCCTAAACTATTCATTTTCATTTTTTAATATGTGAGAGAGTTTTTATTTCAGCATATTGTCACTGCTGTTTTTCTAATGCTTTTGAAACAAATTCTTTCCACCTCCATAGTATTTTCATTAAATGTTATCAAAGCTCTTTTCAAATCTCTGAGTGAAGTATGATTATCCTTATTTAACAGATAATGAGAAGATAGAAAGAGATTGGGGCTACATTTTCCAAAGCAGTCAGTAATGCTGGGCGCCTTCTGTCTAGATATGCAAATCCATAAAACGAGAGTCCTACAGAAATAAAATTTTCAAAGGTCCCAGGAAACCACAACTTCGGTCGATGTCAACAGCTGCTTACAAGTTCTCAAACTCTGTGTCACGGGCTGGGGAGTCAAAAGCTGAGCCTTCGCAGCAAGCTGTGTAAGCACAGTAAGCTCGCTCGCAGATACAACAGAACCTAAAATAGGAGGGATCCTAATTTACAGTCCCCTGTTCTAATTACAAAGCTCATTATTTTTGCCGCTGGAATGACTCAGGGTGGGAAAAAAACCAACAACCATATATTCTACTACATGAAAGATCTGTACATTCACTGGTATTTATATAGTGCCTAACTTCCGAGCACAACCACGCTGGAAAATAATAGCAATAACAACTTAAGAACAGCAATAAATATTTTTCACTGGTTATTTTACCCATGCGCAATCATTCAGTGAATACTCTTTTTCAGTGAATAGCCTTTTCCTAGACCCCGGACCAAAAGAAAAAAAATTCTTGAAGGATCCAAAAATGCCTTGCAAATGGAATTTGGTATAGAATTAGTTACACTACCAAGGTGAAAGGCAGCGGTGTTAATAATGATCAACATCACACAAGAATTTATTGCAGGCCGTGACAAAAACTACTACATTCAAGGGAGACATAAACCATATTTTGAAGAACCTCTTGCACTAATCAGTTAAATAAACGCCGACAATCAAACTGCGGGATACACACAGCCTCAGGGAGGAGGGGGCACTGGAACAGTCTCATTTTTATGAATGGAGCCATAAGGAGGAGGTTAGAGAAGGACAGGAGCTCACACAAGTCCAATTGCGAGGAAGGCACAGGACAGGCAGAATGGCATCACCACGCTGAAACGTGAGCTGGCCAGGAAACCAAGGGTAACGCAGTTGCAGAAAAAAAAGCCATTGATTTCTAAACAGGGATTCGTAGAGACTGCAACAGTTTAAAAGCTTGTTTAGCTGGAATCACATTTGCAGTCATGGGATTTGTATAGGAAAATGGCATTATCGGCTCCAGACAGAAAATCGGGCCTGAATCACATCAGGAGGAGGATGGACAAGATGACCTTTTGAGGCCCTCTTCAGCCGTGTGTCTGTAAGTCTACGTTCAGTGACAGAAAACACATCCGGATCGGAGCTGCTTGGGCTTAGGCATTCCAGTTGGAAAATTTTGGCAAAAGTCTTTGGCACGAGAAGAAGCCCAGGCAATTTTTATATTGGACCCTGTCTGCCATTAGTGATGCGATTCAATCATAAAATGGCTTATTCCCCCAACACAAACGTATCATACCACGCCGGAGTAGAAATGCGAAGCTGCTCTCGTTATCACAGCTAAGTTAATTTCGCAGCAAAGCAGTTTACTTTAAGACTTTTCCAGCAATCCAAGTCTAATTACGGAATCAATTGAAAGCAATTTTGTAATTAAATGTACCTGCTGAAAATATGTCACAGGCTCAATAATTTAAAAAGATAGTGTAAAAATGTAATTAAACCGAAAAAGGCCAAATAAGGCTGGGTCGCTCCTCCACGAGGAGAGCGCTGAAGGACGTTGCATTCTCAGCCCCGAACCGCCTGCTTCCTCCCCAAATTTCTGCTTTCCCCAGGATTTAAGCGCTAAGAGTCATCCGAGAGACGTCCGTCTGAGTGGACCGCCGTGGGGGAAGGTTTTGGGTTGGGGTTTTTTTTTCCCTTCCCCCCCCCCCCCCCCCCCTTAATTAAAGCACATTACGCTGTTTGGAAAATCATGCTGTACTTACACAGAGCTACCGCTCCCTGGCAGGGGCCGGGGTGAGGCTCCCTCCTCCCGGGGGTCCCCACGCGGGGTGCCGGAGGCTCCGCGGGCGGGTTTGGGGGGTGGGTGGGGGGAAGGAAGGAGCGGGGGGGTGGGGGACACCGGACGGAGCGGCGCTTCGCTCCCCTCGGAGGGCGCCGGGCGCGGGGGGGAGGAAGTTTCCCCGCTCCCCCCCCCCCTCGCCGGGGCCGGGGCTGAGGGGGTGGCTCAGGCGGGGGGGGGAGGAAATTTGCCCCGCTCCCCCCCTTCCCCGGGGCCGGGGCTGAGGGGGGCGGCAGGGGAGGGGGTGGCTGGGGCGGAGAAGGGGGCCGGGGGCCGGGGGGCCGGGGCCCCTCACTCACCGCCCGCCACGGGCCCCGGGCCGAGGCTCAGCGCCAGCTGCAGCCACAGCGCCGCGGCCAGCGCCCGCCGCCGCCGCCGCGCCGCCGGGAGGGCACCGCCGCCGCTCGCCTGCTTCCCATGACACATCTTCTGCCCGCCAAAGGCATCCGGTTCGCCGCCGCCTGCAACGAGAGAGCCGCTCCGCCTCGCCGGTGCCCGGGGCTCAGCGCCGGCTCCGCGGGTCGCCCCCCGCAACCCGCGCCGCGGCTGCCCCCGCACCGCCCCCGCCCCGGGGCACGCACCCACCCCCCTCCCCCCCCCCACACACACACACCCACCCACCCCCCGCCGCCGCCGCCGCCGCCGCCGCCGCTACCTTGCGGGGGACCCCCCGCCAGCGCCGGCGGGCACCTCCGCGGCCGCTGCCGCCGCCGCCTCCGCCGCTGCGGCTCGGCAGCCTGCCGGGGCCGGGCGGGCGCGCACACACACGCGCGCACACACACCGCACACACAACCACGCACACGCACTCCACGCACTCCCCCGGCACACGCTGGCCCTTACCTGGGAGGGGGGCAGCGGGGACCCGCAGCGCGCACCTGCCCGGCCCGGCCCGCCCGCCCGCCCGTCCGCGGCCGCGGAGCGGAGCGCCGCCGCGGGGAGCCCTGCGCTGCGGGACCGCCGGCGCCCAGCGGCAGCCCGGGCAGCCCCGCCGAGGCGAACACGCATGGCAGCCGCGGGCAGGGCTGCGGCGCCGCTCCGCGCTCGGCGAGACGCGGCGCGGCGCCGGTGTCCCGCCGGGTGGCAGCCGGGGCGGGGGGGTGTGTGGGGGGGTGCGTGTGTGTGTCTCTCGCTGCCCCGCTCCGGGGGTGCCCAACCACTTCCAAGGGCAGAGAAACGCCAAGTTAAGCCTTGCGCTCCCGGTAGTTTCTGGTCGGTTTCGCTTCAGAAGGGGGGGACGTGATGGGCAGCTCTGAGGGAGCATCTGTAAGGTGCCCGGCGCTTCATCAGGTAGGCATAACGGTGGATACGAGATATAACCGTATCGATTTATCGATGCTGGTGCCGGTGCCGGATCCGAGATAGGGTTTATCGATGCCGATGCCAGTGCCGCATCATTCACGGTTTGGGGGAGTGAGAAGGTGTATTACAGGGCGCTCTCGCCCATCAGCTGCTGTCGGGGAAAGGCAGTACGCCCAGGCCTGCCGGCTGAAGCAATTTGCCTCTTAGGAAGCAGCACCCAGCTGGATTTAGTCAATTTGTGACATTCACTGCCACAAATCGCTGCTGAATCGGAGACGCTGTCTCGTGGCTGAAACAGCTGTGGTGTGGCTCCCTGTTTCCCGGCGCCATTCACAGGGCACTGAGTTAGGGCTGTTGCCCATTTAACCCTCAGCTGGGCATTGCAGGCCTTCCCTTCCTCAGAGGTAGCGGAGGGTGTCCGCTAGCTGAGGAGGTTGCAGAGATGGTGTTTGTGAAGCAGATTAAGGTGTGCGGCACGCTCCTGGGACGCAGTGAGGTGAAGAAAACCAGGGACGAGAGAGGACACGGTTGTGACAAAACATACCTGGGCTCGCTGCAAACCTATACCCAAAGATACGTGGGCTCCTACTAACAGCATGTTGAAATAGTGCATCCGGATACTTCAAAGTTAATAGTCAATATTGGTAAAGGTATACACACAGCTGGAGTTGCTTTCAAGTGTCTCAGCTACCTGATGCTGTCTCCTCCGAGTTAAAACTTCAGGCTGTTCAAGAGGGAGTTTAGCTCAAATCGGTGCATCATGTATCAGTTCAAAGAGCAGTGTAGGAAGCGTAGTTCTTTGTGGTTTTACTCTCCCCTGGAGAAAATGGGCATCACATAGTGAAACAGAGGTCTTCCATTAAGAAAGGAAAAGTATATGGCCAATTTTCAGCTAAGAGAGTGTTTTATCTCTGAGACACCTTTGCTGCTCCTTTTAAACGGGAAAATTTGGAAATTACAGAGCCCTTTCACCCAAGCGTCATTTCCTGACCAGGTGAGTTTTCACCTCCCCAGCCAGCCCAAAGAGGGAGTTCAGGTTCGTAATAGCTCTCTTAAGCCGAGCAAATACAACACAGGCACAATTATGTGATAGAGATGGTTCTTCTGAGGCAATAAGCTGTTGGCTGCTACAAGTGGCAGGACAAAGCAATAATGCAGCAATTCCTATTACCTGTAATAGGAGGATCTTTATTTTTATGTCACTGGTTGGATAGCTTTAATTTTTTAAATCAAAATAGCAAAAGATAATGTCCCTAGCGAGCTAGCGCTGTTCCTGTTTTGTACCGACTCAAATGCAAAGTGCTGGACGCGAAGTCTCTCTTCAACAGGGATGGGGGCAATACACATAGATACATACTGGCCTTCCGAGGAGGAAGAGGCAAATGAAATAGTGTCTGTCAGTGCTGACGGGTACTACTTAACCCTTGGTTCTGCCGTTTGCTCCTATCCCCACATGTGTGCAGCTGTGCTCCTGGTGCCGTTCAGCTTGAGGAGGACAACCAAGCACTCTGGCCGTCCGCCAGCACCCCCAGGTGAGTGGGAGTACCACCGCACCAGGAAATCAACGTTTGCTTTTGCAGCGGCTCCTCTTCAAAATCTTAATGAATTGTAAAAATTCACCTCCTGCCAAGCAGCGTGTGGATGCAGGATGCAAGATGGTGACGGCAGTCGGAGGGCTGGGGGGGCTCGCCCCCAGTGGGTGGAGGGGTTTGGCGATCATCTCCGTCAGCCAAGAGCAGGGAAGGGCTCCTGCAGCCCAGGAAAGCCCAAACTGAGTGAGGAGCAGCAAGAGGTGGAGGAGGATGGAGCCTGAGGCAAGCCCGACCGCCGAGAGGCAGAGGGGAAGGAGCTGCTCTGCTTCGGCTTGGACTTCATTTCTGGAAGGGGTAGATTGCCTGAAGGGCTACAAGAGCTCAGTGACCAAAACTGACATCTATAATCAATTTTAGTGCATCCTCCTGAGCTGAAGTGGGGCCAGAGCTGTGATCAAGCGGCTGGACCTGGAGCTCTGAGCTGCTGTTACACAGCACAGAATATAAAATACAGGAGGATTTGCCCCCTGACGATTCCCCCTCAGTGTTTCACAGATTTTGTGATTTTTGTGCATTCCCACACTTGGTCCCCGCTCCGCTATTTATTTTAAGCAAATTTACAGCTGTGCCTCAGACCTGCAGGGACTAACCCTGAATTGCCTCCTGCGGGGATAACCCCTCATCAGCGCTGGCACAGATGGGCTGGAAACAAGTCAGAGAGATGACGTGACTTTTTTTCCTCCGTATGTCCTCATGGAGCTGCCTCCATCTCCCTGTACTGCCACCGCAGCTAGAAATGCCTCTTGTTAGCAGCCGTCCTCCAGAACGAAGACGAAAAGCACCAGCTCTCATCTGCGCCCACCAGAAGCAGATTCCCGTTGTTCGGGCACGTAAACATTGAGGCAGCACCGGTAGCGAGGGGAGATCTCTGCTTCCTCGCGGTGGGTCGTGGATGCTGCCATGTGGTGAGAGGCGTTTCTGGCCGGCTTCACCCTCATCAGAGGGAGAAGGCTTCAGCTCCCCTCCAGCTGGTGCGCACAGCAGGCTCCTGGCTGCTTCTAGCAAGTGTAGGGTGGGCTTCCCAACTAGATTCTGGCTGTTTGTGGGCTTACAGCTTATCTTCTCCCGGAGCTTCGTAACCTTCTTTCGGGAGTAAAAAGGTTGTGCGTGTATTTGAAGTTGCAGGATTTTATTTTTGTCTTGCCATACACACACATCTATTTCATTCTCTTATTTTTATCTTCCCATGTGCACTCATTTATTTGATTATCTTATTCTGAGATCCATACTGGATAAAAGGCTAGATTGAAAAATGCAGCTAAATGCATACAACCCTGAAAGCGGTCCCTTGCTTCAAGCCAAGTGACAAGAGCAGTGACATTGATTCTGATCAGGATGAGGGAACATGAAGACCATGCCCACCCTATGCAGCGTTTGAAACACCCTGAGTCCTTAATACAATACAACCATTTTCTCTGTGTGTACAGGTGTAGGAAGTGCTGTCCAAAGCATCCAAGGCAATGCAAGAGCCTGTGCCATCAGCAGCCTGAGTGGTGCTCGTGCAGTGCGAACCTGATGGTCAGTGCTGCACGGCTGGTGCCGCAGCATGGGAAAGCGCTCAAGGATGCTCGAGGTTGCAAAGCGAGGACAAAAGGGAGGCAGGAGGAGCCAAACCTGGTGTAGTGTCATTCACATTGCTTATTGGGAAGGTGTCTGGACTCAAATATTTCCAGAACTGCGGACAGGTATTGCTTCAAAGGGAACAAATTCGTTCGCTCCAAAACCGAGCTAGAGAATGAATGAACGAACGTGAGTGCAGAGTGGACAATGTGGGAGCAAGATCTGTGAGTGAAAATAGGGCGGACACACCCAAAGAGCTGCTAGGTATCCAGGGTAGGAGTCGGGTGGAAGTGAGGCTTTCAAGTCCAAATTTGCAATACAGTTCTCCTCCCAGAACTGAAACAGCTATTTCTTAGTCTGGGATATGCCCAAGTTCATTTGGTTCTTCCCTTTTTACCTGCCTTTGGACACCCACTTGTTGCAGTTATTCCAGCAGTGTCCCACGCTCAGCAGCTCAGGAGCCTGATCCTGCCCAGGACCAGGAGGGCTGTGTGTGACCTGCACTGTCAGGGCACTCCTCGATGCCAACCAGCTTGGGCTTTCCACGGAGCAAA
Source organism: Astur gentilis (assembly GCF_929443795.1). Classification (NCBI taxonomy): domain Eukaryota; kingdom Metazoa; phylum Chordata; class Aves; order Accipitriformes; family Accipitridae; genus Astur; species Astur gentilis. The sequence goes on from NC_064909.1 coordinate 14,417,309, forward strand.
CTGGGCAAACTAGGTCAGAGTAATGTGGTTCTGGCCACGTTTGCTGGACACCGTAACAGTTAGAGCTCTCACCCAGGAGGTAGGAAATCAAATTCCTTGGTCTGAAGGAGCTCAAACCTGTATCTCTTTGCTTTTGTCAGTGTACAGACACTATAGACACTGAAGCTACATCTACATAAGTACATTAAACAGTTCTAGGATACCAAATCTCATCTCTCTGTATTGTTAATTTGTTATCACAGCATTAAGCTTGGGCTACCTAGCACTCCGGTTGGCCTCAGTGCATGAGAGTGGTCATGGGCGCTAGCAAAAATGCAACCCAAAATGTTGGGTACTGTGTCCTTGTGTGATTAAGTGTTTGGGGTTTTTTATTTATCCCATTAAGATATCCCTTCTCTGTACTTTACCTGCTCAAAAACAAGGTCAGAAGGAATTATCCTAGTTATGTGGCTGTTGGGTAGGTAAGGTCGTCCTTTAATTAGATTCCAGCAAGGGTGAAAAGGATGTAGACATGATTGTAGCTGAGCTTAATGAGAGAATTTATTTGTGGTGGTGTGAGACGGTAAAAAAGACACCAGGGCAGATTAGGTGCAGTTGAATGAGTATAGGGGTGGTCAGTCCATGGGGAAAAGAACAGCTTAACACAGAAGTCTGCAATTAATTATTTTAAAATATAAAATGGCAATGACTAGCATTGAGATTTGCCTGGCAGAACATCATTCCAGGCTGTAAGTACATATTGTTGAGATACATCCTCCAGACCTCCTGGCCACAGACCAGCTTCCTTTTTTCATCGGCCGCAAGGAAGAAGTATTGCTTCCCAGCCCCCCAGCCCACAGGTATCATGTTGTTAAACACAATTCTGCACGTAAAATTAAGAAAAATAATTCAAACATCATCCAACAAAATGCAGGGGTTTGCTAAAGGGAGTTCTGAATGCCTTGTAAGGCACAAAACTATTAAGGGCTAAGATTTAATCACGACCTTGTCCTGTCCTTATGGCAGGTATATATAGCTTAAGATATATGGCATTTCTTGTATCTTAACAGGCTCAAATTTTCAAGCATTTTCAAATAAACACGTGACTGCTGATTGTAATCATTTGTTAAACTCCCTTATAAGTCAGATAAGACATTCAGGCAATTGCTTTGTACCTGGAGTATGCTATATTTCTGTTTCAACTTAGAAATATTAATGAGCCGAGATTTCATAAAAACAAGGTGTGCATTATTAAACCGTGTAAGAATACACAGATGCTTTTCAAAGAAAGGCTGTATCTTCTCAGGCGTTAATGTTGATGTCTTACTGTTAATATTCAGGAGTGAATCAGCTCCTGAGCGTTTTCCAATCTATTTCCAAGTGTGCTCTGGTCCCTACCAGAGCATGCCTGGAGACCCTCCTCTTCACCGTGACATTGCCTTTCCTTGACTCTGCAAGTCCCCCCAGACCTCTCTGGGTAGATTTGTAGTGGAAATCTTGATTTCATCACTTCATGTCATCCCTGTCTAAAAAGGCAAAAAAGGCCAGCTCTCTCACCTCTGTCTGCCTGAAGAAGGCAATTGCTGTCCACTCAGCAATTGCAGGAATTGCAGGAAAGCAATTATTCTAAACAGAATACTTTAAGGTGATTGCTTAGAAGAGAGGCTTGCCTCATAAGTGTGCTTTCAAGAACAGGTATGCAATTAGGAGGCTAATTATTCTGATAAATTCTGAACCACTAACAATTATGATGGCTCAAGAAAAGCAGCCCTAAAATTGTTGAGCCCTGATTCTGCAGATGCTAAGTGCTGGCTGCTTTCAGCTCCTACCAAATTCAAATGAGAGTTGAAGGCATTCGGTTTCTCACAAAGTCAGGATTTAAGAAGAGGCTTTCCCTTCCCTAAACATAATCACTCTTGTTTGAAGGGCGGGGGCAGCCTGAAGAAAATGACAGGAATATGAAAGGAGAATTCTTTTTCCTTCACTGAGCCATTAGCACTGACAGCCGTAAAACCACATCTGGGACCAATACACAAACATTAATAACCAGCCATCAGTGTAGTTTTACCAATTAGTGCTAATTACATTTCATTAGAAAAACTGGCGGCATGGGGAGGGTGGAGTTTGAACTACTTTTTTGTTTCCTACTGACCTACATAACTAATGAAAAGTTTTAATTAACAGAAAACTATATTTTTGTTTCCATCAACATAGTTTAGAGGAGATTACAGAAAAAAATGGTACCTGGCTAAGTGGAGAACCGGACTCCATTGCACTTACTGGGAGGTCTGTTCTTCAGCTGAACACATGGAGATTTTTGTACTTTTCTGATTATAGCCAAATTGTACTTGCCACTAGTCCTGTTACTACATTTGGTCCTTGCTTTCCATTAGACAGTAATTTCCAGCAGAAGAATGCGAAGTGAAACTGTTCCAGGACCTGAAACAATTAAAATCAGTTATAAGTGCTTTCTTTTCATCCCCCTGGACAAGAAGAGTCTAGCAAATACAAAATGCAGTATGCAGTGTTTGATTTGCAACACTGTTCTAAGCATGAATAGTAGTCATCACCCTTAAGTATAAACTTATGATTAATTTTTCTATGCCCACAGCACACTTGACAGAGTTAATTTTCTTTACATAGTGATACCTGAAGTTTTGCCTAAGAGGACCCAGCGTCTTTCACCTCCGGCTCACAAATTCATTACTCACTGAAGGTTGGTCTGTGTAAATTAAGGTCCTTGGCCCTGTCCATTTTCCCACTGGAAAAGTTCCCAAATCACACCTTCCAGCCCTTGCCACCAGTCAGGCAGAGGCAGCCAAGAGCAGAATGAGGAGTCACACATCCGACTGCCACCGCACCTTAGGGACAGGGACGTCAGGACACAAATTCCTCCCTGCCACTGCCTGAACTTACAGCTACAAGCAAGTCCCTTGGACTCCGCTCCCCCAAAGGGTACTTTAACTTCAAAACTGCAATCTCCAGACCCCTGCTCAGCTGCAATTTAACTCAAAGGCATTTCACTATTTCTTAGCAAAAATTCCCAGGGCTTTGGGGTCTGTTTCAGGGTGTGGGCTTGGCCTCGGCGGCAGGGATCTTGTGCTGGGCTAGGAAGTGGTGTACCTCTGCGTGCTAGATTGACAGGAGTGTGTAGGCTTGCAAGATGCTTCTGATAAAAGGGTCTCTTTCAGACCAGGAGGGATGTACCTTCCCTTGTCCAAACCGAGCAGCAGAGTTTTCCACCTAGGTGCAGAAGAAATCTGCTTCCACAGCCCAGGGGCATTCAGGCCCTTGCGTCTCATGTCTCTACCGGCTTTGTGTAGACACAGTGTGTTTGCCTAGAAGCATTTAATTAACTAGGTAGAAAAGTAAAAAAATGTGCACTATCCTTTTCCTCGCATAAAGAGCAGCTTTATATATTCCTTCAGGACATAAGGAAAGAAGAAGGAGGAACTGGAGTGGAGTCCTCATGAGAGAAGAGAATGAAAGAGCTGAAGCAGATGTGTTCACACGTATTCTTTGAAAGGCTATGGCACAAATAGAGCTGCAGTTTGAGAGCCCTTCCAGTGCAAATACCCATACCTTTACAATCCTGAAAGCAGAATAACAGAAACAGGTAAAATGTCACAATTTTATAGCGCTACATAATGGCTTTCTAAGTTGTTGAGATTTTTTATATTGGGTCCTAACCAAATGCCATGCAAAACCTTAACTTCATAACACATGGTCAAATATGAATTCAGCAAGAACTGATTTGCATACATCTTACATATTCCATATCTATGCATTTTTATGTTTCTTGATAGAGATCCAGCAGTTTGCGTTAACTTCATTTCGTAGCAAAGCCATGCAAAAGCTGCAAAAGGATGGTTGTGTCATTGTTACACTAGAATTTTTGTAACCTTCTTTGGCATCTCTTCTCATGCAGATATTAAAAACCACAGTATCAAGTTGCAAAACTTTTAGAAAAATCCACAATGTAAAGCAACAGCCGTATAGTGTGAATTAGTGCAGGCAGAAGAAAGGGACCAGAAGGAAAAACCTACTAGACAGTGCTCGGCATTTACAGACTTTGAAGAAGCAGAGATTTGGATCTGAGCTGTTCTCATCTCTAATTTCCATGTTTATTTTCTGCTTTTTTCATGTAGCCCCAAAAATAACTCCATTCAGCTATAGCCTCATTACCACTGAGTTGTGCCAATTGTATCAGCTGTTCGTTTGGCTCTCAGTACAGGCAACAGTTCAGGTTTGTTCAGGTTTCTCCCTGCATGTGATCCTTTTTTCCTTTTTGATGTTGCATTTTTGCAGTTGAGTATCTGTCAGCTCTTATCAGGTGAGATGATAACAAACCTAAAGTTGTCTAGAAAAACCATGACCACCATTACTACATACTGTTGCCACCCTGAAATTCATAGCAGCAACAAGATTAGCTTGAATTGAAGACTAAACTAAATTAGGTTGGATTAGCTAGTCTCTTTTAGCAAAAAAAAAACCTAAACAAAACAAAACAAAAAAAACCAAACAAAAAGAAAATCAGCAGTTCTTAAGGAGAGGGTGCAAGAAGGTCAGGATAAGTTCACGCCAGCCCTGCTGGCATGTGTCAGGGTGTGTGACTTTGGTGGCAGTTCCTCCCCTCTGTAGTCCACGGAGGGGAAGCTGTGGGTCAAGAGCCACTGGGCAGCTGACGGCAGGAGAGGAGGTGAAAAAAAAGGGCATGGTTGGAATTGGGGTGAGTTACCCTGTGACAATCTGTTTGGGAACAGAAGACATGAGAGAGAGAGCAAGTCCTCTATAGCGTGGAGAGGGAGAGGGCAGCAGTCTGCCAATGACACTTCGCGCGTGGCAACAGCGTGGATTGGAAAAGCCTCTGAAACGATGCTGCCTACCTCTTTTCTTCATGTTCCTACCTTCTCTGCACAAGGTCTACTGCACCCTCCAGGGACACCAGCTCCCTAGAGCAAGGGCTGAAACCGTACTTAGCTACACAGAGGAAGGAGTCCTGTCTTTTTTCTGAGTAAGATGACTTTCAGGTATTTGGATCCCCATGGGAGTCGTCTAATTCTTCATGCTCGCTAATGAAAAGTGAATCTATCCAGTTCTAGTCTTCATCAACAGGTTAATTGTCATAATATTAATTATTCCTTTTTATTAAGTTTAGTTCCATTTAAAAGCTTTGCCCGTCTTTGTAATTAGGTGTTAGGGTTATATTATTTATATGAGGTGATTGCTTTCTTTAAAGTGTAGACACAAAGTGAAACATAAACTAATTTCTCTGGTACAGCAATGTCAACACATTTTTGGTGCATAAAGCATCAGGTATGATATACATGGATGGGACCATGTATGGTGGCAATGATGGCAAGAGCTTCAGATGACAGGCTTTCAAAATCTAATGCTAATTAGATCTTCATCTGATCAGACCCTCTATGTGTCCTTGACCATTACATTTCTCTCAGTTGCCCCAGTATATTCTGTATGCTGAAGCATATTAATGTTTGGTTAAACCTAACTTTCCAGAAGGGCATCCAGTTGTCTTGTGGCAGTTCAGTCAGTTAGTTAGCTTCCATGTGAAAATAAGATCCCCAACTATCCAACTTGAATTTCTCATCTTCGGGTCCCAAACAATGATTTCGCAGAGCCTTTTTCATCTGGACTTAAGAGTCCCTTCATAACTGCACTATTTCCTGTGAAAATACTCCAATACCACCTTTGAACCATGTCACGAGATTCTTTAAGGTAAGCTCGGCAGACCGCAAGGGGATGGGGGCTTCTGAGTCCCCACCTTTGCTGGCCACTGCCACCGCCTCGGCTCTGCTGAGCTCCTGTGCAAAGGAGGGAGAAGCCTGCGCTGGGGTGGAAGAGGCTTTGCTCAGTCCTGGGAGAAAGGGCAGGGAGAAATGGTCAGTCCTCTCTTGGAAGGTAGTTCCTTCTGTCCTTTGGAGCAAAAATCCTCAGGCTTGCTTTCACTGCTGAGAAGCTCGTAGTAGCCCATGACCCTTTCCAAAGGGACTACTCTGTGCTGGGTGATGACAGCCACCAACCCCAATGCTGGCTTTGTAGGGAGCTGCCACTGTCCCTCCTGCACAGTGGTAGCTCCCTACAAAGCTCCTAATGAAAAGCTCAAACTGCCTTATGCCCAGCCAGAAAGGAACGGGAAGAATTCACTGTCGTGTCTTTTTGTCCCCTCCCGGTTCCCCACACTTCACAAATTCTCATCTATAATTCATTGTTATATGTTACCCTTTTTTATTGATTGTACATCACTGTTAATTCCTAATTGCTGCTTTCATTTTTTCAGAGTCTGGATGGCCTTTCAGGCAACGCTGTCATCTTTCTTGGCACTGGAATCACAGGGTTTTGGCTATTTAATGAGCTCTTCTTGAAAGAGCTCACAGTTCTCCATCACATTTGCTCCTTCTGATATTTTTTTTCTCACTATCAGTCTCACCGTTTTTTCTTCATCTTTGGGAAACTAGTCCTTCTGAAACACTAAAAATGTGTAAAAGTCTGTTCTCTTTTTGACCACTTTGAATATTAGCAAGCAGTGAACACTGTTCCCTGGCTGACCACTTAGCTTTTCCTGTCACAGAAGGGTCTGGAATAGATTTGGCGTAGGGTGGGTGTTCTAGGTTAGGAAGTTACCCTTGTAACTTTTAGAAAAATGCCTTCAAAATAGTCTCTGAGGATATTGCAGTTCTTTCCACACACAAAGCTTGTGAAGAAATGAGGAATTGTATATGTGAAATTTTGTTGCAACTGATTTGAATCCAGGAGTTCTTGTTCAGTCCATCACAGTCAAGTCAGAAATTATTTTCCTAACATTTGAGACTGTTTGGGTGGCAGGTTGTATTTCAGCTGATGATTTATTTATGAATCTGAGGAAAAAGATTATTTATGACTGCAAATGTGGGATAAAGTGTAAGATTTTACCTATACCCAAAACTGAATCACAAAACTTCAGCCTATATTTTATTCACAAGCTTCTTTCCTAATATATTATTTAGCAAACATAACATTATCTCATTATATGTGGTCTTAGCCCCGAAGAGTTTGCAGTCTCATTCAGGCACCAAAGATTTTTGAGCAGAGGAAAGCATAATTAAGTAATTAGTTTTGAAATAAACAGACATCATTTCAGATTAGAGAGGATGCGCTTTAATTAAGGCATCATCCAGAAACCTTTACCTGCGAGGCACACATTCTGCACCAGCAATGGCAAAAGGTGTTATGCAAAGGACTTCACTGAAGGCAGAAACCAGTCTTCTTAGATCATGACAGTGAAATAATTTTACCTATGCCTAGGTCATAGGTCCCTCAACAAAACACAAAGTATAGTGATTTCAAAAGCCATACGTTATGTTTAATCCTCCTTACAATATACCGAGCGTACTTCCCTGCGGTTTGATTTTGCTGGGAATTGAAAACATTAAGGTGCATGGTCCTCAGGCAGAGTTACAGCACTGAGAATTATTCCACCACAGTTCAGTGCAATTTACCACGTCTCATAATGCCTGAGTACAGGCAGCCCATGAATGCAAATGGGAAGAATAATTCCATTAAATTATTTTTATAACTGCATAATTTTAGTAATTAAAACCTTTACTTATACCGATTCAGGAGCGAGCAGAATATTATACTAATGCACTGCACTTATTAAATTTTTAAGGTTGACTAGTAAATTTGTGGGCGATGCAAGCTGTAGTTAAGTTTCTCTCTGAGGAGAAAAATGGTTGAACAGCATTTTGATTAGTACAATATTTTTATGGGAATTGTCTCCCCAAATTCAGTTTGGTGGGAACAGATGCGCTTTTTCACATACCTGATTCTATGACTGTTTTGCTGTGCTTCAGATTTTTCTGAGGCACAGGTGTTTCTAGGCAACATTTACTGAATTCCCCAAGGAAAAATATCAGCATAGGAAAAGGAAAACTAAAAGCTGCCTGACCCAGGAGCTGTACTGAGTTAGCCTGTTGTCTAATCCTTCAGTTAATCAAGGCCAAAGAAATAAGCTTATTTATTTCTTTGGGCTTTGGGTGAAGCCTTTAGGTTATGATCTGCAAAAACAGTGAGAAACCCAAACTGAGAAAATCCCTAGAGATATGTAAGAGAGCGTTGAAAATAAGTTGCTCATCAAATACTGGTAATCATTCAGTAATCTCCATAAGTATGCACAGGACATGGAAAACAAATGCAAAAAAGCACATGCATTAAATGAAAATCCTGGGTTTATATATATTTTATCCTGCCCCGAACCCTGCATATCCCACAAAAAACATATGTAAGGGAGCAGTGCTCTGTACAGATTTAATTACAGTGTCTGGTCCCAGGTTAGCTTAAAGGAAAAACAGAGAAGTCATCTCACCTTTCATAATTCATTAGAAACTTAAGTTAGACGGTACAATTGATTCAGAAGAGTTCATGACACTATTTTCATTGCCTCTTCTCTATTTCTCTGCCAGAAAGCTCTTATATCTCAGCTTCTTACAAGATTGTTAAATTACTAGTCAGAAGAACAAACCTTTCAAAAGATTTAGAGGTTTTACCTTCTGGATTATATACCGTGGTGATTTAATACTAACATGCTGCGGTGCCGACTAGGGCAATTTCATTCATAAGAATTTATGGGCTACTCAGAATATATCCTGAACGATGGTTATAATTATCTGACAAGTTGTTCTGTGAGCAGGGGGGCTGATGTTGCATCCGTGCCCCTCAAGCCCCCTCCCATCCCAGGCATCCCATCTCTCTGCCTCCTTCCGCAGCCCCGGGCTGGGGCTGGGGCTGGGGCAGAGCTGCAAACGCCCCAGCCAGTGCCGCTGGTGCCACACAAAACCTGCAATGGCTTCTACACCTAAAACCAGCATGCACAAAAGAAGACACAACTGGTTAATTGTCCTGGTAGAGAGAGGCTTTCTTCTCCTGATGCCTTCGGAAGTCTGTTTATTCTCACTGCTACCCAAGCAAAGGCAGGTTTGCCATGACAGCTTTAGGCACCTGTTGGAAACCAAGATCACAGGTCCTTTGTAATTCGTGGGAATTTGCCTTTGACCTCTGTAGTTAAAGGAGCATTATTGAAACCTTTAGGCTCTCTGCTTGCTCCTGTTTGTAGTTGCACAGGTCATGTTGATGATTATACCTCCTATGCCTGATCACAGGTAAGTACACATACCAGCATTACAAACAGAAAAGTCTGGCCGAGGATACACAATTTACAATTTCACCTTATCTGTGCTCTGCTGTGACTACGAGGTAACACATCATAAAGAAAAAGACACAACAACAAAAAAGGGAGTACAGTGGGGCAAAATTCTGTTTTCTCACCCTGGAATCACTCTCTGGAGATATGCAGCTGAAGTAAGTGGATTTACACTCAAGTAGATTAAAGCAGATTTAGTTCCTAGACTGTTACCCATATATGCCTCTTATCTCATCATTGTCACGGTTGCGCTGTACTGTTTCAAACTGTTGAGGAATGATACCTCCATTTAACACTGTCCACAGATCTGTAAATTCAACTGTACAACAAATGAGGTTTTAGCTGCTGCTGAATTTGGCCTCTACTTATGTTCTCTAAGAAAAAAGATGTTCATAGCCCTAGCATTTTCCTGAGCAGCATCCATAGTGCTGCTCACTCACATTAGCACTAATTTCACTTCAACTCTGATCAAGCAACATCCTGAATGGCTTTAAAGAAGGAGAAATACGAAGTTGCCTCTGATCTTCCTAAGAGCAGAGCAAATCAGAAATCTTCCCATAAGTGATTAGAGTTACTCCAGTGGAAAACTACCACTAAGCCAACTCCTAAGATGGGAAATAGTAGCTAATTACACACTACTGATGGGAAAGAGGATGACCTCACACACCTGCATGTTGCTTCTAGCAATTATAAAAGGTAGGGCTGGAAAGAGCTCCAGGAGGTCCTCTGCAACATTTCTGGATCATTGATAGGTGATTCTGTGATTTCCCACAGAAGCTCATGCCATTCACTGTGGATGTGGAAAATGGATTATTCCCACTATTTTTGCAGCTGCTTTCTATGTAGTAATTGAAGACTGTTACAATGTCTTAATTCGGTCCTCTCCAGAGTAACATCCCTGGTTCCTTCAGTATTTTCTTAGATGTCATTTTTTTCTAGATCTTTGATCATTGACTTTGCCTTGTTCTAAGCTCTATCCAGTCGGTTTAAATCTGTTTGAACCGTGGTGCGAGCAGCTGAACACAGAAACTTGGAAGCAAAATGCCAGTGTACCCTACTAGGTGTGGCTGCCTTTGTAGGGAGCACAGTCCTGGACCTGTGTCTGGAAGACAGTATCATAGGTCTTCTGATGCAAGTGGCTTTCTTTGCAGCCTCTGCAGTATTTCTTTGCAGCCTCTGCAGTATCTCTATCACCTCTGGCTGTTACATTATGTGATAATCATTCTGGAGTCACTGTAAGCTCTTAATTCTTGGTTTTCAGGTGCAATTTCTGTCAATAATTCTACAAGTTGCTGCATTCTGAGAAGCTAAACAGGTTTATGCCCTGAGACTGTGTCTCTCCTTCTGGCTGAAGGAGGCTGGTCTTGCTCTCCACTGGAAAGTTTGCTGCTAGCTTTGTTTATCAGAGACTGCAATAATTAATTTCCTATGACTTCCCTATGACGATGGATTAACCTATTTAAGGATCTGAGGGAAGACTCCAGCTGTGAAGAGAAGAGCCGAACCACAGCGAGTGTTTCCATTGTGGGCACTAAGGAAATCTGAGAGTCTGTTTCCCGCTCAGAGAATCCACAAGTGGGGATTTCCATGTAAAGTGCATCTAAAAACCAAGGCTTCACACCATGCTCAGTTGCCTAGAATTACAGATTGGAAAGTTAAAGGCTGTGCATAGCCACCAGTAAAATAAAAGTTTCTATGCATAACAGAAGAAATACTTGACCACTGTACAGTATTTGTAGGAGAAATAATCTGCAATCTCATTCAAACTGCAGAAGGAGGAAAGCCATTAAAAACAAATCACTTTATAGTGTTTATGCTTATGTCTTGCATAAATGTCTTGCTCTCTATAAAGTTTGACTCTGATGAGAAGGAAAGCTGTGGGAGAAATGATTATGTGCTTATTTTCATATAAATGATCCATCAGTTTCTGATGAAAACAACACAGAAGCATGCTTGAAAGATACCAGCTCTGACATCAGCTCACTACACTCATTTTGTTCTACAAATACCCAAGTTTTGAGATAAATCTGAAAGTGTTTTAATCTCTTAGCAAAGTGAACAAACTCAGTTGTGGAAAGCTAAGTGTGATACTGAAAACTCAACAAGCTACAGAATGGCATCCTTTTGTGCCAATATTTGGGTTTATGTCTTGTTTAGGGTGCAGTCACTGAAGAATCTGATCTATCACAGCATAGGATCTCTCATCCTCTGTGAAGCAGTCTGCTGTGCATTGATGGTGAGAGAGAAGTCGGCAAGCTGCTGATTCTCTCTCTTCACTCTCTCCCCACTGTCTAAAACACATAATAGCAAATAAACCCAACACAAGCCCCAAAACTAAACAAAACATGGATGTAGTTCTACATTTAACTTAAATAAGGATTTGTTTAAAACCTTACAAGCCGTTATATCCACCAGCACTAAAAAGCCTAAAGCAGAAAACACATAAAAAAGAAATCGTAGCTCACATCCAGGTACAAAAGGATACTGTTATGCATGTGCAATTCACTAACACTTATTCAAATAACTTCTGAAAACACTGCCCCACATTCTACTGTGAATCCCAGCATAAAGAGTAAAAAGGTTACTTCATATATATCTCAATAATCTCACCCAGTTGGGCTTGAAGGGAATAAGGTATCTTCTAGGTATCTTGGACAGAATATCCAAAATTTAAATCCATACAGGGTCATTAGGTGTCTTGGAAAGTTCTAACTTTTTCCCTCTTCATCTTTAGTATTTTATGTACAGTAAATAGTGAAGATCTCATCCTCTCTAGTGCTGAGATCTTGGTCTTCTAGATAATGCCCTGCAGATTTGGTAGACTGGGAGATAAGTCCGCAGCTTCTTGTGGGGTGTATCACTGTTTCCACTGCTATGAGGATACTCACTGTGTACATAAATGTTCTTCTGTGTTGTATCAGGGAATCTGAATAGCTCAGTACTCAGACCATTTATTTCCTTTCAAAATCCATACAGCTGAATTATATGGCACAGAACAGATCTTTTATATTTAAATAGAGTAAACAGAAAATGCCACAGTGGTATGGTGAAATGAATTAGTTTTTGTAACAGGAACGTTTGTTACAACTGTTTCAATAGAAAGATAACTGGATGAGCTTGCATGTGATTAATTCCTTTCCATTGTGGAAAAGCCTAGTGTATCAACTGATAATGTATTTTACTTTGCCTTTATATAATGAGCTTGAGTTTTCTTTAGTTGAATCCCTAAACAGCAGGGGAACTCAGTTCAGCTGAACTGGCTGTGCTGAGTCGTAACAATTCAAAAGTTGAGCAGGCAGAAATCTAATTATCCCCTGGCCCTCACCATAGATCAAGTCTCTGTGGGCAAAGGTTGGTGGGTATGACTAAATGATGGCAGAAATCTTATCCAGTCAGATCCTTCTAGCTAGTTACTGCTCTGGGGATGAAGTAATGGTCCCAAACTCCAGTTTTCACATTGTCTCCTGCAATTTCAAAGTAACTAGATGTAATCTGAACAAGAATCCTTTTTACATTGTGGCATCGTGCAAATTATGTCTGCTTTATCCAAGAAATTTTCATCCAAAGGGAATCATGTACTTTATCAAATTAGTGTGGCTGCATCATCAAGGGCCATGTAGCTAACATGCAAGGCAAATTACATCAGCGGAACAGTTCACTGTAAGCCAAATACTTCAAAGTGCTCATGCCTCCCTGTGGGTGTTCAACAGGTGGGATCAGGCTTGTTTGCAGAAATCCTCTCTCCTCCCTGTTTAACACTGGGCACCAGAACTGGCATGCAACCCAGCACTTATAGCAAGACTTATGTACTCCCAGTGGCTTCCTTGTGGTTTGGACGCTTCTATAAGCAAAAACCTAAGAAAAAGTATCACTGACCTTGAGAAACTTCAGACCCTGTGGTTGACAGGTCGGGAAGATGTGGAGTAAGAGGCAGCTCTGAATAGAGCCTAGGAATAGAATCAAGTAAAACACCCTCTGAACTACTCTTTATTATGTTGGCCTACTCAAGAAGACATGTGGTTGTTTCTAAAGGTGGGACTCTTGGGTCACATCACTCAGCCCAGCAGCCTGGATGCTGCCTCTGTCACATGAAAGAGCAGAGTGGAGCACCAGCAGCTATGGAGAATGCCCTGGTGTACTGGGAGAGGTCTGTACAGTACATCTTTGCAGTCCTCACTTAGGCAGGAGTGAACCCACTCGACTCATGCTCCAAGCTAGCATAGAGACATGGTGTTACATCTCAGCAGTATTTAGTAATACAGGCCTATTTCATTAGCCCAGGCTTCCAGACAGGTCAGAACACCAGACAAGTTCTCTCATACCCACTCACACAAGAACAAGTACACATACTCCGGTCACATCAAACATGAGGAAAACTCTAACTCCTGCTGAAAAAGGACCTGGAGCCAACCCACTTATTTATCACAGAAATTAATGGTAGTTTTCTGGGCATCTGGGGTTTCACTAGGAGTCTGACTCAAGAAGTAGCCAATAACTGCTCTTCACTTGGGCATGTAATCACAAGAGATCATGATAAAATGATATAAACATCTTCAGGAGAGGAGCTGAAGGTGTTGCTTACTAACTTTGTCTGCAAAGTGTTTTTGTGCTTATATCGAAGATACACAGGCATATGGAAACAGTAGAGTATTAGCAAGGTCATAATTCAAACTTAATGGCTTCATGAAGCTCAGTGCAGAAGAGTAATTTTTGTGATTGAAATTTTAGATGACACAAAATGGAAGGATGTGAGGAAGAAAATAAAAACATAAGATTAAAAACTTCCTCCCACTTAGCTATCCCCTCAGATTCCTCTGTTTAACCTTAAATAGTTGATTAACTTCTTTCTCATGGGTCTCCTGGGACAAGTAAGGCTATAGGACAGATTCGGAGATTCTGATCAATCTGCATTGGGGGACCATCTGACCATCCTGATTTGGTCTGCTGAAGGTCTGAGAAGGTGTTAGGATCCTTGAGAGAAAAGCAGATAAACTTTTCAAATCTGAACTAGATCACTGAAATATAATGAGAAAAATGTCCCACCTCAAAGAAAGGTATTTTCCAATACTCCAGCAGTTTCTTACAGTATCTATGATGTCTGGCATAGTACATAGATCGCTATGCCTCACTCCTAGAGGTCAGTGACCGTTAATTAAAATTTCACTGTACACCCACCTTTTGAAGGATGTGTCCTCAGCTTGCCATCTGGAAGGTTAATAACAGACAGATTTCCAGGCCGTGCTGCAATACTCAGACCCAAAGATGAATTTCAAACACTTCCGACTGCAGCAGCTGTTCAGATCTGCATTTGGGATGGTTTGCAGAGAAAGGACCCCTTTTGAAATTTTGGGTTCAGTATCAAGCCTTTAACATGGACTGATTCCAGTGCTGGAGACGTGAATGTTGATGACTAATGCTGGGCATGTAAATAATAACCAAGGGTAACGTGAAAGTATAACAACGGATTCTCTGTGGCCATCTGCGTGGAGAGAGAAGTTGAGTCTCCTGAATGGACACCACCCAAGGCTGCTTTGACAAGCAAACAGCTTCAGCCAATATTTGCTGCCATCTTCCATTACATGATGCTGAGCCTTAGGCTTGGAATTCAGGTACAAGTAATAACACAGGCAGGTTACAGCTTCTTTTTTGGCATCAGAGAGAGAAAGATTAGCAAAAGCTTCCTGGACAATGAATTTTTATAGCTTCTCTGTGACTCTTTGGAATGTTTTGGGGGAATTGCTGGTGATACATTCACGGCTATGACACTGGAAATACATAACCCCTGGGATGGTGTTCACAAGCATGCTTAACCCAAACTCCTTCGATGGTCTCAGCTCTCACTTTTCCAAAGAACATCCCACTTCATTATCTTTTGGCATTAAATAACCAATGTTTGTTTGTGTCTGGCATTTGTAAAGGTCTCAGAACCAACAAATCCTGTGCTTTAGTATTGGTGTGTGGCTTTGGCTTTGGCTTCCTCAACTAATTTAACCTTTCTTTGCATCCAAGCCATTGCCTAGAAGGTGCAGAGGAGCACAATGGCATATAACCCAGGGATGCTGTTCATGCTTGGAAAATGATGTTGCATTCTGCACCCTATAACCCACATAGGGTTGTAGTCTTTTACCACACACAGATCGTCAGCCCCTGAAGGGTAAAGATGCCCGATCAAGCTGAGCT
Source organism: Astur gentilis (assembly GCF_929443795.1). Taxonomy (NCBI): domain Eukaryota; kingdom Metazoa; phylum Chordata; class Aves; order Accipitriformes; family Accipitridae; genus Astur; species Astur gentilis. The sequence goes on from NC_064909.1 coordinate 14,432,664, forward strand.
GTCCCATGTGTATGGATCTTGTTTCCTGGTAACATGTTGCAGCCCATATAATAGAAAACCAGCATCCAGAACTGTAAGCAGTGTCCCCCGGAGAGGAAGAATTTGCAGCTAAAGAAAAGGCTGTTATTTGGTACAGTATTCTGGCACTGCTTAGCATTTTGATCTAGTTCTGTTTGGGAAGACATCTCGTGATGGAGAATGTCTCACCTTATCAGAGATGGACAGCAGCTGCTGCACAGGAATGGGAGGTCTTTAGGTGATCAGCTGCATTGGGAATAATTTGAAGAGATGAGAGTTAATTAGTTCAGGGCAAACCAAGAAGGGATCTGATTAGCCAGAATACTAAAAGCCAATTACTTCCAGAACACAGCTAAATGGCTTTACAAAGCTAAGACAAGACAGCATCTGATAGCTTTTCCAACACATGAGCTCTGGCCACTAAAAAATTTACCTCTTCTTGCCCTCCCCCAGAAAAGTTAGTTCTGGATGAGGGCAGATTTGGGAGGGGGGTTGCATTTTTTTAAAATAAATAATTTCTGGAAGGGCTTGTAAGAGACCCAGCTACTCATGAGCAGGCTTTAATGTGGAGAAAAACTCATCACCATAAAGCAGGATTTTTTGAAGAACCACTGTTAGAAACAAACTGATCTTCCTTGCAAAGTCAGGTTGTCCCTTCTTCAGGTGGAGTTTGCTCTTAGGCAACCTGGCCATCCTGGGAACAACACCAGGTCAGCCTCCTACCTGCTGGTCCCCTCTTCTCTGACAAGAAGAAGCCATCCTGTGTATAACTAAGAACCCGATGATTTCCTTCCCATGGGTTGCACATTAAAATATCAAAGAACTCTGATTGTGGTCTTAGCCCATAGCTGAAACACTAGGAAGTTCATTTCTGGAAATTCAAACACATTCTTTAGCTTGCATAACATTTATATAAAAACAAAAGGACACTCAAGGCAGGCAAAGCTAAGAATGTGAGCAAGAAGTGGACCATCTGTGGGCTGGTGTGTGGCCGCCTCTGTGGCTGCTAACACTCAATTCCAGCTGGACCTGTCAGCTCCTTCCTTGTAAGCATGCTGTCAGTGCAAATTGACAGGAATCCCTGGGATTCAAGCCTCAGAATGTATTCCCTTATGCAACGCTAATTGTTCACAACAGGACAGATATCGCAGGAGAAGATGTTTGACTAATTGCATATCAAATTGCACCCAAGCCAAAAACCAGTCGCAGAGGAGGCAGTATGTAATTTCAGATAGGGTGAAATGGGATCACGTGTACGCATGAACTCAGCCACATAGGTTCTGCTTAAATTCTCACCGTAAATATTCAGCAGAATTTGCAAGGCCATAAGGCAGTGCTCTGCGTGAATGTGAATTGCATCCATAGCATGTATGGGACTGTGTCTTGTATAATTCATGAGAATAGCCACACGGGGTCATACCAAAGGTTTGTTCAGCTCAGCGTCCTGTCTCTGAATCTGACCAGTGAAAGATGTGTAGGAAAAAAGCATAAGAAATGCAATAAGCATAGCATGCTCCTTCCCCTGCTGGACCCTCTATACTGACAGTCACTAGTTCAGGGATTTCTGGAGGCTGTTCCTGCTTCCTAGAGCTTAATGGCCCATGAGAGACCTTCCTTCCCTGATTCTGTCTAATTGCTTCTTCAACCCATTCATACTTGTGCTATCCAACACATCCTGTGGCAAGGAGGTGCACAATTTAATTATGTATTGTGTGCAGATGTTCTTCTTTTCATTTGTTGTGATTAGTAATTTCATGTGTTGCCTGCTAATTCCCGTGTATAAGAAAGAGCAAACAATCTTTCCTTACTCATTCTTGCAGTTTTCACTTCCTCCCGTAGATTGCTGTATATTATTTGGAGAAAATGAAAACTCAAACTGACTCATCTCAGATATTAAGGTGATAAGAGATCACATCTATTTGTTAACTTCCAGCTGTATCTTTATAGTGGGTCTGTTCTGAATTCCAGGTACAAGAAATGGTCTCTCTGTAGTATTCAGGCTTTGAATACAAATTACAGCATGAACCTGCCTCCAGCGTTATTATCCATTGGGCTACTGGGATTTAGAAACTCTTTGTATCTTGTCTGGTTACTATGGCCATTCTCAAAGTCTGTTATTTCTATGCTTTGTACCAGATACGTAAGTATAAGGCTACGCTTTGGGTTGCCCTCAGAGGTATACAGCATTTCAATGAAAATCTCTCCATGTTCAGACAGAGGTTTCAACAGACCCCCAGATGCAAAGACCAAAAAGAACCCCAAAACCATGGAAGAAAATCAACCCTGTCCCCCCCTTTCTCCTTGTCTTCACATGTAATATTGTGCAAAATGCTGCTATGAAGGTCTCCCTCTGCAACTGCTCCACCCATCACTGGATTCTCCATCTCATTCAAAGTCTCACATATATCTAGTCTCATTTTATCCCATGTACCCATCTCCTAATAGTGTACCAGATGCATCCTTCTGAGTGCTTGTCATAGGCAACAGTCATTTTTTCTTTCTCAAGGGAAAGCTGTATTCATACATCAATTCTCCACCTTCATGCCAGAGACTCTCTCCCTTAATTCTTGTTTTCGAAGCCCCTCATATAAAATGCACAACGGGTATGGAATGCCAGAGAATCAGAGCACTTGTGTTTTGTATTCAGACAGCACTAGCTTGAGTGGATGTGCAAAAGCACAAGCCTAGACTTTTGAGTCCCCAGCCCTCAGCACCCTCATAGCTCTGTTTCTGCTACATACTTTTTTCCCCTTGCCATGTCTGACTATCACTGTTAAGTTCTTAAAGGCAGGAAAGGAGTGATATTTACAGTGCTTTGTTTCCTATTGCCAGTGTCTGTGACAATTAACATGAAAATGCACCCTGTCAGTGGTTCACTTCAAGTGTGGAGCATTGCTGTTTCTGTCAAGGGGAAAGAACCTAGTGCAGTTCCAAAGAGCTTGGGTTTTTTAAGCCCCTTTTTAAAATTACATTTCCATAGACAACAGAATATTTAGTTGAGTTATTCTGTGCAAACTGAATCAAGTCTTCCTGTTGTTGCTCTCTGTGATCAATAAGAGGTGCATCATTTGAGAGGAGTATTTATAGTGCCCAGTGTGGAAGTTTGGTTTATACCATCGATGTGAGCGACGGGGTTCTGAAGAAACTACCAGACAAACAGTATGCAAGGATGACAGCCACAGGGGACAACAAGCTGCAGGTGACCATGGCTGCATAAGGAGCTTTAGGCCTTCTTGGCCAACCTGCTGTACCTACATGTTGCCCTCTACCTGAGATAATGGCATGGCTCCAAGCATACAGCAGGCCTCAGCACGAGATGAGTATTAGCCAAAATCTGAGCAGGAGCTGGGTGACCAGTTGCAGCTCCATGGGTCCCTTCCAACCTCCACCCTCCTGTGCAACTCTGTGCCTTGCTTTCACCCCTAAAGCACCTGCACTCAGCCCTCGTGCCCGCCGGCAAGGATGCTGGGACAAGGCACACTCCCAAACTCCTCCCCGAGGGGTCATCCCCAAACAGCAGCTCCCCGCTCCAGAACAGCCGACGGCGGACACACTCAGAAGAGAGAAAATATCGTTTTATTGAGAACATCAACTGCGGTGGGGGGTCAGCAGTCACAGCGGCTCAGCCAGTGAGAACGAATCAGAACCTGCAACGACAGGGTCGGAAAGCCCTGATAAACCCCTAAAGGCAGGAAGAGGCAGGGTTTGGTTGCCCTCTCTTGGGGGAACACCGCTGACGAGGAATTGCTCGTAGCCCAGAAGACAGCGAGCTATGGCTGGCGTTGCCGAGGGGAGGGCTCTGGCGCCTTATCCCCACGGGGAATGCCCTTAGAGAGCTGTGCGCGCGCAGAGATGCACGGGCCCCCTGTGCCACGCAGCAGGGCTCGATGGGGAGCCCCCGGGGAGCGGCCACGGGGTTCTTGCCAGACCCTGCACGGCACCATCCCTCACGGGTTCAGATAAAGGCAGTGCCATAATTAAATTAAAAATCATAAATTAAAAATAAAATCATGAAAACCAACTGTCACGACCCAGACTGGACAGACCAGGGAGTCGTGTTTAATTCGAATTTCCCTTGGGCTAAGTTAAGGTGAAACGCCATCAAAGGATCAGTTAAAGATGTTATTTATGACAGCAGCAAACGGAACTGGGGAGGCGTGGTAGTAGGTGGCAGGGTTTCTCACAACAGGACTTGGCATAAGACTACCGTGTAACCACATACATCAGTTCAGGGAATAAGGAGACCCCCTCCTGTTGAGTCGCGAGGTTCAGAGCAGACCCCTGTCGTCGTTTAACCCCAGCCAGCAACTAAGCACCACGCAGCCGCTCACTCACTCCTCCCCTCCTCCAGTGGGATGGGAGAGAAAATCGGGAAAAGAAGTAAAGCTTGTGGGTTGAGATAAGAACAGTTTAATGGAACAGAAAAGAAGAAACTAATAATGATAATGATAACACTAATGGAATGACAACAGCAATAATAAAAGGATTGGAATGTACAAATGATGCGCAGCGCAAATGCTCACCACCCACCGATTGACACCCAGTTAGTCCCCCAGCGGCGATCCCCAGCCCCCAGTCCCCCCAGTTCCTATACTAGATGGGACGTCACGCGGTATGGAATACCCTGTTGACCAGTTTGGGTCAGCTGCCCTGGTTGTGTCCTGTGCCAACTTCTTGTGCCCCTCCAGCTTTCTCGCTGGCTGGGCATGAGAAGCTGAAAAGTCCTTGACTTTAGACTAAACACTACTGAGCAACAACTGAAAGCATCAGTGTGTTATCAACATTCTTCCGATACTAAACTCAAAACATAGCACTGTACCAGCTACTAGGAAGACAATTAACTCTATCCCAGCTCAAATCAGGAGAGCACGGCACAGGTAGAGTCTTCTGCTGGTACCAAGTAGAGGCAGAATGTCAGGCAAAGTGGCTCATAGAATGGGAATGATCTAGGGGAATTTACTTGGCTGTTACAAGCCCCATTGCTCTACAAGTGGAATCTTTTTTCTCTAGTTCTTTCTTTTTGGAAGGGGGTGGCGGGAGGGGCATTGGAAGTTAATTTATCTTCGTACCTACAAAACCACGCATCGCAGCAGTCAAGGTAGAATAGGCGTTTCTCACGTACCTTTTCTTTCCTGAACAGGGAGAGTTCAATCTGCTGATCAATAGCCCACTGAGTTCAATAGGCACCTTGGATTTTTACCCTTTGGCTCAAGAGCTAGATGCAACCTCCTGTCATTGGTGTCAGCACGACTAATGCAGTGATCTGCGATCTTCTCCCTAATAATCTAGGCTACATACTACCTAACGCTCTGTGCGAGAGTACAGCCCGACCCAATGTTGCCCATGACACAAGCACTGTGAAGAGCTGTGGCATTCAAATGAGACATGAGACCTGTTTTGAACACCTTTTACTAGCTTGCAGGAACAACAGAGGGGAAGCACTGTGTATAAATAATGCAAAAACCCAACGTGGGTTTTCCCCCTAAATTTCTGACCCTGCTGTGAGAAGGGATGTCCTAGGCACCCCCTGGGCTGCACTATGGGGGACCTGTTCACATTCACTGGGATCTGGGAGATGGGGCAGAGCGGACCCTCCGGCAGCTTGCAGGTGGCACAGAACCGGGAGGAGAGGCTCATGCGCCGGAGGGTCCTGCTGTCAGCCCGGGGGATCTTGACCAGCTGGAGAAAGGGGCTGACGGGAACCTCCTGTAGTTCCCCAAGGGGAAGAGCAAAGTCCTGGAGACCTGGGGACGAAGAAGCCCTTGCGCCAGTAAATGCTGGGGGACACCCAGCTGGAAAGCAGCTGTGCCAGTAAATGCTGGGGTGATGGTGGCCGCCCAGTGGACCGATTTCGAGCCAGAAAAGTGCCCCTGGGGCAAAGGCGGCTCACTGCCTCCTGGGCTGCAGTAGGCAAAGCGCTGGCAAGAGGTGGAGGGAGACGGTCCTTCCCCTCTGGTGGGTCCGTCCAGCCCGGCCGGGGCTCCCCAGTGGCAGGCAGAGCCAGCCATACTGGCGAGAACTCTCCCCCCAGTGCCCCTCCCACTTTCCGTTGGGCTCAGAATGTTGGTCGTTGGGCTCGGAATGTTGGTCCGTTGGAGCCCACAGCCAGCAGAGACAGCAGCACGGAGCTGTGCTGGCACGCAGGAGCGCTGGGAGGAGGCAGGATCTGGCCGAGCAGCACCTCGCCGGCACCGGCACCTCGCCTCCCATCCCCGCTGTCGCCGAGTGGCCCGCGTCCTTGGTCCACGGCGAGGGTCCTCCTCTCCCGGGCAGGATGGGCCAGGCCAACTGCTGCTGCGGCTCCAGGTGGGCTCTCCCTGTGCCTCGGGGGCACGGCCGGGACCCGCGGCAGCGGCGGCGGCCTTCCTCATGCCCGCCGCTCTCTGCTCTGCAGGGAGGCTCTCACCGACGCCGAGCCGGTGCTGAGCACGGACGTGCGGCTGACCCGGGGCCGCAAGAGGAGCGAGAGACGCCTTCTCCTCCTCCAGGAGGAACTGGTGATCGCCAAGTTGCAGTAAGACCCTCAGAACCCAGCTGCCTTTCCCCCAGCCCTGGCCCTGGCCCCGGGGCAGGGCCACCCCGGCACCAGCCCCAGGCCCCGGCGCCTTGGTGGGTGCTGGAGGCGCCCATCGCTGTCCATCCGTCCGTCCGTCCGTCCGTCCCAAGGGCAGGCGGGGGACAGGGCTCTGCCCGGGGGGACCCCCAGGAGGCCACCTCCAGCTCAGCGCCTGCCTCTCCTCTCTGCTCTCTGCAGACGCGGCACCAGCGTGCACCCACAGCTCCGCCTGGCCCTGGACCAGCTGTGGGTGCTGAGCGGCGGAAAGGAGGTGGCGGGGGACGAGGAAGAGGAGGAAGGCGGCGACGAGGACAGGACCTCCATCCTCCTCGTCTGGCCTGGCGGCTCCTGCGTTGCCACTTTCCCGTGAGTGCCACGGCCGGGCGGGAGACGTTCCCAAGCACGCCCACGCCATCGTGAGAGCGGCCTCTGCCCTGCGTGCAGAGCCTGGGCAGGGAGCAAGCAGCACGCCGGCAGGGAGGGCTGGGGGCATGGCCAGGTCCCGCGTCCCCTTTGGGTCCCCAGAAGGGGAGGGCGAAAGCAGCTGCTCTGGCAGGACACGGGGAGCCAGGGCTCGGGCAGCGCCTCTGTCCTGCCCCACGGGGCTTCGTCCCGCTCCGGCGTCCTTCCCCACGGGGCAGGGCTGCGCAGGCGCCCGCCTCTGCCCGCGGGCTGGGGGGCAGCGGGGCCTGACGCTGGTTCTCCTCTCTTTCTGCAGCTCCCGGGCGCTGAAGGAGCTGTGGGTGGGCACGCTGCTGGGGTAAGCCGCGGGGATGCTGCGGGTGCAGCCGGACGGGGGAACACAGCTCCCCAGCTGGGGAGAGGTGCCCCCGCGGCTGCCGGCAGCTCTCGCTCGGGCAGAGCTGCCGCACAAGGGAGAAGAGGCGGCTTGGGGCTCAGCCAGCTCTCTCCCTGTCCCTTCCCGGCGCACAGGACACCGGAAGGAGCCAAGAGAGCCCGGGTGACGCCTGTCCCGTCAATCAGGCTCCTGGAGAAGGAGCTGGGCCGCCGCCGCCACGCCGTGAGTGCCTGCCCGGTCTGGGCTCTGCCCCCGAGCCCTGGTCCTCCAGCCGAGCGAGCGGCAGAGGCATGGCTGCTCACCTGCCTCCGCTCCTTCTCTCTTGCCCAGTGGAGGACATTCAGCGCCGGGAGCCTGGAGAGGCTGCTGGAGGGCCAGGCCGAGGTGAGAAGGGCTGCCTTTCGCCCGCCTCTGGCTGTGCCGGCACGTGCGGCCAGCGGGGTGAGGTTGTGCGGGAGGGATGGAGGGAAGGGTGGTGCCACTCGGGGAGCGGAGAGGGCTGGGGAGCCCCCGGGAATGCCGGCACATCCTCGCCGGCGGTGCTGCGGGGAAACCTGCCCCGCGGGGCAGAGAGCCCGGGAGGGCAGAGGGTCCCGGCTCTGCCGGGCTCAGGCTGCCGGTGCCGGCTGGCAGCTCGCCGGCGGCCCTTTGCGCCGCGGGGCTGCTCTCTGAGCGCAGCCTGGTTCTTGCAGGCTGGTCCCAAGCAAGGGCCTCCGACGGTCCCGTCGAGCAACGGAGGGGGACTTTGCCACGCACCGGGTGAGTTTCGGGAAGAACGGTAAGCTCCTGCAAGCGCTGGAGCTGTGCTCACTTGTCCCTCGAGTGTCGCCATGCAGGTTGGGCAGCCCGAGGCAGGACGTCACCTCCAGGAGGAAGGACACCCGCTGGGCAGCGGCCGCTGGACGTGGTTCTGCGGGGACACGGAGCCTCTGCTGCTGCCCACAGCTTGGAGGAGGACAGGGCGAGGGCTGGGGCCAGGGCCAGGCTCTCCTCCCCTGGTGGCGTGCCGGCTCTCAGGAGCCTCCCAGCTGGAGCTGCTGAGCCGGAGCTCAGAGCTCCAGCTGCTGGCTCCCTGCCCGTCCTGCTGCACCGCTCAGCACCACGCTGCGGGCAGGGCAGGCCCCGGGAGCGCTGGCCTGGCGGTCTCCGTTGACGGGCTCTCGCTCCGCTTTCCTTTGCAGCAGGAGGGAGCAGCAGCAGGAGGAGGAAGAGGAGGGGGCTGCCCTGGCCCTTTGCTCATCGCAGGAGCCCGGCCGCTGCCCAGGCGCCAGGGCAGGCGGGCTCCGGCTGCAGCAGGGCGCTCTTTGGCCAGCCCCTGGCAGCCGTCTGCGGGGAGGACGGCTCCCTGCCCCGGCCCATCCAGGTAAGCCAGCCTGGCCGGGGGGGTCCCCAGCCCTCCAGATGCTCCCTAGAGGCGGTGGGAGCCCTCCCCCCGGCTGCTCCACAGGGGACACGGGCGTCCCCAGGAGCTGCAGGGATGGCGGCTTGGGCTCTTCACCCCCGGCAAGGAGCCCGCTCTGGGGCAGTGCTCTGGACACCGCTGTCGGAAGGCAGCTCCTCAGCCAAGCAACTGTCCTCCTGCCTCTCCTGCAGGAGCTGCTGGCTGTCCTGCGCCGGGAAGGACCGTCGACGGAGGGGATATTCCGCAGAGCCGCCAGCGGGACAGAACTTCGGCAGCTGCGGGAGGCCCTGGACAGCGGCGCACGCGTCGACCTGGGAAGCCAGCCTGCGCTCCTGCTGGCCGCCGTCTTGAAGGTGAGCGCTTCTGACCTGCAGCTGGAGGAGCTCCTGGCTGGCCTGGAAACTTCAAAGGCTCACCCGGAGCCCTTGGCATTGCAGGACTTCCTCCGAAGCATCCCCGACAAGCTGCTCGTCAACAACCTCTACGAGGACTGGATGCAAGCCATGGAGAGGACCGGCAAGGAGGAGAAGGTCTCCGAGCTGAAAGCGTAAGTGTGGCCAGCAGCCCGCCTGTTGAGCAGGAGCCCTGACCGCTGGCTGAGAGCACCTGGAAAGCAGTGCAACTCTGCCGCTGGCTCCCCCCTGCCTTCGATTACGGTCCTGGGGGATGGCTGTGGACCATATCTGCTGTATCAACCTTGTGTCCCTGTTCCCTCAGGGTGGCTGAAAAGTTGCCTGCAGCCAACCTCCTGCTCCTCAAGGGGCTGCTGTACCTCCTCCAGCAGATCGGCCACAACGCAGCCACCAGCAGGATGAGCTGCAGCAACCTGGCCATCTGCATTGGGCCAAACCTGCTGAGCCCACCCAACGAGGACCTGCTCCCGCTCCAGGCCATGCTGGAGGTGACCGAGAAGGTGCGCTGTGTCGGCAAGCCGGCTGCAGCCTTGCCGGCCCATCAGAGCTTGGCTGCTCAGAGGTCCCCGGCTGCCTCCTCCCTTGAGGAAATGCCGGTGGGGTGGCTGCCCGCAAAGGCAGCCCCACAGCCACAGCCGTCTGTGCAGAGGCAAGGGTCGGGAGTGGGAAAGGCTGCTTGGTACAACTTCAGGCAGCTGGGTTGAGACCAAGGGTTTGATGTGTGCAGGTGAACACGCTGGTGGAGTTTATGGTTGAAAATTGCGGCGACATCGTTGGGGAGGAGGTGGCTGGCCGCTCCTGCCCATCAGCCGGGGAGTCGCCAGCCCCCACGGACGGAGCCACAGGTATGAGGAGGAACTGAGGGCTGTCCCAGGCTGGGGCTCGGGATACCAGAAACCTCAATGCCAAGAAGAAGACCGGTGTAGGGATTGGGGTGGGTTTTGCTTGAGGCGTGCCTTACTTCCAAGGCATCACTGCTGCACGTGGTTTTGCTTTCTAGACCTGCGTTTGGAGGAGCAAAGTGGCCCTGCAGGCAGAACGGACCAGGGCCACCAGGCAGAAGCCATTCTGCATGCATCCCCCTCTCCGGACGTCCTCAAAGGAGCTGGGGGAGACACGGTGGCGGAGTCCAAAACAGCAAAGGTATGTCAGCCCCGCTCCACAAGCACCGTGACAGCGTCTCTCGGGTAGGAGGGTAGTTTCTGAGGAGGCCAAGTAGCTGCTGGGCCTCCTCCGGCCAGCCGATGGCTTGTGCGTTTGGGGTTCCTCCTCCTCCTCCCCCATGGAATCGTACATTGTACGGAAAACTGGAAAGGTCCTTTCTCAAATGCATTAGGCATGTGCTTAATCCAACCAAATACCTACAAAAAGGCAGCGGGGAGTAGCTGTCAACTTGAGAGGGCTTTTGCTCAGATCCTACTTCATCACAGTTTCATCAAGTCTGTTTTGGGGCGGATGGACTGTGCAAAATGTGGACGATGCAAAGCAGCATCTTCCCCGGAGAGCTAAGGTGGCAATTTGGCAAGCAGTCCCTTAGTACTCCAGGCCATCCTTGCCACCCCTTAACTCCAACATTTCTCGTTTAGGCACCTCCAGCTTTGCCTCCAGCCACCCTTGAGTGCACAGCAGAGCCCCTGCCACGCCCGCAAAAACTGGGCAGCCTTTCAGAGGAAAGAAGGTAAAACGAGTCACTTTGGGTTAAAATCAGAACTGTGTGCGCTGGATCGTGGCCTTACCTATCTAAGCACGCTGTGGGATGGAAAGGTTTGCAGGCTCTCCTCGGGACAAGGAAACCCAGAGAAACCGAAAGAGAAAAGAGGCATGGGGAGATGAGAGTGAAAGCTGTGCTGAAAAAAAGAGGAGGAAGAGAGAAAACGGGCTGGGCGATCGCAAACGGAAAAGATGCAGGAAGGTCCGGCAGGTCAAGAAGCCCAGGTGTGTACCAGGCTCTGCCGCTGCGCAGGGTCTGGTGAGAACCCCGTGGCCGCTCCCCGGGGGCTCCCCATCGAGCCCTGCTGCGTGGCACAGGGGGCCCGTGCATCTCTGCGCGCGCACAGCTCTCTAAGGGCATTCCCCGTGGGGATAAGGCGCCAGAGCCCTCCCCTCGGCAACGCCAGCCATAGCTCGCTGTCTTCTGGGCTACGAGCAATTCCTCGTCAGCGGTGTTCCCCCAAGAGAGGGCAACCAAACCCTGCCTCTTCCTGCCTTTAGGGGTTTATCAGGGCTTTCCGACCCTGTCGTTGCAGGTTCTGATTCGTTCTCACTGGCTGAGCCGCTGTGACTGCTGACCCCCCACCGCAGTTGATGTTCTCAATAAAACGATATTTTCTCTCTTCTGAGTGTGTCCGCCGTCGGCTGTTCTGGAGCGGGGAGCTGCTGTTTGGGGATGACCCCTCGGGGAGGAGTTTGGGATCGTGCCTTGTCCCAGCATCCTTGCCGGCGGGCACGAGGGCTGAGTGCAGGTGCTTTAGGGGTGAAAGCAAGGCACAGAGTTGCACAGGAGGGTGGCGGCTGGAAGGGAGCTGTGGAGGTCGTCCAAGCCCTCTGCTCAAGCAGGCTCCCTTAGAGCAGGTTGCCCAGGACCACGTCCTGGTGCGTTTGGGCTATCTCCCTTAGAGCAGGTTGCCCAGGACCGCGTCCTGGTGCGTTTGGGCTATCTCGGAGGAGCAGCCCCATGATCTCCGAGCGAGGGCGAGACGTAGGGAGACACGGTGGCCAGGAAGGGCTGAAGGTCCTTATGCAGCCACCGTCACCTGCAGCTTGCTGCTCCCTGCGGCCGTCACCCTTGCACAGCGAGTGCCGGGCAGTTTCTGCAGAATCCCCTCACTCCTGGCAATGGTATAAACCCAACCGCCGTGCTGGGCGGTAGGAATGCGTCGGCTCGCCCCAAAAAGCTTTGGAAGCCAGACTGCTGAGGCTTTTGTGCGCCCATGTGGACATGTGGGAATCAGTCCTCCTGGGAGCAGTCGGGGACTCCCCCTTGGGTCAGGGCACTGCCCGAGGTAAGTCCTCGAGGGAGAGCCTGCAGCTTTTAGGGGAGTGGGATGTGTGTTTTGAGCCATCACTTTAAATCTTGGGGATTCTTAAGTCGGCCGTGTAGCATTAATTCCCTTTACACGATTGAGCCGGCGGTTTTATACAATGTTACCGGAGTTCCAGCTAACTTTTGCAGCAGAATAAATCTGAGTTGTAACACCTGTAGGATTCGGTTAGTCGTGCACCCGTAACACTCTAAATTGGCGTAGTCGGCAGGACAGTGTTAATATCACGGAGGCACGGCTGCGGCCCTTCTCCCCCAGGTCTGGACTGGGCGAAGGAGAAGTGTTGCGACCCGGCCGCGGTCGTGGAGAGAGCAGAACTGTGCCGCGGAACTCGTCGAGACGGCAAAGGCAGCGTGTGTGGCCTCCTGGGCGCCTGCTTGCTTCGAGCACAGAACCGAAAGAGTGATTCGGCTAAAAGGCAAGGGGAAATCGATTGTCTGAAGGCGGCATTGGAGGAAAGGGACGAGCGGCCCGTTACCGAACGAGAAGGGCACGCGGGTCTGCACGGTGGGAGCCCCCGGAGCGGTGTTTGCACGGCCCCTTGGTGGGGACCCGATCTGGGCGAGTTGCAAGGTGAGTTTTTGTGCAAGCCGGGCGCAACCAAAAGTGAGTATTTGTGGAGAGTTTCTGTAACGGGGGAGGATGGGCGAGTGTGGAGTGATGGTGAAGCGAGAGGTTGCTGGGGCGCGGGAGCGTTTGTGAGTGGGGGAGCGTCAGGTGATGAGTGGCGAAGGTGGCGAGCACCCGGCCTGGGCTGGGGTGTGAAGCGCCAGGAGGGAGGAGAATGCGTCCGTAGCCGGGAACAGGGCCCGTCGCAGGCAGCGGAGGGCCGGAGGGAGGGAGGTTGCCCAGCCGGCGGCGAGCGGTCTCCAACTCGCGGCCGTCGTGCCGGAACTCCGATCCCGGAAGGGACGGTCTCCGGCGGAAGGCAGCGGCACTGGGGGCAGCCCGGGCCGTGGTGCAGGGGCAGTCCGCCGGCGGCGTGCGGGGGGGGCATTGCTGGAGGGGCAGGCTGGAGACCAGAGGGAAGAAGGGGGGAAAGCTGGAGACCAGAGGGAAAACGCGGCAGCAAGCCCGCCCCCTCGGGAGGAGGACCGGGAGCCTTTCGCGGCACTGCGAGAGGAAGGGGAAGGGCTAAAACCCGAGAAGCTGCGGTTTGGGGTTCAGGCCGCCCAGGCCGCATGGGGAATCCCTGCCGGTGGTCTGCTGATAAGGAGCCTTACGTAGACGTTTCTGTGGGTCCAAGATGGCTAAGCGTAGAGTTCCTCATCGATACAGGAGCCCAAAGGAGTGTTTCAAGTGATCGGCAAGCTAGTGAGCTGGGAACTAAGCCATCAAGAAAGGCTGCAAACGTTAGAGGAGTAGCAGGGGCGACAGGAAAATGGCCTGGCCGGCCCATAGCTCGAACCCAACTTGGGTTACCGGGGGAAAAGACAATGACAGCTGTGGAAGTGGCTGTAAGCCCCTGTGAGGGAAATAGGCTGGGATTTGATGTGCTGGCAGGCAGGCAATGGGACCTACCCAGTGGTAGGGTGTGGGGCTTCGGGGCAGGGGGGCAGAGGCTGTTGATGTGAGAAGCTTATAGGTTGCTCCTGCACTACCACAGTCTAAGGTAACCCGTGTCCCTCAAGACCACTTCCAGCCGCAGCCAAACGGGGCGTTTCGGAAGTAATTGATGATCTGGAGGAAAGAGAGATCATCAGCTGCACACATTCTCCTTAGAATTCTCCTGTTTGGCCAGCCCCTAAATGAGATGGAAGGTGGCGACTAACAGTTGATTATAAAAGATTGAACAGTGATACCCCACCATTAACTTCTGCCGTCCCGTGTGTTACCTCAGTGATTGCCCACCCTCTCTATGACTTGCTCCAAAAAACCTGAAAGTGGGATTGGGCTTGGCAACAATCGGAAGCCCTTAACACTCTGAAAGATGAGTTTAAGGCTTGTCAGAGACTAGGTCCGTTGCACCCACGAGATCCCTTAAGGGTGGAATGGGGATGTGCTGACCATGCCTCATACTGTGGTGTATTTCAAAAGGGGCCACAGGGCCCAGCCAGGCCTTTATTATTCTCTTCCACTGCATTTAAAGAGACGGGGCGAGGATATTCAGATTGGGACAAGGGGCCTCTTTCCCTCACTAGAGCAGCTAAAGAGGCTGAAAAGCTGCGTACTTCACGGGATGTTATAGCACAGGGTCCTTTCCCTCTCTTGAATTCAATCCTTGGTGGGTCACCTCCTCCGTAGGGAGTAGCCCAAAAGGCCACAGTTAGGAAATGGTATGCATGCCTAGAAGGGGTAAGCCAATTGCTCCCACTAAAGGAGGGTCCGACTAAGGTTTTCAAACTGCAGCAACCTGTAAAACCCTGACCCAGCCTTGCTGGGTCAACCGTATAAACCTTCTCCAATTGAGGAGGCACCCGAATTTGTGGCAGGCTCGGATGTGCAGGGAGTGTGGTTCACGGATGCATCTGCCTGTCGAGCGGGATCAAAATGGCAATATGAAGCAGTGGCGTTGGAGGTTGGTACTGGGAAGGCAGTCAAAGAAGAGGGTGAAGGTAGTGCACGAGTAGGAGAACTACGGGCTTTATTACTGGCCGTAGAGACTGGTGCTACCATCGTCTGTACTGACTCTTACGCAACCTTTAAGGGTGCTACAGAGGGATATGTCGGTGGGAATCCAGTAAGTGGGAAGTAGGTCATGCGAAAGTGTGGAGGACAGAGGACTAGCAACATCTAGTTGCTATAGACTAGGCAATAGGGATCAACTGGCAATAGGGAGATCCCGACCTTTAAAGGTGGGATGGGTGAAGGGACATGCTTGGGATGGAACCCCAGCTGCGAAATGGAATCGGCGGGTGGACCACCTGGCCCAAATCAGGACGGTCACCAGTGAGAAGGAGTATTCAGATAGACTAGCAGAATGGTTGCATATCAAACGAAGCCGCTCAGGGAAAGCAGATCTCTAGTATGAATGCCGATCTCGGGGTTGGCCAGTGCCTATGAAAACCTGTGATGCAATTCTTACAGCTCGCCCACAATGCCGAATAAGGCTTAAAGCTAATCACCCAAACCAAGCTGCGGCCCAGCATATCAGACAAGGCAGGGCTCTTTGGAGCACGTGGCAGGTTGATGACATTGGACTTCTGAGACCACCTCATGGGAGCGGAGAGACTCACCACATCAGTGCCCGGTGGATAATACCGGACTTCTAACCCTGTGACCAGGTTTTAAGACCGAGGCCTAGTTTGTGCTTTTTGACAAGACCATGAAGGAACGAGTCATTCCAGTCCTTTTGCTGACGGTGATGATGGTGACAGGCGTGGATGGTGAAGATCTGGATGATAATGTCGTGGCAAAATGATGGACGTTAATATATCACGAGTCCTTGAGCTCGCGTGAGAGCAATGTGACAATTATAGTTGGAGGTTCAGATTGGATGGGGGAGGAGGTTATACTCATGTTGTTTATAGTTGGTCACCAGGTGCAGCAAATGCTAGTTCAGTATGAAACACCAGACGTGACTATGTCCTCCAACTGACCCACAGGATCACGGGGTGGAGTTGGAATGGTACTACACTATGCCCTGAAATTCCATGGGGGCAACTGTGTGTGGTACTCGAGGAACATGGATAGAGCACCCTAGAACTGAGTTTACAGCTATCAACCTTAGCCAACGCTACATCAACCAATTTGGGGACTCTCAAACAATCGGTTCTAACATATCGGTAAAATGATTATCAAAAATTGGGCAGTATTGGATTAGATGCCAAAGAAAGAGAAGGGTATATGTAAAGTTTTGAACATGTCAGTGGACACCTGCTGTGTTCACTCCAAATGTGTCAATGTGGCTTCAAGACTAAAACAACGAGAGAATAGGACAAGAGGCTCAGAGGCAATTGCTTCTGCACCAGGGACCAACTGGTGGGGAAACCTTTTGAGATGTTCAGATTTTCTTTCACGGGGCAGGCAACCAGCCCTCTCTAATCTTTAATAATGCTTGTAGTTATGATTACTGTAATCTAGACCAGAAGGGAACAAGGACCCACAAGGAGCGTCTGACTCACCAAACTGCACCCCCTTTTAACTTTGGAGGCAATGTTAGGAGAGAGGTCAGCAACGATCCTCTGTTAAGCCAGTCTCTAGGTTGCATCACTTGGAAAAGTTCTCCAGCCTTGTCTGTAACTTCTCTCATCTTCTTTCGCGCTTCTTCTGAGGAGGTAGTTGTGTTGTGTATGGTGAGACAGCATTCTCCATCGGTGAAATTTAGCATCCCAGGTACCCCATGTTCTTTTAACAAGATCACAAGATTCAAGGTTCCCTCCTCAGGGAAGAAGATAAATCTTTAGTAGCCATGAAAGGTCCCCTGGAAGCGTTGTTCCAGGAGCAAGTTGGGTTTCACAAGTTTGGTGATATTTAGATTAATGAGGCCAAACTGAATTCCTCTGTAGAAACACCTTGATTGGTGTCATTCCAGAGGTGCGTGAAACCTTGAATCAGATTCCAAGCTAAATCTGGAGCATCTTTTCCCTGTCCTCCAGTGGAAAGGGTCAGGATGAGGGAAAAGGCTCCCCAAAGCATCTTTCCCTGTAACGGACAAAAATTACGAATAACAATAAACTGATAACACAAATAACAATTACTATAGTTAGGACTAGCACGGGTCCCTCGTCGTCTTTCTCCATTTCTCTTTGGTTCTACAAAATGCAGGTATAAAACATACATAGATGAAAACGAGAGTATTATCCATTGCATGTGGATTTGCTGGTCTTTTCCATGTGTATCAGCAGCTGCCTATGAAGAGGTGTTCCGTGGAGTTTTGAGGGTTAAAGCCACCTCTCCCACTGTTGGGAGGTCCACCAGTATGATTTTGATTCCTTTACCCCATCAGAGTCTGCACCCACATTTTCTAAGTGATCTGGGAGCAGGTTTCATCGAATTGCTCTCTTAATACTCTTTCCCACTCCAGAGCCTCAGTCAAAGCAGTGTGTAGTCTCTGGTTGGTCACTCGCTCGGTGGTGAGTTGGTCAGAAGGGCTCCTTATCTCATTTTCTGATGGCTCCTGCAAAGCTTTCACAAAGTCTTGAAGGGATTTAATCACCTTCCCTTCTGCTTGTCAGGTTACGCATTTGTCCTGTTGTGCTGCCACCAAAGCGGCTCCTAAAACTCCATAAACCAACGCCTTCCCTTTTCCTTGCTTCAACCTTTGTTCTTTAGCCAAAAGGAGAATTCTGTCTGCTACAGCTTGCAGATCATGCCAATTGTTACCGGCCCAAGTCATACCAAGGGGAGAGGGTCAAGCATTGTAGCCCTCTAATACCTTCAGGAGAGGGGTACAGTCTACAGTCTGACCTCCCAGGGAGGCCATAATGAACACACACGTAGTAGTTCTCTGAGGACTATCTCTACACTTGGATATCTCAGGGAGACCACAACAAAATCAGATCGTTAAGTCCTCTGAGGACTATTTCGCCTTGTGTATGGCTCCTCTCAGAGAGGGGTCACAGTAAGGACCTGGTCCCAATGACCGCTTTAGCAACACCGAGGGAATCCTGCCGACTACGCCAAAAAAAGTCACGACCCAGACTGGACAGACCAGGGAGTCGTGTTTAATTCGAATTTCCCTTGGGTTAAGTTAAGGTGAAATGCCATCAAAGGACCAATATTCCGAGCCCAACGACCAACATTCCGAGACCTCCTCCCCGAGGGGTCATCCCCAAACAGCAGCTCCCCGCTCCAGAACAGCCGACAGCGGACACACTCAGAAGAGAGAAAATATCGTTTTATTGAGAACATCAACTGCGGTGGGGGGTCAGCAGTCACAGCGGCTCAGCCAGTGAGAACGAATCAGAACCTGCAACGACAGGGTCGGAAAGCCCTGATAAACCCCTAAAGGCAGGAAGAGGCAGGGTTTGGTTGCCCTCTCTTGGGGGAACACCGCTGACGAGGAATTGCTCGTAGCCCAGAAGACAGCGAGCTATGGCTGGCGTTGCCGAGGGGAGGGCTCTGGCGCCTTATCCCCACGGGGAATGCCCTTAGAGAGCTGTGCGCGCGCAGAGATGCACGGGCCCCCTGTGCCACGCAGCAGGGCTCGATGGGGAGCCCCCGGGGAGCGGCCACGGGGTTCTCGCCAGACCCTGCGCAGCGGCAGAGCCTGGTACACACCTGGGCTTCTTGACCTGCCGGACCTTCCTGCATCTTTTCCGTTTGCGATCGCCCAGCCCGTTTTCTCTCTTCCTCCTCTTTTTTTCAGCACAGCTTTCACTCTCATCTCCCCATGCCTCTTTTCTCTTTCGGTTTCTCTGGGTTTCCTTGTCCCGAGGAGAGCCTGCAAACCTTTCCATCCCACAGCGTGCTTAGATAGGTAAGGCCACGATCCAGCGCACACAGTTCTGATTTTAACCCAAAGTGACTCGTTTTACCTTCTTTCCTCTGAAAGGCTGCCCAGTTTTTGCGGGCGTGGCAGGGGCTCTGCTGTGCACTCAAGGGTGGCTGGAGGCAAAGCTGGAGGTGCCTAAACGAGAAATGTTGGAGTTAAGGGGTGGCAAGGATGGCCTGGAGTACTAAGGGACTGCTTGCCAAATTGCCACCTTAGCTCTCCGGGGAAGATGCTGCTTTGCATCGTCCACATTTTGCACAGTCCATCCGCCCCAAAACAGACTTGATGAAACTGTGATGAAGTAGGATCTGAGCAAAAGCCCTCTCAAGTTGACAGCTACTCCCCGCTGCCTTTTTGTAGGTATTTGGTTGGATTAAGCACATGCCTAATGCATTTGAGAAAGGACCTTTCCAGTTTTCCGTACAATGTACGATTCCATGGGGGAGGAGGAGGAGGAACCCCAAACGCACAAGCCATCGGCTGGCCGGAGGAGGCCCAGCAGCTACTTGGCCTCCTCAGAAACTACCCTCCTACCCGAGAGACGCTGTCACGGTGCTTGTGGAGCGGGGCTGACATACCTTTGCTGTTTTGGACTCCGCCACCGTGTCTCCCCCAGCTCCTTTGAGGACGTCCGGAGAGGGGGATGCATGCAGAACGGCTTCTGCCTGGTGGCCCTGGTCCGTTCTGCCTGCAGGGCCACTTTGCTCCTCCAAACGCAGGTCTAGAAAGCAAAACCACGTGCAGCAGTGATGCCTTGGAAGTAAGGCACGCCTCAAGCAAAACCCACCCCAATCCCTACACCGGTCTTCTTCTTGGCATTGAGGTTTCTGGTATCCCGAGCCCCAGCCTGGGACAGCCCTCAGTTCCTCCTCATACCTGTGGCTCCGTCCGTGGGGGCTGGCGACTCCCCGGCTGATGGGCAGGAGCGGCCAGCCACCTCCTCCCCAACGATGTCGCCGCAATTTTCAACCATAAACTCCACCAGCGTGTTCACCTGCACACATCAAACCCTTGGTCTCAACCCAGCTGCCTGAAGTTGTACCAAGCAGCCTTTCCCACTCCCGACCCTTGCCTCTGCACAGACGGCTGTGGCTGTGGGGCTGCCTTTGCGGGCAGCCACCCCACCGGCATTTCCTCAAGGGAGGAGGCAGCCGGGGACCTCTGAGCAGCCAAGCTCTGATGGGCCGGCAAGGCTGCAGCCGGCTTGCCGACACAGCGCACCTTCTCGGTCACCTCCAGCATGGCCTGGAGCGGGAGCAGGTCCTCGTTGGGTGGGCTCAGCAGGTTTGGCCCAATGCAGATGGCCAGGTTGCTGCAGCTCATCCTGCTGGTGGCTGCGTTGTGGCCGATCTGCTGGAGGAGGTACAGCAGCCCCTTGAGGAGCAGGAGGTTGGCTGCAGGCAACTTTTCAGCCACCCTGAGGGAACAGGGACACAAGGTTGATACAGCAGATATGGTCCGCAGCCATCCCCCAGGACCGCAGTCGAAGGCAGGGGGGAGCCAGCGGCAGAGTTGCACTGCTTTCCAGGTGCTCTCAGCCAGCGGTCAGGGCTCCTGCTCAACAGGCGGGCTGCTGGCCACACTTACGCTTTCAGCTCGGAGACCTTCTCCTCCTTGCCGGTCCTCTCCATGGCTTGCATCCAGTCCTCGTAGAGGTTGTTGACGAGCAGCTTGTCGGGGATGCTTCGGAGGAAGTCCTGCAATGCCAAGGGCTCCGGGTGAGCCTTTGAAGTTTCCAGGCCAGCCAGGAGCTCCTCCAGCCGCAGGTCAGAAGCGCTCACCTTCAAGACGGCGGCCAGCAGGAGCGCAGGCTGGCTTCCCAGGTCGACGCGTGCGCCGCTGTCCAGGGCCTCCCGCAGCTGCCGACGTTCTGTCCCGCTGGCGGCTCTGCGGAATATCCCCTCCGTCGACGGTCCTTCCCGGCGCAGGACAGCCAGCAGCTCCTGCAGGAGAGGCAGGAGGACAGTTGCTTGGCTGAGGAGCTGCCTTCCGACAGCGGTGGCCAGAGCACTGCCCCAGAGCGGGCTCCTTGCCGGGGGTGGAGAGCCCAAGCCGCCATCCCTGCAGCTCCTGGGGACGCCCGTGTCCCCTGTGGAGCAGCCGGGGGGAGGGCTCCCACCGCCTCTAGGGAGCATCTGGAGGGCTGGGGACCCCCCCGGCCAGGCTGGCTTACCTGGATGGGCCGGGGCAGGGAGCCGTCCTCCCCGCAGACGGCTGCCAGGGGCTGGCCAAAGAGCGCCCTGCTGCAGCCGGAGCCCGCCTGCCCTGGCGCCTGGGCAGCGGCCGGGCTCCTGCGATGAGCAAAGGGCCAGGGCAGCCCCCTCCTCTTCCTCCTCCTGCTGCTGCTCCCTCCTGCTGCAAAGGAAAGCGGAGCGAGAGCCCGTCAACGGAGACCGCCAGGCCAGCGCTCCCGGGGCCTGCCCTGCCCGCAGCGTGGTGCTGAGCGGTGCAGCAGGACGGGCAGGGAGCCAGCAGCTGGAGCTCTGAGCTCCGGCTCAGCAGCTCCAGCTGGGAGGCTCCTGAGAGCCGGCACGCCACCAGGGGAGGAGAGCCTGGCCCTGGCCCCAGCCCTCGCCCTGTCCTCCTCCAAGCTGTGGGCAGCAGCAGAGGCTCCGTGTCCCCGCAGAACCACGTCCAGCGGCCGCTGCCCAGCGGGTGTCCTTCCTCCTGGAGGTGACGTCCTGCCTCGGGCTGCCCAACCTGCATGGCGACACTCGAGGGACAAGTGAGCACAGCTCCAGCGCTTGCAGGAGCTTACCGTTCTTCCCGAAACTCACCCGGTGCGTGGCAAAGTCCCCCTCCGTTGCTCGACGGGACCGTCGGAGGCCCTTGCTTGGGACCAGCCTGCAAGAACCAGGCTGCGCTCAGAGAGCAGCCCCGCGGCGCAAAGGGCCGCCGGCGAGCTGCCAGCCGGCACCGGCAGCCTGAGCCCGGCAGAGCCGGGACCCTCTGCCCTCCCGGGCTCTCTGCCCCGCGGGGCAGGTTTCCCCGCAGCACCGCCGGCGAGGATGTGCCGGCATTCCCGGGGGCTCCCCAGCCCTCTCCGCTCCCCGAGTGGCACCACCCTTCCCTCCATCCCTCCCGCACAACCTCACCCCGCTGGCCGCACGTGCCGGCACAGCCAGAGGCGGGCGAAAGGCAGCCCTTCTCACCTCGGCCTGGCCCTCCAGCAGCCTCTCCAGGCTCCCGGCGCTGAATGTCCTCCACTGGGCAAGAGAGAAGGAGCGGAGGCAGGTGAGCAGCCACGCCTCTGCCGCTCGCTCGGCTGGAGGACCAGGGCTCGGGGGCAGAGCCCAGACCGGGCAGGCACTCACGGCGTGGCGGCGGCGGCCCAGCTCCTTCTCCAGGAGCCTGATTGACGGGACAGGCGTCACCCGGGCTCTCTTGGCTCCTTCCGGTGTCCTGTGCGCCGGGAAGGGACAGGGAGAGAGCTGGCTGAGCCCCAAGCCGCCTCTTCTCCCTTGTGCGGCAGCTCTGCCCGAGCGAGAGCTGCCGGCAGCCGCGGGGGCACCTCTCCCCAGCTGGGGAGCTGTGTTCCCCCGTCCGGCTGCACCCGCAGCATCCCCGCGGCTTACCCCAGCAGCGTGCCCACCCACAGCTCCTTCAGCGCCCGGGAGCTGCAGAAAGAGAGGAGAACCAGCGTCAGGCCCCGCTGCCCCCCAGCCCGCGGGCAGAGGCGGGCGCCTGCGCAGCCCTGCCCCGTGGGGAAGGACGCCGGAGCGGGACGAAGCCCCGTGGGGCAGGACAGAGGCGCTGCCCGAGCCCTGGCTCCCCGTGTCCTGCCAGAGCAGCTGCTTTCGCCCTCCCCTTCTGGGGACCCAAAGGGGATGCGGGACCTGCCCATGCCCCCAGCCCTCCCTGCCGGCGTGCTGCTTGCTCCCTGCCCAGGCTCTGCACGCAGGGCAGAGGCCGCTCTCACGATGGCGTGGGCGTGCTTGGGAACGTCTCCCGCCCGGCCGTGGCACTCACGGGAAAGTGGCAACGCAGGAGCCGCCGGGCCAGACGAGGAGGACGGAGGTCCTGTCCTCGTCGCCGCCTTCCTCCTCTTCCTCGTCCCCCGCCGCCTCCTTTCCGCCGCTCAGCACCCACAGCTGGTCCAGGGCCAGGCGGAGCTGTGGGCGCACGCTGGTGCCGCGTCTGCAGAGAGCAGAGAGGAGAGGCAGGCGCTGAGCTGGAGGTGGCCTCCTGGGGGTCCCCCCGGGCAGAGCCCTGTCCCCCGCCTGCCCTTGGGACGGACGGACGGACGGACGGACGGACAGCGATGGGCGCCTCCAGCACCCACCAAGGCGCCGGGGCCTGGGGCTGGTGCCGGGGTGTCCCTGCCCCGGGGCCAGGGCCAGGGCTGGGGGAAAGGCAGCTGGGCTCTGAGGGTCTTACTGCAACTTGGCGATCACCAGTTCCTCCTGGAGGAGGAGAAGGCGTCTCTCGCTCCTCTTGCGGCCCCGGGTCAGCCGCACGTCCGTGCTCAGCACCGGCTCGGCGTCGGTGAGAGCCTCCCTGCAGAGCAGAGAGCGGCGGGCATGAGGAAGGCCGCCGCCGCTGCCGCGGGTCCCGGCCGTGCCCCCGAGGCACAGGGAGAGCCCACCTGGAGCCGCAGCAGCAGTTGGCCTGGCCCATCCTGCCCGGGAGAGGAGGACCCTCGCCGTGGACCAAGGACGCGGGCCACTCGGCGACAGCGGGGATGGGAGGCGAGGTGCCGGTGCCGGCGAGGTGCTGCTCGGCCAGATCCTGCCTCCTCCCAGCGCTCCTGCGTGCCAGCACAGCTCCGTGCTGCTGTCTCTGCTGGCTGTGGGCTCCAACGGACCAACATTCCGAGCCCAACGACCAACATTCTGAGCCCAACGGAAAGTGGGAGGGGCACTGGGGGGAGAGTTCTTGCCAGTATGGCCGGCTCTGCCTGCCACTGGGGAGCCCCTGGGCTGGACAGAACAGAGGGGAAGGACTGTCTCCCTACACCTGCTGGCAGTGCCCTTTGCCTTGCGGTTCACCGCTGGCTCCTGGCCTCCCACTAGACTTGGTGCCACCAGTCACCTCTTCTGGGACCAGCCGCTCAACTGGTTTTCCTTCTACGTCCTTGTCTGCTGAGCCAGTCTATGCTCCTTCAGCTTCTTCGTGAAGCTGTTCTGGCAGACAGTGCACAAAGGCTTCCTCACGTCTAGGTGGACAACGGCCACTGCACTCCCCTCATCTCCCAAGCCAGTCATTTCACCATAGATGGTTGTCAGTTTGGGCAAGCAGTATTACCCTTGCTGAATCCATGCTAACTCCTAGTTCCTATCACTTTCATGTCCTTCATGTTTCCAGGATATGCTTTGACATTCCCAGCACCTCTATGAATACAGGATCTCCTCTTCTTAATAAACATAATAATAAGTTCAGGTTACCTGGTCATATCCGAAACTGTTATGGAAATGCTTGTGTGCTTGGCCTTAATTTAGGTGGGTTTCCTTTCAAGCCTCACCCAGAATCTGACTGTGAACACTACAGCAAACTTTTAACAAGATGTGCAGTCTCTGTCCTCATTAGTCTAAACAAGAGAGGAGAAGCAGCAGATGCATGCAGAGTGGGCATTTCTGAACAACATGAAGTTAATTTGAGCTTGGATGAAGGCAGCCTTTGACTGGCAGCCAGCCCTACATACTAAAGGGCACTGATGTGAACCAGCATGTGCAAGCTCTCAGCCACATTGTATTGCATATTGCTGCAGTGTCCTTCATTGGAATCTGATTTTGAAACACCCAAAAAAGCCAAGGGCAACTGGAACAGAAATTTTACATCAACCTGTGATTGTAGCTATTTTAAAGCTGAATTCACGTTGTGTTTGAGAGCATATTTCCTTAAACTATGTTCAGAGCGCCTACTATGATAATGTTCATCTAGGGCATTTTTCCTTTGCAGGCTTGCTGTACTATCACCCACATTTTACAGAAAGGGAACAGATACAGGGAGAGACTTGCTTAAGGTCAGAGTAGGCTGGAGTGGTGGAAATGGCAAAAGCACAGAAACAACGTGAAAAAGGTGGGTCTAGTCTGAACAGGAAGGACTTGAATGACAGTGATGTTGCAAGTATTTATACCAAGTCTCAAATGAAAAGACAATGTCAAGACTATTTCCATTACCTCTTCTTTTTATTCCAAATACTGGCAATGATGTGGCTTGAAAATAGAATTATTCTGACCTTAAACATTGCGCCGTACTTCAGATACACTATAGTTGATATTTTCCTTAGGGATTTTTAACTTCTGATTATTATTCCTTACAGTTTCTCATCTCTTCTCTCTCCTTCTCACTTTAACTGCCATTTATTTGTGACACTACCCACCTCTGAGCAGCCAAGACATCTCCTCTGAGCAATACTCCCAAAGTAAATTCCACTGAGGTTTAGGAACACACCTCTTCCTTAATCTAGCCACAACCGCCTCTCTTTCTTACAAGAAGATCCAAATACAGTCACTAGTTTCAGACAAGCTCATGCACCCTGAGAGGCTGCATGTAGCATTTTGTACAAAACCATTAAAACAGACAGCATCCCCCACCTGTGTGTTGTTTAGCTTGGAGGTAGGTTGAAGTCAGTCCTGTACCCAAGGCTCTGTGACATGCCACAGTTCTCTCCAGCATAGCAGGACTTCCCAAGGAGTACCCAGGGCTAGCTAGCACTGTTGCACGTAACGGTCTGGTACGTAGAGGGGAAAGAAAACCCATTTTGCTGAAAAGAACTAAACATACAGGCATCAACCGTGAGGTGCTTTGAGTCCCCCTGCGAGGTGCTACATCAAGCCACTAGCAACAGTCCAGAGCCAACAGCGGTGCATGTCTTACCCTCAGATCCTAAGACCACAGAGATTTGAATACAGACTCCAGATCCAAGCTGCAAGCCTGAAACGATCTTTGCTTGCTTGAGTACATCTGTCTCAGGTGAGGATTATATGGAAAAATCCCATATGAAAAAAGATAAAACCACATGAAAACTATGTGGCCCAGGGAGGAGAGAATGAGAAAGGCCCTCTGTAAATGCTACAGACAAGACCACTGTGCCTGTGTGGAGCGGCTGAGAAAAAACATACATTTTAAATTAGTCCCTTGGCAAATGTATGGTTCTTGTTCAGTCCTACTGCACAGGACACAAAGCATCAGCCTGGACCCTGTAGTTCCTCAACGCGCTCTGTAAACGAGACATTTGGCGAATGTCCCAAACGTTATGTTAGCAGCTAGAGAGAAGTCAGAGCTGAGGGTCACAGTATCTCTCTGTTTCAATTCTTTTCCTGATGCAGAAAGCCTGTGGGATTACATGGGCTAGAACACAAGTTAGAGCAGCTCCTAGCACCTTTTCAGTTTCCAATCTGGACTGTTCAGGCCTCCCATGAACTCAAAAATCAATGTGATATAAGTGTTCAGAGTTCGTTGATTTGCGTAGCTTCAGGGGCTTTGGTAAAAGCATGTTGTCTTGAAAATCTTTCCCCAGCCTTAAAGTAAAAGTAGTCTTTATTACAGTGTAGGCTTAGCCAACCATGCAATGCCTCAGTGGATGTGTCTCTTAACTAAGGCAATACACAGAGGTGAAATAAGTGTAAAGTGACTTTGCCTGGAGAAAGTCAGTCTTATTAAAAAGAAACCCAAAAGTAAACACTTCCTTTTGCCAATACTTCCTTGTCATGGGACAACACGTTTCTCTCTGTCTGTGTAAGACACAGAGTTTTCATACTTGATCTAGGCAATAAAGATAGCAATTTAATTCTGATGGTAAATAACCATTTTCCCTCCCGTAAGTAGTCTTTGCTCTCATCATCTCTTATACTGCCCCGTTCACATTAATCATAACCAAATTCCTTCTGGGCAGACACTGAAACCTATTTCCTTCGACCAGAGACTCAAGTCTATAATTCATTCCTGCTACTATCAACCCTGAATTCAGATCAAACTTTTTGAGAACATCTAATAGCAGTTGCCAATTAAATCATTAGGCTCAGTTATCTTAAATAGATGCAAATTTTACTGGGAAAACTATAAAGTAAACAGCTGTTGAGAGAGGAGTTCTCTTACACAAGTGATAAAATATTGCAAATCAGGCCATGTTTCATTTTCCTACGGTGAAAATACAACTGCTGGGAGGATACAAATCCTGAGGAACTTGAATGTGATTCCTGAACTACTTTCTTCTGAACTACAGGGTCTCTTGAGCTTTGCCACTCCCTCTCTTCAAAGAAAAACCTCTGCAAAAGGGGGCA
Source organism: Astur gentilis (assembly GCF_929443795.1). Lineage (NCBI taxonomy): Eukaryota > Metazoa > Chordata > Aves > Accipitriformes > Accipitridae > Astur > Astur gentilis. Next base: position 14,459,494 of record NC_064909.1, read on the forward strand.
ACATTAGTTGACCTTGTGCTTCTCTTAGAGCCCATCAGCAAGAATGATTAATGATCTGAAGGGAGAAAATCCTTCTTAGTGGCAGTCTGTAATTCCCCCAGAGAAGGCAAGTGCTTGTCTAACTCAGGAGGCTTAGCCATGCAGCCTGGTTAGACCACTTGTGGGAGTATGATGTGCTGTTATGTACATTCCTCAGCTCCCACCTAATGGCTGTGGATTCTCAGCCCAACTTTTTGCTTTCTTGTACTTGACTTCATGGGTTTGTCTTTTTCCTTCTCAGGAACCCAGCTTCTCATTTACCTGCCTTTCATCTTCTCAAACACAGGGTGACTAAAATTTGCAGCACACTTAGTGATCACAGATTCACCTGCTAAGTATCACTCTCCCCAGCTCTTACTAAACTTCTCCTTCACAGGTGGCATCCTGATCTGTCATATAATCCCTGAACACATTTTCTTTGAAGTATTGGCTAACGGTTTCAACAAAAGCAGGACTTGGTCTCATTGCTGTTCTCCCTTTAGCATATCCTACTATTTAGGAGCCACCATTTGTTATCCCTCATTGATGCACCCCGACATTAAAAACAACACTGCATAGATGTGCTGGCAATGCAGAAATGCTCTGCACCTCTGTTCCCTGTTCCTTTCACTCACTCTGGATGTCTGGATTCTAGTGCTTCATCCTCGGAAGCAGAGCAGAGATGAACAAGGCTGGAGGAGGTCACGTGGCTTTGGCTCAGAAGTCTCTGAAGGCTGGACCTTTCATGGACCAGGAGGCTCTCTAAGGTGAATGTTCAACTGGACTATTGAAACTAAGTTCCAAACTTGAAATTTGTGTCCAGTTTGTGGCAGGGAATTTTTTTCTGCGCCAAGAGAATTACCATTACTTTGAATATCCCTGCTTCTCCTTTATTCTAAATCAAGGTTTAAAAGCCAAAACCATGAGGGTTTTTTGCTTGAAGATTATATTACAATCATGTCAATGTTTTGATTTCAAACATTTTTCCTGCAAATTAAAATTTTGAGGAAAAGAAATTGAATCAATTCATTGATATTCCCATCCTGATTCAGCTCTAATCTGAGACTGAAAATGTGGTAGATCTGATTTGTTTCAACACAAAGGCACTTTCTGGCAAAAAGAGCATTTTGAAGAACTGTTTCTCAAGTAGCTGTTTCAGAGGCAGGTTGAGAGATTTCCAGGATCTTCCTCTGCCTGCTCTGCTATGTGCGCATTACTCCAACCCTCCTCTCTGCAGTTTGTCAGTGCTATTCGTATCATGGGGATATCAAAATAAAGGGGCTACTTTATCAACCAGCAGAGTCTGGGCTTATCAAAATGGTTGAGGGAGCTGCTTTGGAGCATACATGTAGGAGAGCTGAGTCGCAAGCTCCACGCTTGCATTTGGATTGCAGTCCTTTATGCCTTGGCATAGCTGAGGTGACTCAATGGGAGGCGTGCGCAGCTGTGGGATGAAATCATGCAGTGCTAAATGAGAAGGGAAAAATTCTCTGGCCTCCCTGCCCAGTGAGTCTTGTTCATCAGGACTTCAGGAGGTCAGAGATGTGCAGATAGTAGGTGACACCGAGAGACACTTAGCATCAGCTGGTGTGCCAGCATGCACAGCTTTATCTATAAAATTAATATATTCAGTCCTGACAAAGTAATCCAAGATAAGCGAGGAGTCAACCAGAGCTGGTCTTATTAGGATACGATATAATTAACTTAAAATTAACTTATTTAGTGAAATTGTGATGATCCGTGTTGTGTTATCTCTCCAGATGACAGGGTTATTAGCTTCAGGCTGCCTGAGGGTATGAAATGGGAATGAACTGTAGTTAAATAGCAGGCATGTACATGCTACATGTAACACATTAATACCCTCTCCCTGTTTTCTCCCCATCATGCCCCCGGCCATACCTCCTTGGTCTTTTACTTGTTTGACCTCTGGCATGTATTAAAAAACTACTGACAATCAAAGGTTAGTATAGTCACTCACTACTGCTTGTGAACAATATTAATCAGAATTTAATTTCAGCTGCTGCAACACAGTGTGAAATACAATCACTTTCTTCAAACACCTCCTGATTTTCTCTCCCGACCTGCCAGATTTCATTAAAATTTCCCAACTGAACTTTATCTTGTGGTGTTCAGGTCACATACACAAAATGTTTATGAAATCAGCAAAAAAAAAAAAGCCCCAAACCAACCCAAAGTAAAAACAGACTAAGAAATGAATATAATAAGAACATGAAATGTCAGCCTTAGGCCACTGCAAAGGCACAGAGAGGGATTCAAATCAGCAATAAAAAAGATTCTGTTTATTCTTCGAAATGGAAACATTTTTCATAGTGACATTCAGCTGCTTATAAAAAAACAATACTACAATCCTAAGGGTTAGTCTAATGATACTCCTTGGTACTCCCTCACCCTGAATTTCTAAATTTCTGGTGGCTTGTCCCTCTCCATGCTCCACAGCACCTTGCCCCATAGGATGACAGGTCCTTCCAAGAAGGACCTTGGCTGATGTGTGTGTCAGACTCTGTCTCCCTACCATGGGGTGCAGAGCTGGAGGACCCAGCTGGGGGACCAGCGTTGCCTATACCTCAGGTGAGAGTACAGACAGGCTCGGTCCTTCCTTCCTCTCCCCCAGCCACTTGTCAGGGCTCACCCAAAGCCTGTGCTGGGGCACAGGTTTGCATCAAAGCGGTTGATGCAAGTTGGGATTGGGCTCAAGCTTGGGATCAGTCCTGTGCTGACAGTTTGATTCTGCACTGAAGCGTCTCTGTAAGACCGTTCCAGTGGGCAGGCATGAGTGGAAGTCACTGGCAGCACGGCTGTATTGAATACAAAATTAGGGGCACCCCTTTCTAGCTGGAAGTAAAGGATATGGCCACATGGAAACCTAGGGGCAATGTTTTGTTCTAATTGACTTTTTAGGTATCATTGATCCCCTGCCATTTTACAGATTTTTTTCTAAAGAGAAAAAGATATGCATCACTATAATATTCAAATTTGGCTATCATAAGGTTTATGTTGCTCTTTTAAATGGTACCTACCAATTTTAGTGTGTTTCAGTGGAGCTCTTTCTTAAAAAAAAAATCACAATATTCTTTACACATGCTCATAAATTGGCTCTAATTTAAAGTTCAGTGTCAACAAAATCAATACCCAGTAGCTTTTGCAATCTGTCCTTGTCTCTTTAGAGACAGAAAATACTGCATTCAGGATAGAAATGGACATAATACATTCCACATATAAAAAAGAAATAGAGATAATTAGACTTTCAACAACCAAAATGAGACCATTTCAGCAAAGGTAGATCAGACTGAGGCACTCAGAAGTCTCTCTGGGGGAGGAGATACTTCCAACACCTCTCCATCATTCATACATCTTTGGCCACGTTTCTTAAACAGCTTTCTGAGCAGAGGACCTTTAAGAATGGGGTAGACATTCCTGTAAGGGTCTTTCACCTTTATTTGCCTCTGATACAGCTTGTTCTGAACTCCAAGGCAGCCCGTGTCTCTCCGGTGCCACCACGCACCAGCCAGCCAAGAGCACCCAGCAGCACGTTATGGCAGAGCCTGAGGGAAGCTGAAGTTTTCCTCTGCTTGTGAGTGACTGAGCTGGAAAGAAAACTTCCAGAAAGGCTCTGCTTAAAAATGTCCAGGCCCTGCCAAAAGGAGTTGGCACATTATCATTTCAATAGTCCTGCCACACACAAGTACTTGCTGGATCTCTGCAGTTAAACAGTTCCAGCCTTGAAATTGCTTTTGAAAATAAGTGATTCTAACTCCTTCATCTGAGTATGAACTGGTGATATCCCCTTGACTCTTGCCCATGTAGTGAGTCATGATCCTCATAGTTCAACTCATGTCCAAAACTGAAATGAATCATGTTTATTACTTTTCGAGCTAGCCACAGGCACTGGCATATGTGAGTATATTTAACAAGGAAGTTTTGAGGATTAAAGCACCCTCCTAATCTGAACTGGAAAGAATGAACTGTTTTATTAGCTGATCTGACCTCTGCTTGTATTAGAATGAAACCTGTGACTTCAGTGATAACTCACGTTTTATTACCTTTTATTCCTGTTACTCCTATAAAACCTGAAAAGTGTGGTCCAGATTTTATTTCCCTTCTATATTACCAGGGGAATCATATACCGAGTTCCCAAATATTTACACTTTGCAAATTCACTTAAAGCAAAGATACGACTCAGGGTCCAGGCCGAAAAAAATACCAGGGCCTATTTTGTTTGGTGGAACCTGTATTCATCATGACGGTCTGGGGTATCTGCCCAGGTTGATGGGTGTCACTGAGAAAGTTAACAACTCTTTTGCTTGGAAACTGAGCGTGTAATTTCATACGGATATCGTGGGTGGCAGAAAACACAGGGCTCTGCCAGCCTGCATGCATGCAGAGGAACTTTTCATTTTTAAAAGAGGACTTGCACGGTTGACATGGTGTTGCACTTCCCGTACAGCAGACCACCACACAGAGAGAGATCCCAACATGATGACTGAATCATGGTGCTAGTGCAGACATGCGGGCTGAGCAGCAGTTTATGTCTAGTTCATGTAGATGGGAGAGCCAACCTGATGAAGAAAGGACAGCAAATATGGGAAATGGAGACCCCAAGAGAGATGAAATTACATTCTCAAAATCGCGCAAGTCATTTGAGACACAATTGAGAGTCCAAACCAAATCTCCCAAGTCCCAGTCTAATAGCAACTGCAAAATCATCCTTTGCTCTCACAGCCTGCCATCCTTCATTTACACTCTCAGAAAGCACGATGGTGAGAAAGCCACTGGCAGTGCAGTCTGAAGTGCATCGCAGAGGGCAAGTGGTAAGACAGATCCTGAGGCTCAGTCAGCCCTCGCTGCTGTTTTATACTGGTTCTAATCAGGCTGTGCTGAAAGGCAATTTCTGGATTTCATTGTTTGTGCAGTGCTTATGGATGCGGCACCTGGTACATGTCTTACTGAATTTGAAAGCAGATCTGTCTCACAGATCTTAGTTGCTGGAATGGATGACAGTGAAAAATTCAGGCTGAAGCCATGTGTTGCTGTGATTGTGTTAAAAGGGCTAGATGAAAAGGAAGCATTTACAGCTTATATATCATCATCACTAAGAAGCATGTCTGCAGACAGAAATATTTGTCCCTTTGGGTACTCAGATGCTTCCCCTTTGGGGACTGATCTCTATCAGGACAGCTGTTTAACATTCTAGTGGGTTTTTATTCAATCCCACAAGTAATTTTCTAGAGCTGTTAGAAAATGGGAATTATGAAGGGATGTTTTCAGGTGATCCAGGGACTATAAGTCACCATTATCTTCAGATCTGGAAATCAGAGCTATGGATTATGCCCGCGTTGCGCTTTCTGACGAAGCCCTAGGGACCCAAGGAGTTTTTTCACAATTGGCAGAGACCAAGACTATGTGTAATATTTTTAATACATGTCTTAGTGCCTTCAAGCCCACACATTGTAAGTTATTTTTGTAGAAAAAGACAATTACAGTTTTATAGGTTGTCCTCTGTTTTAGAGTAATTTTTATTGGTCAAACATATTTTAGCCAATTCAATAATTGGCCAGAACTGTGCTTTGCAAATACCCTTTCACACTCTCCATTGCCTTATAAGTCTACAAATAAAGAATAAACATATAACTTCCCACTCAACTGCATTTATTTAGGATGCAGTAAAAGCAGCAAAGGAAGAAGGAGGAGAAGTGAAATCTTTCTGAGAGGGCACAAGTTCCTTCTGCTCTGTGACATGTCAACTCCTCTCTGCTCAGCAAAGCAGGAGCTGACATTAGGCTCCTGGCAATGCAGAGGGGTGAAATACAAAGCGCCAGTGGTAACTGCACAGCAAATAAGTACACATCTATTTGATATAATGTGAAGCAAACACTGATCTCCTGGAAGTCATCTGTGGTCCATCCAGTGGACCATCCTCTCTCAAAGTGTCCAAGATCAAGTGTTTCAGAGTAGCCACACAGATGGAGGGATATTTTAAACTTCATGGCAGGTTTGCTCTCAATGTCTAATATTAGAGGTCGGCTCAAAGCCTGAAATCAGGAGGTTTCATGATTTTCCAAAAAAGGTTTTAGCAATCATTGTTAAGACACTGATTACCCTTTTTATCCATTCAGATGTCTGATCCCTTTTCTCCTCTTGCCAAATGCTCTAGACCAACAATATCCAGCGACAATAAACTCTGCATTTTAGTTAGAATTTTGTAAAATGTATTTCCTTTGATCAGGTTTAAATGTATTACATCGATGTTATATTGAACATCTTCTCCTGGAGTGAACCAGATATTTTTTGGGAGAGCTCCTGGTAAACCCATTGGCTAAGAAGTCAGGTTTTACAAAATTTGAAAACAAAGGAGGAAAAGAGATAGAAAATCTACCAAGCATTATTATGAAATATTTGGTTTGTTTCAGCGAAATATGGGGATAGGGCAAAAAGGGTCCAGACTCCAGCTACTTCCCAGTAGTGGTGGAAACTCAAGAGGCACCAATGCTGTGCTAAAGCACATTCACGCCATTGAAAGATGTGGAATACGCTTCAGGTATTTAACCACAGTCACATGCTTAGCCAAGTAAAACAAAAAGTGCACTATTGCCTGGCAGATGTATTTGGCAACATTGGGATGGGTGTTCCTTCAAACCAGACTCCTCACACTGGGATTTTTGTTTGTCCGTCTTTTTACTGCTTGACTGTAATTACTCTTGCATGGTTTTATTATATACCTGCCTATACCATTGTGTATGCCAGTTACAATGACAGGATAAATGCAGGTATCTGGGGGTATGAGTTCCTCATTTCGGTCAGCTTCATGTGAAAATGGCTGATCTGGGGGCTCACTGTGCTCCTTGTTTCAGGAGCATGCCATCTGTTGATGAGGACTTAGCTACTCCCCAAATTAGATGGCACTCAAGAACACATAATCTAATTCCTGGGTATTGCAGGACCAATAAAACTGTGGATGTGCACTGCAAATGGCTTCCTCTGGCTGTTGTTTATAGGAACTCTTAACAAAACCCTTACATCAAGCAGTAAGTGTCTCCACAGTAGTCTCATTGATTTCAATGGCACTACTCAAGTAGTAACTCAGTGTGAATAAGGGTATCCATCTGGTCCTTGGAGATGTAGCTGCATCAGTTGAAGGATCTTTCAAGCATTCCCCAAGCAGACTGTGCTCATAGACATACGGGCTAGCACAAAATTAGGCCGGGGAGTATGCTGATAAAGCGACAGCCAGAATAATCTGAGCAATAGATAAAGACCCTGTTACAATCCAAGAGTGGTTCCCCAGTGTAATTAGGAAGTGCACTGTTATGCAATTAAGAAAATTAATTAGATGTAAACGTTTAGGGAGTGCGGGTTGAAGACGTGTTGCAGCACAGTCTTGTCTAGCTCTGTGGTACTTTTAAGATCTGCTGGTGGTATAATTGGTTTTATGGTGTCTCTGAATGAGCTGTATTCCCAAATTTCTCTATTGACCCTTCCAGTGGAACGGAACATAATTTACTACATACATCAGAATGCTTCAACCTACCAAAACTAATATCAAAACATGCTGTTCACTTTTTGGTCAATGCAGTGAACTTCTTTGGTCCAGCCAGGTTCATTCATCTTCTAGCTAAGTTCTGATTTAGCTGTCTCCATCCATCCATCCAATGATCTTGAATTTAGGGATGGAAACATTTCCTCACCAAGTATCCTCAAGCCAATTATCACTATGTTGCCAGCTACTTTTAAATGAAGTAAAAGAGACTTGGCCAACAGTATTTTACTTACCTTTTTTTCCCAGGAATCCCAAACTAGACGTGGTCATTCAGCATAAAGCAAAGTTGAAACAAAAAAAAACCCCAAACACTAATCTTATTTGACATCTGTTCTGCGTGTAGGAATTCAGAGAAGCAATATCCTGATTTGACAAATAGCATGTTTTTTCAAGACATGCTCATGTACATGCTGTTTCCAAAATGCACCTTAAAAGAAAAAGTACATCCCTACTGACAACAGGACATCACCATTACATAGCTACATTACATCACAGAATGGTGACAGGACATCAGGTACTGAAGAGAGATATCCTTTAAACTAGAATAATATTGGCAGTCATATGGACAGAGCTGGCTCAAGAATTCTTATGAGGATAGGCAAAATTAAGTCTGTTGGTGCCAGGGTGACTGGGACCCTCTGGGATGCAGGAATCATAGACTTTTGTCAACGAGCCATCAGTGTTGAGCTCCCACCCATGAGCAGCATTTCTTTTCAGGGTCAGACCTCAGGCTACACTGCTCCATGGAGGAGCTCTGCCCCTCAGAGTGCTCCATCTCACTGAGGCTTTCTCTATTCCCGGCATGTAAATATTTTAATTTATTTTGTATACTGGCATAACTTCCAGAGGAAGAATGGAGAGGTACCTCCCCTCCAATAGTACCCCTGGGCTAGGTGGTAGACCCTCTCCTGAGGACAGGAGATGCTGACTTGCATCTTCTAAAGAGGAGGGGGGCTTGAAGCAGAGCTTCTCACACCCATCCTAGCTAAGCGCTTAAACCACTAGATGACCATGTGTGGGAGGAGACTGAAGGCGGCAGGGAAACAACTCCTCCATAGACATATTTCAGACAAAAGCATTGCTATCACTGTGTTTCAAAAAGAACTGGATCCTCCTGAGATGCTTTAGGCATCCTCGGAGATGCCTCTTGGACTGAGTCTCTCAGAGGACTCTTTCCTAGAGAAACATCTAGTGCTTGGAACCTGCTTAGCCTTGAGTCTGAGCTAGATGCCAAAACCTGAAAACTGTCAAAACTTAAATATTTCTGCACATTTAGAGAAACACAGCTTTCAGGGACCTCAGCAGCTCCGGTCCAAAATCTGCAGCACCTGTGAGTGGAGGTATCTCCACAAGCAGGCAGCAACTAAACACAGGCAAGTCTGAGCAGTGCAGCTTTGGAGTCAGGGTCTAAATGCAGGTGAGAGGCAGTTTAAGTGAACCCCCCAAGGGTACCCTGGAAGTCACTAGCAAAGAGAACTGAACCTCAAGGTCCTAATTCAGAAGGCTGCACTTAACCTTTTTACTAACTTGACAGAACACAGTCAAGTGTGTTCTGACTGAACACACTTGGTTCAGGAAATCCGCAGCATGACCCACATCATTTTTAAGTCATGATTTTTTCTTGTTACTAATGTTACTGGTTTCACTATACAATGCAGGGCATGATCTGTGAAATTTTATTTTCTCCACAAAGCTTGTTCGTTGTTTGTGCTCTAGTCAGCTTGGACACTAAAATTTGGTTAGGTAATTTCTCCTTCAAGCTTTCATGCACCAGACCCGCATGTCTGAAATTCAAATATTATCAGCATGTATAAAAGCACACACGCAAAAAAAATCCCAACCCAAAACTGAGACGAGTTCCAATTAAATTAACATGTAGAAGGCTGGCACTCTCTGCTGGAATCAACTTCATTATTATTAAGTTCACAACTGCTACTTCAGATAGCTCCTTCTCTCAGGATTTTGACTAAAGGTGCTTTACAAATTAGAGGTCAGGTTGGTACTTTATCATTTTCTTATTTTTCCTTTAATCTCCTTTCTTCTGTTTAATTAATTCCATGCTGATTCTTTCTGAAACTGAAAATATTTTCCTAGTTTTCTGTATTCACAGTTACCATCTCCCAGGCAAGGCTTCCCCAGCAGAAGATGCCACCCAAGGCAGACAGGAGCATCCTTCATGTGATGCAGCCTGCACGCTGGAACAGCCCCTGGGGATGCCACTGCCCTCCAGCAACAGAGACCTGGCGGGATGTCCCGCTGCCTGCCGCAATGCCGGCCGCTGCCAGTAATCAATCCTGTGTTTGATGAGCACTGCATTTCCAACTCCCTGCAAATTAATGAGCAAATATGATGAGCTTTTAACATGTAGCAAAACACAATTTGCCATAAACTGCGTTGGTCACAAAGCCCCTTTAAACTCCCAAGAGATCATACCTGCTTTGGCACGTGTGCTGGGTAAATTTACACAGTGGTCTAAGAGTGTGATTACAGCTTGGGAAAACATACACAGTTTTACAAACACATACAGTTTTAAGCTAGCTAACTTAGTGACTGTGCCAGATATCTTACTGATATCAATTACCAAATAAATCTCTTTAAATAAAAGGAAAGATTTTCTTTTCTGGTCAAGCTTACATGGATGACATTAAAGACAGATGACATTAAAGTCCAGATATCCAGAGAGCTGTGCCCAAGAACTGGCCTACGAGTAGTGTCTAATTAGATAGTTAAGGTGCGCAGAGAAAATAAGACACAGAAATGAAAAATCTCTAGAAATCCCAAATCCTGTGCTATCTGTAGCTAAGCTGTGGTAAAAGGATTCCATTCATTATTAAAGAGAGCACTGATGATTTTATAATTAAAGCAATGTCACACTTCCCTGGTCTATTCTCTTTTCCTTTAAAAGCTTCAGGAGATAAAGAAGTAGCCTGACTTCTTTCAGAGGCGTTAAAGACAATGAGAGCTATGGTTATCTAGTAATAAAGCAGTTTCTTTGCTTTTGTGTCTAAATACAGGCCCTCAATGGCACAGAGGTCAGTTGCTTATTTTCTCTTCGTAGTCTGTGATGCCACTGCCAGGGCAGTGACATTCGTGGTGGGATGTTCAGTAGTGTCCCCACAGAGCTACAGGGTTTAGTAAAGACACAACATCCACTTACATTGAAATGTGTTTAATGTACTCACGCGTTTACGATGCAATGAAGACAAATCTTTGGAAAGATTTGTGGTGCTTTCTACACAGATAGCCTAGCAGTTTTCTTGGGCACTCTGTGCTCCACATACCTGTGTTATGTGAGCTGCTCCAAGTGGTATGTGGCCTCAGCAGAGCACCTGGGTGATGTTCCCCTTGCCAGTGATGGTAGCTATTCCTGCTGCTCCACCTCAGCGACTGATGGTGATGTACGAGGTCTGGAACACCGGTATAGGCCCTGTTACCTGGGTATGGCTTGTGTGTTGGCTGGCAGGGAGTGAACAACTGAGGAGGACAATGGAAAATCCCCTTAAAACCAGCTTCAGTGATTTCTTACACATAACAGAGGGGGACACTGAAACATTTTACCATATCAGTTGACAAGAAGCATACAGCAGAGATAAAAATGTGACCAACTGTGCAGTTAGGAGAATAAGAGAGAATTCAAAAAGGATGCGGGAATTTAGGGAAGCCTGAAATGCTTTAAGGCATTGGAAGAAGTCCCTCACTGTTATCTTCTATATAAGAGCTAGATCAAGCTACTCCATTTAAACTAGCCCAGGCAAACCTAATTTGGTGAGGGATTATATCGAGAGGCAGACCAGCTAGCTTGAACTTAAAGAAAGAATCACTTGGGTTTGGGGTTTGTTTGTTGGGGTTTTTTTTAATAAATAGGAGGTGGGTTAGAAGAAATACATTAATCATCCCTCAAGCCAACAATGTAATTTTTACACATTTGGAGCAAATAGACAAAACCAGCCATGTTTTACAGAGTTTTCCAAATAAGTGAAGAGCATTTGTTTTTCTAAGTCAGCCCTGTGTATTATGAAGAGAGTGCACATGTCTTCTTCCCTAGAAGCAGCAGGAGTCAAAGAAGAAACTGTTTTCTCCAGTTCCTGACATTGTTCAGTTCCTGCATGGATGAAAAGCTGATTCATTCAGCTTTTTCCTGGCTGTTATCCCAGCATTTGTTCAGGTGCTTCTTTAGTCCATCTCCCAGATCCACTGCTACCAATTATTTTCTGCTTCACGCTCCTTCTCTTCCAACACAACCCTCCCCAAGAACCACACTGGCCAACCCACACAGGCAGGTGATGCTGCGCTGATGGGGGCCTGCACTTCAGGTGAGAGCTGCATCAAAGATTTCAAAGACAGAGGAAGGAGTTAATGAGCGGCCAACAGTTACAAGGGAAGTAATTTTCTCTATTAAAGAAAGAGAGGATTTTATGCTGTACGTGCCAGTTATACAGAGAGAGACAGACACCATGGCAACAAGCCTGTCAGGCAGTAGCAGGGCACTACTTTAAGATTAACTATCGCTGGGGACATCATTAGTGGTGGAGAAACTTCAAAGCTTTGGAATTTGGGTTCCTTTTGCACCCAGAATCTCGTTTGCTTTTATGGACTTTTTTTGAATCTCCAGTCTACAAGCTTAGGCTGGGATAACAACAACAGCAGGCTGGGATTTTGGATGCATCCTCAATAAGATGGAAAGGAAAAACATGCTCACAGTATCTCAGTGCTTCCAGGCCTGCCAGGTCGTCTGAACTGTATGGAAATGAAGAACTAAAACATACCATTGAGTCAGGTTCAGAGGGATTTTCTGAAGTAAAGAACAAAAAGGAGTTTGAAAAGGACTGCTCCTTCTGTGCTTACTCATAAGCTATGGATCTGATCATTAGCCTCCAGTGATGGAAAGGAGAGATCCCTCTGTAAATCTCCCATACTGGGAGGATGAGCAGGTGTCAGATAATTGCATGTACGAGGTTGATTCTTTTTATCCTCCTAGCTCATAGGCAGAATCCCAAATGCCCGTGATTGTCTTGCACCGCATGCAGACATTTACTCTGGTGCAAAGCTGGTGTCAGATGCTGATGTGGTAGGATTTATACCCATAGGAAGTTCCTCTATAGGCAACCACGAGAGAATCAGTGCACAAGGAGTTTGGAACTCTGAACATGGTCTAATGTGAACCACACTTTACAGGAGCAATGTACAGAGTTCAAGTTTTCAGTTCATCAGGTTGCAGTGCAAATGAAAACATTTCTCTGGGAAAGTAGAGAGAGAAAGAAAAGATCTGAAGGGCCACTGCAGAGTTTCCATGGGGGTCTCTTTTGCCCCACCTTATTTATAAAGTGCTGAGAATGCCATGCAGCACGGTTTTCATAGTGACAGGGAATGTATCACAAATTCATGAACCTTTGTGACTTGCCTGCATTGTAATTCCTCGTGACTGAGCTCCTCAAATCTAATGGGAGCTGCAGTGCTTCACAGCTCTGAAAATGAAGCATGGCCAACATGCAGGGTATAAGAGTGCAGAGAGTCCAGATGCCCAAGCCCTGGCTTAGTCCACCATGCCCCACTGCTTCCACAAGATCTGCTGCAGGCATTTTAGTCAAAAGGCATTTTAGCCCCATCAGGACTAACTGGAAGAACTGATGAGTGCAGATATTTGCTCAGCTTGCAGCACAAGGAAGGAAAATAAGGTGGACATTAATCATCTTTTTCCAGATGAGTCAAGTAAAAATGAGAAGTGCATTCAATCCCATGAAAAGGCTTATTTTTGAGCAGTTGTTCTCTGAGACCTGATAGGCAAGTGCTGTGCTCAAACAACAAATGAAAGAGGGGGTGGCTCCTCCGGAGCTGCCTGCTTCCCAAAGATAAAGGAAGATGGAGTGCAGCACTCTGCCCAGCCTGTACAGGAGGGTGAGAGTCATTGAGATAACTTTGAGAATTATTGGGGGGGGGGCATCTTGCCTGATGTAAAGGGAGAAGAACAGGGAGCATGCGATGGATTTCTGCGTATATTTGAGTTTTCCCAGTCCTGTGGAGAGAAGCCTCTCTGTGATCATAATTGGAATGAACTCATGAATAGCGCATGTGAGCAGAAAGCAAATCTGAAGCTGCAAGCAGTTAGCTCACCCGGCTGCATTGTTAGCAAGGAGACGTGTTGCATACTTGAGACATAGGGCAGGGAAGGACACGTTCATCTTACTGAACAGGCAGAGCACTCACTAGAAAATTCTCAAGGTTTTGGAGACCTCAGCTTGCCCCCGGTAGCTCTGTCTTCCAGGCAGGTGGAGGTACATAGATGTCTGTTGCTGATCAGCAGGCAAATATCTACCATGAGAAACTGGTGGCAACCTAAGACAGCTGCATGCATGTCATGATCAGTGATACATGCACAAGGACAGCAGGGGAAAGCCTATAGTTCCCCTGCTGGCTGTTTTTATTCTGCAATCTGAACTAAGAAGTATTCGTTTCTCTTTTACTGGGAGAGGACCTCTAAATGAGAGCAGAGAACACCATCTATTAGAAAGGCAGAGCCACGCACTCTAGCAGGTCACACATCCCTTTTACGTGGACGGCTGTAGCCAGCACCAAGAAGAGATGCTGGGAAGTGTCAAGCGGAGGCTTGGGATTTGTCACAAGGCATTCTGTGTTTGGAGATGGGAACCAAACAACAGCTTTCTTCCTGCTTAAAGGAAGAGCTTAGGAACAAGCAGGCATGTGGAGAAAGGCCCCTCTCAAACACAGCACTGAAGAGAGAGGGGGACAGAGCCTTGGCCCCATGTCTGCCTTGGGGAGGCAGATCTCTGCCTGCACTGCTTCCACTCCCTGGGAGAAGTGTCAAAGACATGTCATTCTCATCAGATCATTTCTGCGAGTTACAGAAATATTTTCTGATTGCTAAAAAAGACTGCTAGATTATCTTGCCTACATTGCTATTCTATTACTTTTTATATTACTGTGAAATTAAATGCCAGGAGATTTTGTAAAGGACAAACGTTTTACAAGATCTTAGGAAAGCACAGCACTGTTAGCCAGTGACTATTAGCTTCAGTTTTTTCTTCAAATCACAATCCACATTAGCACGTCCCTCACACACTCAAGCTCCTAGACCCCCTACACATGACTTTTATGTTCTTCCCCTCACGCTTGCCTTTGTGAGCTTCTGAGCTCCAGTCACTCACCTCCTAAAACTCCAAATCCTATCTTTGGGCACTGAAATATGCATATGGACAAACATTCATAGGAGAAGATCCCAGCTGAAATAACTGCAGCAACTTTCCTATGGCCTTCCATCCTCTCTCCTCTTCCTGGAAGACTGAGCCAAGACTCACGGAGGAGTGCCATCGTGTTTGCCTGATTCCCTGTTCATCTTTGGGGCTGTGTCCATGCCCAATTCCCCTGTGCTTTCAGCAGCTCATCATCTGCCTCTGAGCTCCTCACCCCCAGCTTCTGCAGGTGCTTGGCACAGCTGAGGTGGACAATTGGCTGGGAAGGGAGGTAGCCAGAGCAGCAGCAGCACAAATTTTGCCCATGCCCTGAGCGTGGGTTTCTTTCTGTGAAACATATGCTGGACGTTGCAGGCAATGGAGATCCCTTCCAGGATTTTGAACACGGCTGAACTTTGATGCTGTCATGGTTTAGCCCCAGCTGGCAACTAAGCCCCACGCAGCTGCTCACTCACCTCTCTCACAGTGGGATGGGGGAGAGAATCAGGAGGGTAAAAGTGAGAAAACTCGTGGGCTGAGATAAAGACAGATTAATAGGTAAAGCAAAAGCCACGCATGCAAGCAAAGCAAAACCAGGAATTCCTTCACCACTTCCCATGGGCAGGCAGGTGTTCAGCCATCTCCAGGAAAGCAGGGCTCCAGCACATGTAATGGTGACTTGGGAAGACAAACGCCATCACTCCAAGCATCCCCCCCTTCCTTCTTCTTCCCCCAGCTTTATCTGCTGAGCGTGATGTTGTATGGTCTGGAATATCCCCTTTGGTCAGTCAGGATCAGCTGTCCCGGCTGTGTCCCCTCCCAACTCCTTGTGCCCCCCCAGCCTCCTCGCTGGTGGGGTGGGGTGAGAAGCAGAAAAGCCCTTGGCTCTGGGTGAGCACTGCTCAGCGGGAACCAAAACGTCCCTGTGTTATCAGCACTGTTTCCAGCACAAATCCAAAACATAGCCCCATTCTAGCTACTATGAAGAAAATTAACTCTAATCCCACCCAAAACCAGCAGAGATACACAGTCAGAAGTCAAACCAAAGCCACCTGGGCCCATCTATCGTAAGTCAAAATTTGTGACATTTCAGCATGACGGAGAGAAACACTCTTTGTGCAGGAAAAGTAAAGGAGGTTGGGTTTGGGTTTGTTTTATTTGTTTGTTTATCTTATTTGGTTCAAGAGTGCATTTATTTTATAACTGACAGAAGTTCACTTCATTTTTAGTGGGCTTAAAATAACTTGCCAGTAATAAAACCAAGTTTCTCTCTCTGCTTTTCATAACAAGGAGAAGCTGAATGAGTGGCTCCATGTTCAGAAGAGTCTCAGAGGTCTCTGCTGAATTCATTGACCGTGGATCAAACCAGTGTGGAGCACAGCCACTGAGGGAGAAACAGAACAAGGAGTCAGATCATCCGTAAGGTCCACAGGATGCCACCGGGGCACTCCACCACAGCTCCGGGAGAACAAGCTGGGAAAAGCTGGAGCTGCATTTTAATCTGTTGTATGTGTAGGATCCATCTGCTCTGGAACTTCAGGGAAATTTATTGCTAGCATCAGCCTCAGACATTGCAAGTGAGGTCTCTTCCGAGGGAGGACCAGTTCTCCAGGGCAAGCTGCATGACCTTTGAAAAATTCTAGGGTCGGAGTATGCAATGTACAATTTCAGCTAGATTTAACTAACTGTGACTGAGGGTCACAGGGCTTCCTAGCCATCCTCTTCCCTTTGAACCAGTCTTCAGCTGAGAGGACTAATTGGATGGACCTCTTGGGGCCCTTTCCAGCTGTTTCCTGAGATATATTTGTATTCTGCAAAGGGAAGACTCAAGCTGATTGCTTTTATTGCAGCTTCATCAGGAGAAATTTGCATTAAAAACAACGTGGCGAAAAAGGACCTGGCATCTTAAAAGGTCTCTTCTAATTCTGGCGGGTTGATCAGTACATTCTCTGCCAGACAAGAACAGTTCCCTGCTGTGTGTTTTCTAATGAATTGACCACTGCCTTCTAAAAGTAGATAGTGAAACACACTGGGTAAGCATCTTCTGAAGCAACCTTAGGGGTTTTGAATGTATCTTTACTTTTTTTGCTCATATAAGGTAAATGTTCGTTTTACTAATTCAGACAGGCCTTCTGAGCTGAAGTACCTTTTCACATAAACAAACTTTCCATTTGAATCACTGTTGAGTTTACCACTATAGTGATTTTAAATAAATGTATTTTACTGTGGTCCATTGCTGTAGCTTAACCAGGTGGTATTTCAATCTGACCAGCCTTACCTCAGCCAGAGAGAGCTGGATGACTTCGCTCTTGTCTTTGTCCAAGAGATGGAACACTTCTGAAAAGTAGAAGCGGGGGGGAAAATTGGATATAAACCACAGAGTTTGGCATGTAGAGAATCACTGTCTGACAAAATGTAGAGGTCTGGCTTTTTGCCATGATCTACTGGAAATCTAGACTGGTTCTGCAAGATAACATTACAGCTGTTCTTTCCTCTTACAAGTAATTTCTAAGCCACTTCATGGGGCGGAATAGTCAGATCTACAGCAGCAAACCGAGAGTTGGCAGCAGGCAACTATAAAATCTTGATGCAGTAGCATCTGGTATGATCTGGGGACAAACCTGTAAATCAGGTCTGAGTAAGGACTGTAAATGATAAATGGTACCATTTATAGGAGCTGGGACAACCTGGGGGCCAGAGCACCGATCATAAAGTGCAGATGACTGTAAAGCAGAAGAGCATGGTAGGTTATGAAAACATGTCCCTCACCCTCCATGGTCATTCAGACAGAAAGGCTTTTGCTATTTCTCTGCTGCTTTCTCCAACAGACACAATATTTCTGGCACCCTCACATTTCCAAGCAGTTTGCTACATTCACAGTTAAAAGACACCAAACACTTAATGAAACCCCAAAGTTTTCAGGAATTCCCTTGGCTGGTGAACAGAGGCACTTACTGAAGAGGGTCTCCAAGCGGATCATACAGGCCACAAAGCCATCGAAATCAATGGTCAGCTTGCTGCAGGCGTATCGGATAACAATGCTGTGTTGCACCCGGTCGTTGAGCGTGAAACCTGAAGGCATGGGAAGCACATGAATCACTGACACAGCAGGTTAAAATGCTGTCTTTGATGTGACTTATCCATGCACTGCTGCAGCTGCCCGCAGACCTGGGTGAAGGACTGAGGACTATTCCTCCCAGAAGGTCTGTCGGACTCCATCACCCACCTCTGCTGTGGGTCCTTTCCAAAGCCCACTGTGCTGGGTGAAGAGAGGCATAAAGCTCTCCCACAGCATTTTGTCAGACTGCATATTTCACATTGTTTCACAGCATAACCAGTCCTATGTTCCCCAGATAAACCCCTAATTAGCGAGTCTTGGCACTGCAGCTGAATAGCAGTGATTGCGGTAGAGCCAATTGCTCACATAACACATTGGGTTCTATTCAGGCCCATATTAGTGCTATTTCTGTCTCTGGATCATTCACATAAACTCCACCGAGCACAAGACAGATCAAAAACCAGTGTTCCTCTAGATGCCCCTGAGCGGGCAAGCATTGCTCCAAAAGTGAATAGCACACATCAGAGAGGATATCGTTGGGGCATGCCTTGATCAGGCTTGCACCTTCTCTAGTGTAAAGAGAGGTGGTGGGAGGAAGTGAAGGAAAAAGAGGATTTGGACATAGCTCTGAAAGAGGACAGTTAGATTAGGAAATAATGAGGGCGAAAATAGAGCAAGTAATAATCAGATAGATAACCAATGGTCACAGCATGGACAAAAATATCAGTGGTTCATAACGCAGAACAGAGAATGGGTTTTGATGTATATAACAGCAAAAGGACATAGCGGTCCGTGGCTGTCAGGAAGGGAGAACGGCACTGGCAACGCTGTGATCTAGGCGACAGGAGGGAAGCAAAGTCATTAAAAGGCTCCACCGTTCTTCCGATATTTGGTGATCCAACGGTGCCCCCGAGCAGCATACTCACCTGCCTCTCTGAGGGCATTTCGCATCTCATGGGAGTCGATGGTACCAGAGTAGTCACTGTCCACTTTCTTATAGATTGCCTGCAGCAGAGGGGAATGAGGGAGTGCAGGGACGGCTTTTCAATGTGTGCCCACACAGCAATGAGATATTAGGAGCACAGGCTTCGGCTTCCATAGCTGGCTAACAGCAGTAGTGAAGACATGGTAGCACGAGGCTCACCAGGCATTAGCAGCCGGAATGAAATCATCAGGACTCCTCTAGGGTTTAACTTTGGTTTGCCAGTCCATTCTGCAGCCCCTGCCCTGCCACCCTCCCTCCTCCTGTAGCTAGATTAATGTCAGGACAATCATGCCTACCTCTGCTGCCTCCACACCATCACTGTGCTGTGCGGACTCAGCCTCGGGTTTCTGATGGCTGGGACAGGGGCTGCCCCACCAGCCTGAGCTCTCACTCTTTGAAACGTTAATGAGCAAGGGAAATGTTTCAAGTAGCTACTGGCAAGCAAGGCAGACTGGGAAACACATTCCCATGGGCTGGCAGGCTGCCTGCCTTCATGTTACGTGGTGGCAGACAGGCCATTGAGGAAAATATCCTATCATTTGGCAAACACTGCAACAGACAACGTCCATTTTGCTTAATATTTCAGACACGATCACAGATGCTTCCTACTGCCAGCAGGTTTATTATCCAGAATTAGATGCCACCCAGACCTACAGCTCAGACTGGAGCTGGCTCTCAGGGCTTGCTTTGCTGGCACCTGCCCTAGGACAGATCCAGTGTTTCATGAACCCAACGCCTCTTCATGAACCTCCGGGACAGATGCTCTGGGCTGACCAGCATCAAGTATGGTAGCAGCGGGCTTGCCTGAAAGGGATGTTGTCAAACAAAGCAGGTCCAAATTTGACCTTCCCTCAGGCTGCTTGGTTCTGGGTGAACTTCCTGGGATATTAAATCCTCTGCCACAAAAATAATTCAGCACTTCTACAAGATTTAAAAAATACAAAGCCAGGTTTTTGTAGGTCCTAAAAGTACATTTCTTGTGTTTGCTGGTGCTCAGCTGGCTATGTAACATACTGCAACGGCAGAGATATGTTCACATGAGCTTTAATACAGCAGGCAGCAGAGAGCTGTCCTTGCCAACAATGAAAGAGGGTTAATCTGACTTTCCATAAGGTATTGCAAATTATGAAGAGTGGTGGGGCCAAGGCAAATGAGGATCTGCTTGTGGCCTTTTAAATCAGAGGTGTTTCTGAGCCCTGGAACAAACTCCAACCATGAGAAGAAAGGCTTCCAAGTATATCTGCCTGTGGTGGCTTAACCCTGTCTCAGTTCTGGATCTGTACTTCAGAGCTGAGAGGAAAAGGGAGACAGTCAGAAATAACTGTGTTACCAAATACTTCTGAATCTTCATCCAAAGTGTCTTGAATTCTACAAGTCCCAAGGTGCCGGTCCCATTGGTCCGAGGATGTTAAGGCATGGTTCAAAAATCAGGATTCCTCTGTCCTTAGCAAAACTGAAGAGCAACCAGTTCTGATAAAAACAAATCACCCACCACAGTGTCATCTTAATGCCATACTAGTTCTCATTTGCAATGCATCTCCATCTCACACAGACATGCCCACAGCTTTCCATTTGCTTAGCTAAAGGCATGCCAAGATTTTCTAGGCTATCTGCACTCTCGAGGATTGATATATGGAATTGCTAAATATATAAGCACAATTAGATCCACTCACATTTTGTACCTTTTACAACAGATTAGAGTCCTTACAGAAAAAAAGGACTTGCCTCGCAGCAGACAAGTGTTAGAAACCAGAGGCAGGAACTGCAGGTGAACAGCGAGAGTCGATAGCAGGCTAGACAGCCTTCCCCTGTGTCCTTCAGGGCCTTGACCATCCCTTCCTATGGAAAATTATGCAGAAACGAGGAGTTGCCCCCCATGATGCTGTACTTATTGGGTTGCCCTGTTGGGTTTGGGAGACTGTGGAGTGTAGGGCAAAGGCACCACTTCTCCTAACAGCCAGTGATCCACAAGACCCACAGCTAATCCCTGCTGACCTCAACATGACCATGTCATGAGACCAACATTAGTGTAATCCTGGCAGCATGGCTCTTGACCCTCCCGGTGCATTGGCTACCTTCCCAGCACGTCAAAGGAGTACTGGGCAGACGTGCTGACCTCTCCTTTTCCCTTGGCTACGCAAAGCTGATTAGCTGCCATGTGTCCTACAAGCTATGCAGAAGGGAGGAAGGCACAGCATGCACTTATAGCCTTCCCCCTCTGAACAGGTTCTCCAGCCTGTCTCTGCTGCTTTGAGCTCTGTGCTCTATTAGAGGTACCTGACTTAGAGACGGCGGTTGAGGTTGTGCTTAAAACCTGCCTCCTGCCAAGCACGCTGTGTATGCATCTGAAACTGCACAGGCGCATCCAGGCAGAAGGTCCCTGCTTCTTCTCCTTGCTATTTTTAGGGAAAAGTTTAAGCACTGAGAGATGCAGAGCAGGTGAGAGAAGCAGCCGATGATTAAATGGTTCAGGTTTCTGCCACCCTGAGCTGATAACGCTGCTTGGCTGAATTTTATGCCTCCAGCCGTGTCCCTGAACAATGGAAGTGTAAACTTAGCCCATCTTGTCCAGGAGTTTTGCAAAGCAGATCCAGAAACTTTAAAGGTGATGAAATGATGTTCAAAGGATACATCTAAAAGGCTGATCATCTCCCTGCAAGTGTTAATGTTGAATCCATCACTTTTAATATCATTTCCTGTACAAAAAGGGAGTAAAAACCCAAGTCAGAAATACTTCTAGATAAATATTTTTCTGCAGACAACCTTGGAAATGTCAGCCACCTTAAAATCTTGTTAGCAAAGTAAATGCTCTGCCATTTCTTCCACTATTTCCCTTCAGCTGATTAACGTGGCTTTTTTGGCACAGGGGCAGGGGATGCCACTGCTTTTGGCGGTAGTAAGCTTCTATCTGTCCACAGAAGTTATGCAGCAGCATAACAATATCTTCCCATGGTGGTCCTCCCAAGAAGGTACAGGGAATATAGTGCCTCTGTGGGAAATCAGCTGGCAGACCTTGGAAGGGGAGCACGAGGTGGTATTTTCCCCCCCCTTATTACAGGTTCAACAAGCCAGGAGAAACTCAGCTGGGGGCAGACACAAACTCAGTTTTTCATCACCCTTAGCTGATAGAGCTGGGTTTTGTAAGCACAGATCCCATCTGTGTGCTAATGGACCCAGGCACAGACGGTCACTCTGCCCAAAGAGGAACTTTATGTCTTGCCATTTCAGCGTGTGCCTCTTGGCTCCATTCAATAGGAACTACATAAAGTTACTTACTCTTCGCCAAAACCTGGTTTAGGATAGTTCGAAGTTCAACTGCAGTCACTTCACAGTCCTGGACAGAAAACAAAACATACTTTAGGTATTAACATTAAAATTATTTGAAACAAGCTGTATTCATTTGCTGTCAGACATCCAGAGACAATTTTCCTTTCATGTAAACCCTTAAATTTTTTCTAACACTCTATATTTACAATCAGACATCACATGGAGGAGATCCTCAGAAACCACGAATATTTCCTAGCCTTCCAAATGGGAAATAAGTGGTTTGTTAGGTGCTATGGTGACGTGACCCAGTAAGAGTTAACTTTTTAACAGGTTTGACTGAATTGGGTGACTACCTTCTTTCTCAGCTAAAGAGGTTCAGGAGAGCATTTGAGATTTTCCAGGCTTATGGAAACTACAACTAAACAATACTAAAATCGCCTTCTCAAAACTCAGAAAGGTCTTTCTAACTAACAAGATATTTTCCCTCTCTGATGTCAGTGGCTGCTTCTTCATTAAGAGAAAATCTGACATGACAGCCACGGGCTAGTACGGCAGGGCTTCGCAGATACTGAGGTTTGTCAAATACAATAAATAGAGAGAAAGTTAAGCCAACAGTTTTCCGATTCCTGGGGATTCTAAACAAAAAGGAAGGAATTGGCCAACTAGGCAATTGTCAGAATTATACGCTAACTCCACAGGTAATTTATTTCACCGTGGGATAATATTTTCACAGTCCTCACTCCCATCATCCCTATTTTCAAAGTTAGTCCTTGCCCTGCATTACCAAGGGAACAAATCACATTTTTGCACCAATAAAAGGAAAAATGTAGTAAAACTGCTCTATTGTAAAATAAATTGAAGTGAAGCTGTGAGTTAATAAAAGAGGAGAACTCCTTGGTTTTTTGAAGACCAGACAGTAAAAGGAATCAGCAAGTCAAATATTTGCATAATCATAACAGAGAGGTCCCAGTCTTTTTCTTTCACTTTAATCCACTTACCTCTCCAGAGAGCTTTTGAAACAGAGTCTTGAACTCATCATCTATATCTTTGTTATCAACATGAGGCTAGAGGAAAGACATGACCAAGAGTGTGGTTTACAAGGTGGTTCTAGAAAGCGAGCTCTGGATATCATAAAACAGCTTTACAGGGGACTATTTACAGCAATGGAAAATGAGCACTTGCTCTGCCGCAATGGCAAAACAGTGGCACTACTTAAATCAAGACCAGCCAGAGGCTGGCTTCATATGGGAGTAAATACTTTCTAAGACTAATGAAAAAGTTTTCTTCTGTTACGAAGATAGTTTTATAAAATAGCTGCAATGAAAGTGTCGCTGCACATGGCCATTACAATTCAGCAGTTCCTTGGAAGCCTGCTTTTGCAGTTTCTCTTAGACTTCAGGAATAGTATTTGTTTCTATGGAAAGGATCACTCTGTGCCCTCCCTACCTTCTCCCACCTGTGCTAGATGGAAGGACAATTTAATGTGTTCCAGCCCAGTCTACAAGGGTGCAGCTTCTGTGCTACATGGGCTCAGGTACGTGAAAATGCATGTGAAACTAAGACACAGAGATATGTAAAGAATCCCCACAACCAAAAAATATTCCTTCTGAGCACAAAAACATACTGTGATCCCAGCTCAGGGGAGAAATAAAAATCTTGCCCCTGTTTTGCCCCCACATTATGAAGGAAAAGTCTGCTAGGAAAAGAAAGATTGATCTGCCAAGGTAAGACGCTTACCTCATATGGGTTTGCAGACACCACATCACCAATCACCCTAAAGAAAAAAGAAAAAAGCCAAACCCAACAACCATAAATTATGAGTCTACCATTTGCCTTTAAAATAATTAGCAAAACAAGCTGTTTTAATATCAGGTGGTAGTGAATGCACAGAACAGGCCTCCAGGTTTCCTGCTTCCCAGGCTCCTCATCCAACCTCTGTCTGTCCCACCTCTTTGAAGATATTTTCCTTGGGAAATGAGGCCTTGTTGTTCTTGTCTTGTATCCAGACTCCTGTTTTTTCATTCAATGGCTGCTATTGATACAACCCTTTTTAAAATCATATCCTCATCAACATCCTCCCAAATCCTGCTCTCTTTAATTGTGGTAACTTCTACTTCACAGACCTGAGGAATCTAGTTACCACTTGAGTGCTTGGTGGAGGCCATCTGAAGAGCCATGACCTCTCTACCAAGGATGTGTGTGTCACATATGGTAGACTACATAAGAAAATAGGTCCTAGAAATGGGACTGTTCTGCTGATTAAAGGAAAAGATAGAGCACAGGATGTGGGTGCAACACCTGACTTTTTCCTTTATGTGCCTCACCAGCAGAAGAGGACGCTTTACAGAAAAGATACGCACTGCGTTTTAGCCTGTTTCTCAGAAAAAACTCGCAGGCAGAACTCTCCATTTTTGTAAGGCTCAAAAGTGGATGGCACAATGAGGTATTCTCCCCGGGGCAATTTCATGCGGCTGGAGACTTCACGCAGGTTGATGTAAGGATCAGACCGAGCTGCTGGTTGGTTCCTTGCGAAGAAAGCACGGTTCACATGAATATCTGTGTTATTTTCCAGCTGCGGGAAATGTGTTTTTGTTAGAAACCATTTGACAATTCACTGGTAAGCCAGCCACCCTATTTCAATTTCAGTGCTTTAAAGCCATCTCAAGTTTTTCTTAGCATAAAATAATAAATCTGCGAGTGATGGCATAAAAGATAACCACCAGGGTTCTGTCATGGGAAACAGTCAGGAAGATAATTAGAAGGGGCAAGGATCTTTATACAGATTATCTTTTCACATGTCTCTTTACAATTTGTGATATAAAATAAATAAAAAGATCATAATGTGTGCTCGTATCTGGTCAAACTAGTACCTGCTGTACTTAAGTTGTCCATGTATTGAGCATTTTTTGCTTTCATAGGCTGTTTGTGGAAAATTTAAATTTCAGAATATTTTTGAGCAAGTTATGGTATGGGATAAATCTCCTAATTGCATAGGAACTGTAGTCTCTAATTTCTTTAAACAGACAGAAAAGAATAGTAAACAAGACAAAGTAGCAGTCACAAGGGTGAGGCTTTTGGGGCCACATTAGATGATTTACGCAACTTCTATTAGTAATACTAAGGATATTCCTTTGGATTATGTGTAAAATAGTACTTAACTTTTCCTTAACACCAATATACACTGAAGCAAGTGAAACATTGCATATGTCATGAAACAAAATACCGATGTAAGAAGAAACAGTAGTGTAAGAATAACATCTCTGCTATAAACCTCCTATTCATGACTTTTGCTCCACAGGGTTGTCTTTCAAAAAGCGTGATTCAATGATGCACAAAAAGTGCTGTGTGGTTGACACAGGGTTGGGAACATTGCATACAGATAAGGTTTCTGGCTGTCTAAGATCAAAGCATACAAAGATGTTCCCAAATATTTCATAATCATTCAGGTTTTCTGTTGTAAACTGTAGAAAAATACGGGGGGGGGGGGGGGGGGGGGGGTGCTTTTTTGTTCTGAAGGTAAAATGGGATTTGTTATTTATTCAACAGCCTCATCCTTCCTCCTCACTCAATCTTAAGCTAAGTGGGACTGCAAAGATTAAGAATCCAGATCCGTATCATTTTCAATCTATAAAGTTCATTTTCCCTTTGCATCTGCAAGGCTGTTAAAAGAGCACAGTTAATTGCTACATGACCACATATTCATTTACTGAGAGAGAAGAAAAGGGCTGAAAAGCCGAGATAAAATTGGAAGTGCAGGCTGCTGGACCTCAGTAATGAATATAGGCTATTCCTACTGCCAGACACCCCTGGGGTCTCTTTCCTCAGGAATGAAAAGCCTCTTTACCTCAGTATTGACTTCTGGGAGGATTAGGGAATGTTGAGCAGGATTTTTTCAGTACCAGGAGCCTCAGCTCAGAACTATGAAAGGAATGGATCCACAGAGTTTGGCATTTCTTCTAAACATTAGCTATATTTTCTCAATTTTAGAGTGCAGAGACTGTTCTGCCTTCACCTGTACTAAATAGACAAATTCTGACCTCTGTTATACAAACTTAGTGGAAGCCAGATTTCAACAAGTATAAATGAAGTCAAGATTGGGACTAAGATGTCTGTAATAAATGCTTGTGCCCCAATCGCTTGGTTATTCAGAACTTGAGATATCGGTCCAGTGATCCAAGAACAAAGCCCTCCAGAAGAGCTGTCATTAGTAAGGAAGAAGTCTTCCTGGTAGCTAAATTCTCCACTGCAACAGAAGGTCCCCATCTGGAGGGTAGAAGACTTCAGCAGAGACTACATACCTCCTCAGGAATCTGAAAGGAAGAGAAAGAGCTGATGTTAAAGGGCTGCTACATACCCACATCTATCATTAGGGGGAAAAAAAAAAAATCAGATAAAGTCTCCTCGAGACACTTTTTTTTCATTTTCATTTACAACCACATATTGTACTATCAGTTATACATAAAGTTCTAGCTTGTGCTAGAGCTGTTCCAAAGGAAAAACAGGATTTTCATCCAAAGGAATTATATTGCAACATTTAATTGCTTCTCTCCTGGTATGGTGTTGTGAATGATACTATTGGTTGGAAATGTTTGGGTAAGCCTTTAAATGTTCGGTCAGGAAAGTTAACAAGTTAGCCCCACTTTGCTAACCAAAAACAAACTGAGAATTTATTACAGCAGACCTAAAACCTACTAGTCTGCTGTTACTGGAATATGATGAAAATATAAGGCTACCATCACTAGCAGCCAGCCTGGAGGTGATGAGATTGTTGTAAGGCAATTGTAACAAATTTCATGATTTGGTCCACCCTAAATTAACTAAATTGCTATGTTCATTTGTACCTCCAAATATAAGGTAGCTTTTCCAAGAGCAATTAGTTGTCTTAAGAGCATAGATTCCAGTGAACACCACAGAGAGTGTCCTCCCAAGTCACGAAAGAGCTTTTGGAACTATCGCACATAAAATGATTCTGAGGCCTGAGACAGCCCCTGGAGACCTCAGGTCTTGTTCCTTATAACGAACATACTAGAAGGCCAGGAGCTCAGTGATGGGCATCCTTACAGTTATTGCCAGTAGGCAGTTTGAGCTACGTGACTTACAAAAGCTTTGCGGGGCAGGTAGACTTGAGCATACACCTCTTCACCTTCCCCTGCACAGAGATCTGCTTTAGGTCACCATCCATGCTGTCCTAACCAGACCTCCTCAGCCACAGTATCAGCTGCAATGATGTAAATCTACAACAGTGTGTGACTCGGGTAACTTGGATCATAGCTGAATGTCTACCTGAGATGACTTAGCAGCCATGCCTTTCAAAATAAAGTCTTCATTTTGTTAAAAGCCACCAAACCTACCCTACTGTGGAAAAGATCACAGAGGAGGCAGGTGGGATGAAACAGATGTAAAGCACAAAAGCTCTGCTAACTTCTCCGGGGTTGTACTCAGTGATATGAGCAGGCAAACATCCTTAACGTGCAAATTCAGGATGCTGGAAGGCCAGGGTGCTTGGCACCATGCAGATGGCAACTCAGAAATGTGCTCAGTGAGAACCGTTTGTGTATGCAGACACTTAGGCACTAGGGAAAACCTTTCCTAGTTTTGAACCATCCTGCACAAGACATATTAGCAAAAGTCAGCCATTCCCATCTGCTCCCACCTGTGCTGGTTAATGCTCTTCATCCAGTGGAATCTACACAACATTTAATTGCTTTTCTCCAGATACAATATTGGGAATGATAACACTGGTTGGAAATTCTTATATTTGCTTCTCTCCCCTCATAACACAGAAATTAGACGTGACATTGTAGGCTTTTTCCCTACAATTTTTAGAGACAGAAGCAACACTGGGAGAATTAGGAAAGAAAAAGAAAAAAAAAAACCAACCCAAAATTACTGAACCAGAACAATAGCATGGCAGACAATGAATCAAACCAATTTTCAAATGCAAGGGAAAAATAATAAAAAAAGGAAAGTGACTACTGAGCACTAACGATAGGCTGTAATCAGAAACACTTATCTGGAATTGCCAGGCACCCTGAGCCTGCCCCCATTCAGATTTTGTAAGAGAAGGCTCTCAATGAGACTGTTGCTAAATTATTGCCTCTGGTTTTACACTGCTCTCCTGTTAAAGTGGGACAGAAACCGAGCCTAAATTTATCTGAATCTTCCCATATTATGTGGGTCAGGAAGAAATGAGAGAAGGATTTGAATCATCTTGCAAAATCCAGTTCTTATTGAAGTCTAGTGCTGAATGTCAAGAGGTAGCACATTGCTAATTTTTTCCAGCGTAACAGAACAAAGAATAAAGCTTTTAATCAGGAACAAACTTTACCCGATAGAGCGAATAACCAATACTAAGCAGATCTTCTCCCATTTTCTTCTGTCTCCTGCGGTTCTTCTGCATCAAGCCCACCAGTATAGTACAGCACGGCTCATCCAAACTCCCTTCATGGTCATCATCTGGTTTGTCCAACCGGATTTTAAACTGGGGATTGGTCCAGTATGTTGCTAAGAATTCCCAAGGTGACACAAAAAGGAAGAGATTTTGTTGTCATTATAGCCCAGGTGGCTGTCTCTAGAGTTACAGAGAATACCTCTTTGGAAGGACTTTTGCCTGGAGTTTTTCCAGCCCTTTCCATTACATTATATGGTTTTATGTTTTCACAGCTATGCTGAATGTCAATTGAAGCCACAGCAAATCAAAGCACCAAGGTTATTTCCTGGGGAGTAATGACCAACAGGGAGGAGCTGATATCATTAATTCCAGCCAGTCATTTATCTCCAGGAAATGTCCTTGGCCAAGGCTGTTATTGTTGCAAGAGGACCAAATGCCAGGCAGCCTCTCCAGAGGTCTAACCTGAAAATGACTGGGAAACAACACTGTCACTGAACTGTGGCACTTTCCTGGCCTACCCACCCCTTTGGAGGATTACTCCAGCCAGTAGCAAAAGCCATGTAAGCAGGAAAAGCAGACAGAGAAAGAAAGAAAAGAGTACAGCCATGAATTGACTGCTTAGTGAGTTGGTAATCCCTGACGAGGAAATAAGTGTGAATTAGATCTTCATTTAGACTGCCAAGCTTTTGCTTGCTGTCTAAACCCCACAGAAAGAGCTGAACCTCCAAGCCCTTCCCACCAAAGCCC
The DNA here is from genome assembly GCF_929443795.1 of Astur gentilis. Taxonomy (NCBI): domain Eukaryota; kingdom Metazoa; phylum Chordata; class Aves; order Accipitriformes; family Accipitridae; genus Astur; species Astur gentilis. Next base: position 14,488,702 of record NC_064909.1, read on the forward strand.
CCTCCAGTTAACAAGATTTTTTTTTATATAGTTTTGTTTGGTATTTCACCAAATGCCCACTTGGCTGGGTCTCCACCTTGGTAATTCTGGCAGCCCCCAGCAGTTGAACCCCGTCTCCACTGTCCGTTAAACAGGGTCAGGTCCCATTTATTGACCTCGTTGCTTGTCAGTGTGTCGGGAGTCAAGTTGCAGATCTCAAGGCGAGTGAACTGCCTTTGAAAATCCGAAAATGCCATCCTGGTGCACAAAAAGACCAGGGTTAGTCCATCAGCCTGCAACAGCCGAGGCAACTGCGGATGAAGTCTCTCCCAACAGGGCAGCAAACGTCGGTACTACAGAGCTGCCCAAAGCCCCACTTAATTGAACTCTGAAACTTGGAACTGGCTTTTGGGAAACAAAATTTCCCACTCCCTGAATGAGCTGTATCTCCTGGAGACAGTTGTTCTCAACGGCTGTTACACTTTATGGGCTCAGTCACCATTTTCTGCCATCCCAGCTGTGGGCATTCCCTTGTGGATCACGCTTCATAAGTAAATTCACTAAAACTGGTGGAACAAAATATGCAAGGAGATGCCATTTAATGGGAGTAAGAGTTGGCCCTTATGAAAGCATCACTCTGTAGAAAAACAGTCTCAGTTTGATGTTTTGCTTTAATTCTATCGTTGATGGTTTTTTTAACATTCTTAGTAGGTTTGCATGAGTGACAGATCTTGATCGCTTCATGCCGCAAGCAGAGGTCTGTTCTCATTTCTTAGTGCCTTATGGCCCGTATAGCTGATTGCACTGGAAGACAGTGGCCGTTTATCTTTCCAGTCTAGGATAGAGTGACATGGGTTCAGTACTGATCCATATAATCAGCTAACTGGGAAGGGCTTTCCATTAGGTCTGGGTAAACAGACTCTTCCCAAGCTGGTAATCTAAACTTTTTCATTAGTGTGTAGCATTTAGGCAAAAAAACAAACCTCAAAATGTAGAGCAGCTGAGGTTCATTCTTGCCACCTCATTAATTTTATTACCATCTGGTCTCTATATTTTGGATAAGCAGTGAGTTATGCAAGCTCTAATAAAAGGTAATGTTTGAACGGGAAGGGAGATAAACAAGAGGCTAACAAAGCACACATGTCATTATTAACCCCCTTGGTGCTGGCAGTTTCTCCCCATCCAACTGAAAGGACTGCTTAAAGAGCATACATGCACATAAAATGCCCGAAAGATTAAGCTAAATGAACAATTCTCACCAAAACTCTCCATCATCTACTTGCTTATCCAGAGCCTGTTTTTGTTTGGGATCAACATAATTCCATTCAGGAGCACTGCAGACAAAGCACAAAAGCAAGCTGTTCAGTTGTTGTATTTTATTCTACAATGAGATCAGAGAGTTAGGGTCTCTCTTTGGTTACAGCTGATAAGGGAGTATGTATTTCTTCAACAACTAGACCTTCTGCCCCTCCCAATGGCAGTACACACTGCAACCTGACTATACAAGGCTGGAATCAGACTGCAACCGTATTTGCAACAAATAAGCCTTAAACTGAATCATCACTGCCAGGTGCCAAAATGTACAAATATTGCAGACTGGCTGGATTAGGTAACACTCAGCCTGAAAGTCAAGCAGAGCTTCTCCATTGTAAGATCTATTGGGATGCCTGGTAGTCTCCCTAGGGAAATGATATAAACTCCACTGCTGGGGTCCCAGAAGAAAAAGAAAGCAAAAAGGTTGAATTTGAAAATGTACTGCAGATAAATGGCATTGCTCCTTTCCCATTCTGATGTTAATGTGCAGCAAGCTGGATTCTGCTCTGATCTGCTCCCACGTGGCAACGCAGTTCTGCACCTGCCTCAGCAGGGTTGTCCCATGGTGAAACAGGTGTACCAAAATCAGGATATGGCATGTATGCATGCCTGAGGCACCTTATCTTGGGGCTGAGCAAAGCAGCTCTGACAAAGGTAAAAATAATTGTAATGTTTATCTCTATTTTCTGTCCTTAAGTATGATACGACACCAGCACCAGGACTGCAGTCAGTCAGGACAGGAAACTGAAATCTCAGTGTGTTGCATGAAAAAATATATTGTGGCCCAAATGAAAGTAAAATTTATGCCATTCTAAATATAAAAATAAAAGAGGTGTTATCACTGCCATTCTCCTGAGATTCCAAGATAGTTAAAGCCCAGACACTTTCTGAGAGATTTTCAATCTTCTGGGTCCTTAGCTTAGTCAACATCCTCATTTTTTCAAGATTCTCCAGTAGAAACCAAATACTGGTCTGATTTATTGCTGAACAACCTTAGAGTTGAAGCAGAGGCACAATGGTTTATCCCTGCTGTAATTCCCCAGAGTGGGATTGCTTTGCATATTCTACTAAGGTCCCGGCACCATCAGTAGGATCAATCTGAGAAAAGTTATCTTGCAAAATGACATGGATATGGCTTGCATTGGGCTGCTCTCGATTAAAACATGGGCTGTTCTTTCTTATTAGAAAGCTCTGCCTGAGGCAGGGAAGAATGTCTGCTGGGCAGAGCGGATCAATATCTAACCTTGCTAATAAATTAATAGTGTTTTATTCCAACTGATTTAGTATCTCTCCTAAATGTGCTTTGTGATTGGATTAACTGCATAGCCCCAATTTAATTTTTATAAGATACCAAAATACACTGAAGGCAGAGAAGCAGGGGCATATAAAAACCTACTTATCACTCCAAGCTCCAGTCCATTCCACGTCACCCCAGGGATTTCTAAGCCTCACTAGTTTCTCTGGCCGTCCTCGGTAATATACCTAAAAGATCCACAACAAACAGAGCCTGAGAGCTTCCATTATTCCAATCATCACAGGGCAATTGCTTTTCAGACAGGATAAAACACGATTTGTACTTGAGTGATGCAGTCCATTACAATTTGCAATAGGTAAAAGACACCTAGATGCCTTCCACCCCTATTTTACATTATCCTGTGCCACCAAGTGAGCCGTTAGCTGCAGGACTCACCATTTCGTATAATGACAGCAACCTGCAAGGAAAAACATCAGCTACAAAACAGCAGAATATCTACCTCCTCGAAAGCAGGAGACATCGCACAACACAACAAGGTTGGAAAGAGGTTATTTGGCATGGACACCTCTGTAATGATTCCAGTTTCAGAGGAGCAGGAGTATCTAGGGCCCGTTGTGAAGGTGAGACTAATGGCCAAGCTCATGAAAGAGGTTTTTACTCCTTTCTTATTAGCGCTGACCGGCCAAGTACACGCTCCCACCTCGTGCAGCATGAACACGTGTGGAAATGGCTGCCTCCTCTCCTGTTTCTCTTTTCCGTACCTTCCATTTCAGTAACACCTTGGCCCACCTTTACATTTTGTATTCCAGTCTATTGGTATAAGCTGCAGACTGCACAGTATACTCTGTATAACTACCAGTAACAGAGCTTCTGTCCTGCGTAAGTACTACAGGTACTTTCTTTTTTCTGTAAGAGGGTGCATAAGTTAGCAAAGTTTTTATTTGGTCAGTCACAGAAAGACATCAGAAGATTGAAGACACTGCAGCTGGTTTGTATGATGGCCCTGGAGAGCCTGGCTTACCTCTTCTGCTCCAGTGACAGAGTAAGCGTGTCCCTTTACCAGCTTCAAACTTGTGATTGCTTCTATTTCAGCTGCAGTAGTTATCTGGGGCAATAAAAGTATACACATTTAGGACTATATATTGTGTATGAGCTCAGCTTTCATGAGCAAATTAATATGGGGGAAGATATCCAAAGTGGTATGCACAATGAATATCAATATTCTTGATGCAAAGTATATTAAATAGAGGTGACATCCACAGCAAAAGTTCACCTCCACAGTTTCATGCCCCTAAATATGCAGTCCTAGCACAGCAGAAATTCAAGAATGTACAATGAAATCTAAATCTAAATCCAATTCCTAGCTCAGGTAACAGGCCCAGTCACCTGCAAAGCCATATTCATGTGAACTAAGCTCTAGCCTGCCTTGGTTGAGATCCATAATATCAAAATTTGAACTCTGGCAATCCCATATGCCATGAAGCAGGATTTCAAACAAGATAATGAAATGGGATGTGAAAGGTGTGAAGTTTCCAAAACGTGTACAAACATCATCTGCAACTTGAGAGAGTTTGTATTACAGGTGTCAATAATCTTTAGGACCGAAAACCAAAGCCAGAATCAGACTACAGGCTACAACAAAGTGTCTCAAAGAGTTTTTTATCTGGCAGTTGAGTGTCTGGAGCTGAAATTACACAGAATTTGAATGAGAAAACATACTCAGAGAATGAAAATGAAGTTCTGGAAGACCAGTCCTCAGTATTATCACAGGCTGTTTTGTAAAAAGGGACGCATGATGAGAGTTGGTTATTTAGAAACTCATCCAAAGTTTTTATAACAGAAATCAATAAAAGCCTCCCACCAATTGTAGTTTGCTTTTACTTCAGACCTTCCTACCTATGTCTAACATAGGTCTGAGCTTTTTTTACAGTATGGACCAGAGCCTGGAGAAGAGGAGTGAGGAGAGTAAAGCAGCAGCAGCAGCCTCTTACATCTATGGAACAGCCAAGCAGCGACCCAGCTCTCAGAGCCTTCTGGATGATTTGGTACAGGTTTGAAGGAGCCCTCCGCAGCTCATAGGACTCAGAGATGCCTCCAGTAAAATCCTCAAAGGCCTCTATAGTGGACCCTCCTGCAAGAGCTTCATACGAGCCATTCAACCTGTGGGAGAGATGACAAGAACTATATAAGGAGCCATCTCCACCTGTAAGCATTAGCAGTGCAGAAAGAAGGGTTTATAATGTAGTATCTCTCAGTCCACGTGATCATCAGTGTGACCCGGGGCACCAGAAGTAAAGCCCCTTGAACCCAGCAGTTGGCAATACCCTTTATGGACCTAGAGGGAACTGTAAATAATGGGTGGAACGGAGGCTGCATGTAAGTGAAGTGCATTGTGTCTAACATCGCAACCACGTGGACAGTCAGATTCTGCACACCCAGGAGCGCTGCCTCCTGCTTAGCCCCCGTACTTGGCGTAGGCCTTCTCCAGCAGCGCGCTCCAGAACTCGTTGCTTTCCTCCGAGTGCACAAAGAGAAGCTTCCCATTCTTGGTGGGCAGCCTGTCGTCCACCACGACGTCCACCCACTCCCCGTACTGCCAGAACTGGTGAAAAGAAGAAAGGAAAACATGATGAGGGCTGGTGTGCACATGATAGCTCCACACTTCCATCTTCCTACACCGTCACCTGTCATCAGTTCCCCCTGGATAAGTCACTGTAAGGTTTCATTCCCATGTTGGATTCCTCCCCCTTGTAATAGAGGCAAACTCTTCCCAGCCCTGTGAAGCACTGAGCAGGCTTCTTAACCCTGTGTTAAATTTTGCTGATAGGTAATATTAACAGCAACTTGTTGCACATAACATCTGGAACACTGTCTGTGCTCCATGCAGAGCATACATGATGAACAGTCCAGAAAGCTAGCATGTAGACAGGATACTCTAAAGTATCTTTTCTTGTCTACTTTTTTAAGGCCCAGTCCACTGGGGGGAAAAAAACCAAAACAATGCACCTGTAAAAATGCTGCAAGGAGAGGTCACCCAAAAGGAAAACACTCAATAGTGCTAATCCCTTCTGAAAAGACTGGGAAATGTGTGAAACATTGCTAATGCTAATATTTTGCCTGAACACTAGAAACATTTACTCCAGAATTTAATGCAGTCCTGAAAGGAAAGAAGATAATTCACACAATAACCCCCTCTGCTGAGATGAGCTGGTGGAAGGGATAGGTATGTGCTCTATAACACCTGTCCTCACCAAAACACCCCCTTTAGCTTTGCAGGGAGAATCCCTGCTGCTCGCGCCCGAGCCTAACCTCTAGTCAAAGCAGGTTGGCTCAGTCCCAACACACTGGGTCTGCAGGCAAGGAAATCCAGGGGAGGGGAGGAGAGGGAAGGGAAGGGAGCGGGGAGGAACCGCATCAGCCTGAATTCACTCTTGACAGCTGGCAGCGACAGAGCTTGGCTTGACTCACAGGGCGTGATGGTTTGGCTCAGTTTACAAAACCTGTATAACTCACCAGAGCCCTATCAGCTGTAAGACAGCAGAACCTAGCCAGTGAGTAGGCATCATTTAACATTATTTAACTCTGTTCTTCTTTGCTTTCCCTCTGCCCCACCAATTTCACTTACACACCATAATTCTTGACTATCTAGCCTGTGCCAAACACAAAACAAAGCTGGGTTTAGCCGAATACAAGCATTTTCCTCTGTTATTCTCAATACCCTGATCATATAGGTACCTGGAAGTGAAAGATCCCAGCATAGTCCTTCTGGAAACTCTGAGCCTTGGGAACAACACGGTACAGAACCTCTGGATTCAAAGTGAGAGATGCAATGGCAGCTAGGAGCCAGCAATCACCTAAAACCGCATACGTTGCAAGACAGAAAAGTATATTAATAAATATGGGTTTGCCGAGCTGATCCTTACACCATTATGTCACACTCCTATCTAGACCAAAATGCCAGCATCAAGTGCTTTGCAGGGTCCTGCCAGACTCGGTATGGGTTCAGCAATCCATTCTTGTTTTGTTGTTACTTATCTCTTTTGCTCATTTGCCACTCATCCAGACCGCATAGGTATCTTGGGGCCTCTGAGGCTGATCATGGTGGTGATTTCAATGGTCTAGTTGGGGCTTTGCTATTTTGATTTTTTAATGAAGCTGTGAAAGCAGGCTGCTTTATCTAAGCTTGTTAATGCCCTCAGGACACCGGGAACATAGCCAGAGAGAGAAGGCGTTTGGGGTATGTGGGTTGCAAAGCCTGGCTGGGCAGCACAGAGTTAATGACCTGCAGTACTTTAACTAGACCCAAACCACCCCACCTGGGAGGAGTAAGGACTTAGAAGGGCAGAAGAGGGCAAAAGTTCTGGGTTGATAGAAGGGTAGTGGGACTTCTGTTCTTGTCTTTTGGAGAAGATTCGATGGATAGCAGGAACATTTGGGTGGCTACTCCTTCTAAGCCCTTCCTTTGAAGGTCTGAATGGGAACCAGCACTTAGGTTTATTACTACAGATTTGCCCATGAGTGTAACGGAAGCAGAAGTCTCCTGGGAACTCTGCAAGTAGGTGAGTCCTTTCTCCGGCATACTCCTTACCCTAGAAAGGATGAGGATGCCCAGCCCTCCCTGGAGGCTGCATGCTGCGTTGGTGACCTGCTTCTTGTGGGTTGGAGATTGGGGAAGTAGAAGCCTCTCTCACACCAAAGGCGGTGCCCCTGGGAGACTCAATGACTCGTGGGTTTGTTACAGTATTTGCATACTGCAAACAGCAGGAAGAACTTCTGTGATTCTGTGTTGTTTCTGAGGTGTGCAGAAAGTCTAGGAAAACAAAACTGCTCTGAAGGTACTAACATTTTCCTGGTTCCCTGTGGATTATCTGCGCCAAGACACGGTTTCTTTGTGCAGGTGCATATTCTGCAGAAGGAATTGGCATAACAGCTCTTGCTTCAGTGGAAATAAGCTAAAGGAGAAACCAAGGAACGAGTTTAATCTGTAGCATGATTTAATATCTTAGAGCAGCAGTTAACTCTTTATATTGGCTTGGGCTTTATGATTTAGTGCCGTGATGAGTGTAACTGTAAAAGTAAGATGCCGGGACTTGCCTGGTGCTGTGTGCTCTCTGCTGCCTGTACCCCCCTGGGAAGTACTCAGATGCCTCCTATGAGCTGAACAAGAAACAGCTGTTCCCAGTTAGGCAAGCAGTGACTTGAAAACACCTGTAAAGAAGCACCCCTGGTGTGATGAGCTGTAAGGACCCGAGCTGGCTGATTGGATTATGGGTGCTAAAGCAGGATCTAGGAGGGGAAACCTAGTATTAGCATGTGAGGTGCTGCTTGAGCCTTCCCCCAGGATTGCTCTGCAATATCTATGCTGCCATATTCAGGAAAGGGTATTCAAGCTGGAAGGGGGTAGAAAATGGCTGAATTACCTGCTTCTCCCCATCCACCTGCATTTCTTATGAGAAGAGGTTAAAAAAATTTGTCCTGCTCATCCTATGCAAGTGAAGCTTGAAGAGGCAGTGTGAGGCAGGTTAAATGCTACTTTGCATAAAAGTTGTTTGAGCCAAGAGCTCTTGCTTGAAAGGTAAGATTTCCTCTGCGGAAGAGAAGATAAAATAAAAGGGTTGTGAGATGTTTAAACTGGAAATGCTGTGTGTATAGAAAAAAGAGTCTGAAAGCCTCAGCCTCTGGAGCAACTATGAGTAAAAACCTTCTCGAGCTCATCTTCAGCCTAATTGTTTTACAAATTATTTGGCATTCTGTGGGAGAGGGCTTGACTTACTGGCCTGGAAGGTTCCTCCCAGCCTTAGGTACCTATGTATAAAATAAGCAAAATTGGGAGAGCACAAGGTGGGGGGAAAAAAGGCTTTAAGAACCTCCTTTCCCAAGAAAATGTAGATGCAGGAAAAAATGAGACTGAGACCACTCAGATCTGCTTTATATCTATTTCTTTGAGGCTTTCCGTGGCACAAATGTATGCCTTATGCTGTTATAATTTCTGCTTTTGCTTGGGGAGGTAGAAACAATGGTGATAAGTCTGGGGAATGGCTGTTCAGAGGAGGAAGATGGAAAGCTGTATAAAGTTAGACCTGAAGCCCTCATTTTCTCAGCTACCCCCGATTTTCTTGCTGCCCTGGCTGTTCCTGGCATGCTGTGAAGTACAGAATACTATTTCTGAGAAGGCGGCAGGGTGGGGGTTCTGGTGTCCCTGTTGTGTCCCTCCTCCCCCAGTGAGACCAGAGAAGGTCTGCAGCAGTGAGGAGCTGGTGCTCGCCCAATGTGCAACATCTGGAAGGGTTTCCCTTTCCTGGTCCAGGCCAAGTTTCTACAATCGGTGAAGGGGAAACTACTCTGGGCTTTTGCTGAGGATGGTGTATGTTTGATGAACAATTAGGCAGAAGAATCAATGAAATGAGAGGGGTTTTCTTAAATAAGTTATTTACTTCTCTGACTCAGAACTAAACAATTTCAGAATCTTAACCCCAAAAGATGCTAAATGCAGCATGAAATCCTTTATGGCTATCTTACAGTATGAATTAACTTCTCAGCATCTGGGAGAGCAAGTGTTGTTGGCATTGGTACTTCTGCCTCCAGCAAACACACCATGCAATCTAGCTTCCCAGGGTAAGCTAAGCTTGTGGCTGAACAAATATCAACTTTACCCTCCAAAAGGAACTAGCTGGGAATTGGCTGCTGTGCAGTAACTTGATAAAAAGGAAGGCTTGCACGGCATGCCTAGATGCAGATGGTTTGGGGGCATCTTTATATACAAGCGATACGTTACGTTCAGGTTCCTGTGATATTGGCTTTAAGACAAATTAAAGAGGATGCAGGAACCTGTCCGTACCAAGGAGCTTCCAGGATGGAGCCTAAACTGCACAGGTTGTCTCTTATCTTCTTGTACACAATAATGGGATCGTGGCCTATTAGTAAGTTTTCTCAGCACTACTGGACAATATATTACTAGTTCTAAAAAAGTACAAGTTGACAATACATGTTCCTTTTTTCAAAGTTCAACATAATTTTGCCAGCAGCAAATTTCGGAGTTTTGTTTGTGGTTGTGCCTACAGGATAGTGCAACAGCATAAGCTCCCTAGAAAGGCAGTTTATGTAGGACCACTCAAACTTGTCCTGATTCAGCTGCAGGTTATAAGTCATCTTTCAAGCTGTGAGGAAACTATTTGATTCCCTTCCAAAAAGTGAATTTTTGGAGGAAGAGGAAAGGAGGCCAATTGACCAATGCATTAAATATTTAATTAGAATGTCTTTCCAATAAGTTATAGTCAGAAAAATTACAATATCAAAAAGCATTTCTGCTCATTGTATGCATTTGAAGTTGTAGCCTTTTAGCTTATAAAAATAAATTTTTAAAAAAGTGTCCTCAACTTTAGCCCTGCAAGGCTAAATCACCTATTGGCACATAAACTGCTTTCTGCTCAGTCTCATATTTCATGAACAAGTTTCAGACAAGTGCCAATTACAGTGTTTACTGCTGCTGCTGAAGGTGCTAAAAAGAAGCCAGCTTGGTTCCTGAATCTGAAGTCATTTGTAATGTTGGTAAAGTGCAATTTTTTATTTTTTTTTATTTTTAATTTGAAATAAGCAATTCTGACCTTGGATTTTTGGTGGAAAGGTAAACAAACATGAAGCCTAGCTCTGTGTGTGTGTGTGTATATATATATATATACACTCATAATCTTGGAGTATTACTTTGGCTGTTAGTGCACTTGAAATAAAATCACTTGCTGCTCACAGATGTACTGAGATGGCTCGTGTTCTCAGTACTATGCAGGCGCCTCCTGGTTTACAGAGATAATCGAATTGCTACGGAGAATACCGAATCCTTGGTGACCTGGGAGCTGAGTGACTCCTCTATATTGATGATGTTTACCCAAGCACACTGCACTCGCAGAGGCCATAAAATAAATGAGAAATTTGATTAGTTTCAGTTGCTACAGAGCCACGCTCAGTTTCTTTTTAGCTACCATGAAAGTGTCTAGCCGCAGAGCATCTAAACTCTTCATTGACCTACTGATAGTGAGTTCAAGCCAAAAGTCCGAGTGTCTGGTTCCAAGATCTAACTGGACAGTACAGAGGCATTTCTGTCCTGACTGTACTCTGGCTTGTTGCTGTTTCAGCAACGCCTGGTGTTCAGAAGGGATCCAATACAGTCCTGTGGCTCTTGCTTCCCGGATTGTCAAGCAGATTTGGCTCTCAGCTTCAGTCTCTGCTGGAAGCCCTTCTTCAGAGCTTGCAGTACCTGGGGCATCCTCCCAGACATCAAGGAAGCACTGACCCGCTAGCTTTATAATTTCTGGTATTGCAGGCGGTTCCTGCTTTAAGATTTCTAAAGAAGGCTTCTTAAAGTTTTCTATGGAAATGAATTAAGCTCTGCAGACGTTTACAGAGAGCTGAAGGGGCACCCAGCAAAGGAACAGGCTTTCTTCTCTTTAGGGTCTCAGAGGTGTCAGTGAATGTATTTTTTGAGATCTAGGGAATATATCTGCTAGAACAAGGATCTCCAATACCCCTGGGCCCAGGGGACTGAACATCAGGAGGGCCATATATTAATGTCTATAGCAAAATAAGTGAACGAACCCAGTACTATTAAGCGCTCTCATGCCTACAGGAGCTCCAAAGGCTCCCTCAACAGATATCAGAGCTGTCAGGCTTTGGTTTGTTCTCCCATCTACCCGCAACCTTCTCAAATCTGCCCGTAAGACAAGATGTGCACAAACCAGGCATGGGGGGGGTTCCTCAGCTGGTGTCAACTGATGCATCTGCGTTGGCTTCAGGGGATTTCTCCAGCTGACAGCCCAGGCCAAGGGAGCTGCAGTGCTGGAGTAAGTACCCTCTGAGCCTTCAGAACAAAAGACACCCCATGAACATAGACAGTGTGGATCTGGAAAGCTAATATAAAACTGAGAGGGTTTGAGGATGTTTTATAATATTTAAGTTAAATTTATGCCACTTGCTTCTTAAGAAATTCTGCAAACAATTCTGGGGTTAACTTATTCAGATAGCTGCAAGAAAAGTTCGTAAGTCACCTTTAATAACTAAGGCTATGTGACTGCATTTCAAGTTGTTACTAAGCTATCAAAAAGATATGGTTCAAAGAACGTTTAAAATATTTCAAGTCTTTCAAGTTCCCATCAAACTTCCCAAGCTGATATTCATCTGGCTTACGCTGTTGTCAAAGAAATAAGTTTAATGGAGTGAGACTAACTCCGTGTTTTCTTGTTCCTTTTGTTCATATAAACCCAGACCTGCAGTGTTATTTTTAAAAGTAAAGAAACATGTCAGAGAAGATTATTAAAAATAGGCTCTATTTCCCCAAAGGACTTGTTAACAGGTCACATACGTGGCTTATGTAAATATGTAATCAGGGTCTGTTTCAATAGAAGTGTTTTACATGAGGGCTTTAGTAACAGGGACTTTGATATTCAAGGTATTGGATCAAATACAAAAAAAAAAGCATAGTATGCCTCAGAGATGTAAAGCAAATACCTGAACACTAGAAGGGAATTCCCATGCTTATATTCTGAAGTTTGTTTTTGTGAAGGGTCAGTGTGTATAGAAGCAATTGTAAGCAACCTTGCAGAAATAAATTGGATTATCTTTGATTATTTTATCTTTTCTTTGAAAGCGAGAGAAAAGGAAGTTCCTAACAAAAGCAGAATCAGATTCTGGGGACTTTTCTTCTAGGTTTAGGGGTAGCTTTCAGGACTAGAACTTGGGGTACTGCCCACCGAAGGCTGGCTTGGGAAAGCCTGGAGCCAGGCACTATCCTCAGATTCACAGGAGGGTTGTGGATCCAGTTCTGTTGTTACCACTACTTGCTGGATTTTGGCATTGCTCTGTAATGAAAGCTCATTTAGCACAAGGGACTGGAACTCCACAGAGACATTCAGGAGGTGACAGAAATAAAAAGGGGCTCAGGGTACTTGCATTCAATTTCTAGGCTTAACACAAATAATGCTTTGACCTCTTCTAGTTTAAGAGCAAGTAAAAGTCTTCAGTCCTTTAGCTTGTAAACTGCCAAGGAAAATGAGGTTTTACTTCAGGCATATGATTTTTTTTTTTTTTTTTTTTTTTTAATGCTATTATAGAAACTTCCCAAATTGGAGGTGACAAGAAATGTCACTTTTATTACTTATCTGATCCATTCTCCTGAAATACAGTAAGTGATTTCCCCATACTCTGCTCCAGCATCCACTGAATAAATATCCTGGAGCAAGTGTATGATTGGGCATCTTATTTTTAGCATTTGGAGCGCAGGCCGACGCACCAGGGAATTTTTTTAGCAATTGCTTTAATGGTGCTGTGTTTACAGGACCAGCATTGGTATTATTTATTGTCAATGACTTGCAGAAATTGTTTGAATCTCATTTGCACAATGGATGGGCCAGAAGACCAGTAAGGTCAGGAGTACTGCCGTAAGCAGCGCAGGAGGGAGAAAGGCTGATTTCTCTGCGTCTAATCTATCAAATTCTCATTACAAGAGTTTCAGCCTTCTCGCCTCTATATGTAGTCAGGAGAGGTTGCTGCTGCTGTCTTCTGGAGCTGGATCTTATCAGCGAGGCAGGCAGGGAAGGCGGCTGCTGCAGCAGCAGAATAAAGCCCCGCTTACAGCTCCCTTCTGGCCACTTGCACAGGAGCTCCGTTTAGACAACGGCAAGCGTTGGAGAAAAACGGGTACGGAAGTTTTTCTATGATGGATCTCCAGGAAAGGACGAGTGCTGTCTGAGAGACATCTCATCAGCATCAGGCCCTAATTTGGGAAGCTGAGCAACACTGCCTTTTTTGGCTGCATTTGTACAGTGTGGCTGGTGCCTGGTCGCTCCTGTCCCTGCTCGCAGCTCGGCACCAAACACCGTACAAGCAGAAGGAACACTCAGCATGAAGGGCCTGGAACAGTTTGCTTGTTGTGGTGGTATTACAAAGTTTACGTGCTCCGTTCACTTTTTACGGTATGGTCTTTGTTTCTAACTCCTGCCTGCAAGCAGACGGGCCATCCTGCTTAGCGTGAAATGGCACATCGTAGCCCCAGCCCCTGTACTAAACTAGTTCCTGCTCTGCTCCCGGGATGTTGTGTATTTGTTTTGTGTGAAACTGAGGCTAGAACTTGCTCTGCCTCCCAAATAAAATCTCCGATGACTAGGCTACAGGGTAAAACCTCCCTGGCGTCCCTTGTCCCCTCAGTCTTTGGAGCCACTCTTGCCGGGATGGGCATGAAACCCGCCCTCTTGCTTCAGGGCAAGCGCTCCCATGGTTAGGTTGGTGTCCAGCTCTGTTTCAAGAGGTGAAAAGCAAGCCAGTCTTCTGTTCCACAAACAGATAATTATCTTCCTGCCTCCAGGAGACAGTTTGGGGTCTCCCAAGTTTGACATAGCTCTTAAAAGCCAATATATACCCTGCCTCAGGCAGCAATGCTGGTGTGTGAGTCCCCTTCTTGGGTACCTGCCTCTCTCTATACCGTGTCTGGGAGATGCCCAATAAAACGGTCTGTGTATGAGGAATTTTTAAATGAAGCTTCATTTTTTTTCTTCTTCCAAAACAAAATTCAGAAGCGTTGTACGTACCCAGCTCTCCTTGGCAGACATCCGTTCGAGTAGCTCCTCCGATTATAAACTGAGGATTGGCACATAACTCCTGAAAAGACACATTTTCAAAGTATGCATCACCCTTTCTGGTCTGAAAAGTTCCTGCTTCTTGTTCCTTGTTTTAATGTTCAAAAAATATTAAACACTTTCAACGTTTCTTAAAAAATACATCCTTTGTCGTCTGATTAACGTGGTGTCAGAACAATGTTGCCTTATTAAATTGAAGACTGCATGTATTTATTTTTTTTTTTTGAGGCAAACCCTGAAGCCCTTTGCTACTTGAGACTGTCAGTGATATTGGTAAGAATTTTTGCTGCTGTGGGGACAGGGGTGAAAATTCAACCTCAGCATTTACATCTTATTTTATCTTGCTGTGGTTTTGGCTCAAGCAGTGCAAATGTGTTTTTGCTGCTGGCTCTGGCACTGGAACTGTGCTGAGTTGCCACTGGCACGGAGGACGTTTCCCCACCCTGACCCTGCTTCCTGGAAGGCCAACCGTGCAAAGATTTTTATTAGTGACCCTCCCTTTCTTCCTTGCCCTTTGGGGCCAGCCAAGTAGGTTATGGCAATTACTGTCCCTCCTACCCCAAGTCTGAGCCCTCCAACAATTCATGCCCTATATTAGGAAGTTAATATTGTCTCTCCAGAGACAAAAGCCTTCCCCTTCTCCTGAGCGTTTTGCATGAGCTTCTGGATGGCAGCAAGGGGCAGTTCATAGGAAGCCTAACTTGGCAAGAGGGGTTGAGGAAGGCTTAGGCAGTCGCTGACTCTCCCAGGGAGCAGCAGTTGTCAGCTCTGAGCATCCCGTGGAGACAGGGACAACCCAGGGTTTCTTGTGTATGTCGTGAAGAACTGGTTTGTGAATCTCCTTGCAATAGGTGTGATCTCAGCTATGTCCTTTTCGCTTCTGTGGTTAGCCAGCTGTCGGCTGCCTCACAGCTGTCTCGGTGGACAGGAGTCAGGAATAGGTTTCCTACCACACAGAAAAGGTTTTCTGTTGGTTTTTCTCTCCTCCCTCCAAAGCAGTACACCCGGTGGCACTCAGCTGCGTGTGAGTTACTACTCACCTAGACACGCGTCCTTTCTGAGCCACTGCCAAGTGCCACATACACCTTTTGCACAGCTGCGTTTCCACCTTTTCTCTTTCTATAAATCCACCGTCGAAATTGGAAGATAAGTCTTTGAGTGCAGAGTGTCTAACACTCGCTGTCTGCAAACCGGCAGTCGCAACCTGGGGGTGGGGGGTGACCTTAGCAGTGGATATTTCTCCAGCAGGTCTCCTCCAAATTGCCCACTGGGTCCTGCTGCCTATTTCAGATGCAGGCAGGGACGATTCCATCAGCCAACAGTGATTCCATCAGCCTGCAATCGTGGGCAGAGTTTGTAGATGGAAACCTGTTGGCCGGTTGAAAAAGTCCAAGAAATGAGCAGGGCTGTGACCTCCGACAGGAGTCATCCGCAATGTGTAGAAGTAGCTCAGATCCAGGTCCCCCCACAGGAGAGCAAAGCAGAGGTTTGTGTCACTTTGCAGCGGGCCTTGGGCTCTGCCCCATGCATAGGGATATAAGCCAGTGGATCCCAGTACTTGTGGATTAAGTCTCCATAACTGCTTGTGTCTCTGCTGAGTGCCAGGAGGGCAGAGGGGTCCCACGCGGGCAGGTCTCTGGCAGGCAGGGCTGGGACGTTTAACCCTGTTGGGTCTCAGCCCTCAGTCATTCATTCTTTATCCCCCTACACTTGTGACTGTGTCTCTGCCTGCAATGGGCACAATGCTGTTCTTGCACGAGAAGCCCGATTCTAATTTAATGAGTTTTCTAAGGCTGATCTTCTCCCAGGTTAGGCAAAGCCAAGAAGCACATCCATGGTACATGTTGCTGAAACATCCAGGTGCTAGAGTGAGGAGCTGATAGACAAATGGGGTTGCCAGGGTAGAAACTTGGAGTTATTAAACCTGTAGGTTTCTGTTTCCTACTTTCTTTTCAGGTGAAAAAATAATAAAAATTGAAGCCTTGAAATTTTCCCTTCTTCTCGTTCTCCTTTCCCCCTATCAGAGGAGGGTAAGCTGTTTGGGGTTTTTTCCTTCCTTACTCTGTTTTTCAGTTTTTCTTGATGTTGTAAGGAGGGGCAAAATGACAAAGGAGGAGCAAAGCAGGGACAGAAACAAATGACTGAAGAATGAAAGTGTGGAAAAATCTCTGAAGCCTTGATTTTGTGGTTAAAAAAAATTCAGCATCTAATCTTTCCTGATGAAAATGACTTTTTTAAAATGAAAGGTCATTTATAGGATATATGTATGTCCTGGTTTCAGCTGAGTTAATCTTCTTTCTAGTAGCTGGTACAGTGCTGTGTTTTGGATTTAGTGTGAGAATAATGTTGATAACACACTGATGTTTTAGTTGTTGCTAAGTAGCGCTTATCCCAAGTCAAGGATTTTTCAGTTTCCCATGATCTGCCAGCAAGCAGGTGCACAAGAAGCTGGGAAGGAGCACAGCCAGGACCGCTGACCTAAACTAGCCAAAGGGATATTCCATACCATAGAACGTCATGCTCAGTATATAAACTGGGTGGAGTTAGCCAGGAGCGGCCGATCGCTGCTCAGGCATGGGTCAGCGGGTGGCGAGCAATTGCATTGTGCCTCACTTGTCTTGGCCCTAATTTCTCTCTTTTTGTTATATTCCTTTTCATTACAATTATTATTGTTGTTGTTATATTTGTAGTATTATTGTTGTTATTATTATATTTTAGTTATTAAACCGTTCTTATCTCAACCCGCAAATTTTACTTTTTTTCCCCGATTCTCCTTCCCATCCCACTGGGGGGTGAGGAGTGAGTGAGCGGCTGTGTGGTGCTTCATTGCTAGCTGGAGTTAAACCATGACAATATATTTGGGTAATAACAGTTCCAGTCAGTTTCTCTTTAACTGTTATAGGTAGCTTGAAGCAAGGCAGAGGATTTTATTTAAGTATTAGCCTGATTTCCTAGGGTGCACAGTTGCAAGCTGTTGGAGTGGGTACCATTAAAACTGATGGTCAATGGCTCCTGGGGTGCCCTGAGGTCTGTCTGAATACACGTGGGGCTTTCGCACCCATGTCTGCATCGTACCCTGGACTTGTAGCTCTGCAGAGCTGGGATGGACAGGGAGGAAGCAGGTCCCCATGAAACAATTATAGGAGTCCTTGCTTTACAAAGGGCATAGAAGATGTTGGTTTCTTTTTTCCCCACTCCCTTTTCAACTTTGCTTCTGCTAACCGTGGAGATAAAGCAAGACAGAAGAGAAAACCAAAACGTACAGGAATAGTGAATATTCAGGCTGCCCACTGATTTAGCATGGATGTTCAGGTGAGCTTTGATTAGATCTGAACCCAGTAAACAAGCAGCTTTAAAGCACCCTTACCGTGGGGCGTTTCCAGATTATTCCCTGGGTTTTGAAGGAGTACGGTCCCAGGTCCCGGTAGCCCAGTACGGAAGGACAGGCTGGGAACTCCTCATCCTTGAACAGGGTGCCAGCCTGCAGGCACTGCTGCTTCAGGGCTTCATAGTCCTGCTTCAAATACTTGATGGCATTCCCGTTGGATCCGAGCCCGTCCGCGGCCGCTCTTTCTTGGCACAGCCTCGCTGCCACCCTGGACATCCTGCCCACCCTCCCGGCGTGCGGCAGGGCTCTGTCGTCGCCTCCTGGGCAAGAGGAGGTGAATTTGGGCAGGCAGCAGGCTGGGGTGGAGCTGAGGGCTGCCCTAAGCACTCCAACAGCCCTGGAGGGAGGAGGCACCAGAAGTGCAAATATGTACCCGAGGTGTACCCGAGACGTGGGCAGGGAGCTGGCAGCGGCCGCAGCCGGCGCACCTGGGACTGCGGGCGCTGCCTTGTGCTGCTGCCACCTTATCTGCTTTTTTGCTGCCCCTTTTTAAAATACGCTTTTAACGAGGAGCGAGGGAAACCAGTGTTTTTGCAGACATGCCTATTTACAGACGTAAAGCGATTGTGTGCGTTCAGTGTGCTGAAAGTCAGGCTTGAGAACCAGTGCTTTAAAAACTCAGATGAAGATGGTTTAAAACTCCTTTCCTTCCTTCTGAGATCAGGCTCTATACTGTTGGAGGGTTGTGTAGCCACAAAACCTGGAGCTGCACATCTACTGCTACAGCTTACATGGCTATGGGGATGTCATTGAGTTTCAAAGCCAGGAAAAAGTTGAAAAGTTTAACCCGCTTCTGGCTTAAGTGATCTTTTTAAAAAAATAAAAAATTCTCTTTGATACTCTGAAAGCAGTATGATTTTATGGGTTAATTTATTAGCAATAAGAGGTGTGAACTTGACAGAGCTAGAGATGGCCACTTGGCCATATGACCTGCAGAGGGCAAGGATACAATCCAGGAGCATGTCCTAGGCTAAAAATGGAAAATTATATCACCAGATAGAAGGCAAGCTGGTAACCTCTGCTCTCTATCTTCAGTGTGACCTTGGGCAAAAGTCACTGTACCTTTCCCATCTATAAAAATGGAGTCTTATCTCAGCTAGCAAGAAGTTAGCCATGGTATTTACGGTCTTTTGGTGATGTTTCCTGCGTATAAAATGTTTACGAGCAAAAAACAAAGAAAGCTTTGGGTACAGAAGGCTTTTTAGACCTTAAAATAGTGGTTCCTGTCCTTGTAGTAGAAAAACTCCAAGTTTCTAACCTGGCAACCCCATTTTGTACCGACACGGGGGGGGTCCGCACCTCCCTGACAAGGTGGCTGCAAACGTCTGTAGCTTCAAGAACTGAAGCAAGAGCAATTTTCCACGGAGCACAGCTGCTCTCTGCTGTCTTCCTATTTAATGGACAGGTTTCCCCAGCAAAGCCCACTGCGTGTCCAGCTAAAAGCTGGGTAAACACTAACTTTGTTTGCCAGAGAGCACGTTTGATGATTACCCCTTGGTAAGTTTAGACAGAAGGTGTGGGGAAGGGAAGAGAGAATTTTTAAGGACTGAAACCTGTTGAGATAAGGAGTCCAAACAGAGGCTAGCTGGGTTGCTTGTCTGCAAATATTTGAAGAGCATAAATGCAAAAGAGGAAACAAAAATTACTCGGTTGGTTCCAGGTGGGCACAGGTAGAGAAGGCTGGGCTGAGGGAACTACTATACTGGTTATCCCAAAATTAAATTAATAGTGTTGAAACTGAGTAAAGGAGAAGGGTGGCCAGAATTCCATTTCTGTTACATTTCAGTACTTCTAGGTGTGTCTATGTAGTGAACCAGAGTGAAGAGTGGAATAATAAAGGATTGAGGGGAGGGGGTTTTTTCTTTCCAGGATGGATTTTTTTTGCTGACAAATAAACCCACTCAGAGGTTTCTGAGAGAAACCCCACTTTCTCTGCTCGTGAGGCAGAACACTGCTTGCTTTCCCTCCCTGCACCAGCCTCTTGTGCTGAAATTTCCTCTGTTCCTGTGGTCCAGAGGCATGCTCCCATTTTGCTGGGATTGCTGTAAGCTGCAAGCTTTGGCAATGTTGTTCATGGAAAAGCATGGTGCTCTGGCATTTGGGAAATGACAGTTTGATCAGGAGTCTTTTGTTTCCCACGTACTTTTATAGATGTATACTTGATGTCCTGTGTGCTCTGTAACTCCAGTAGCCACTGGACACAAGTGGGCACAGAAAAGGTGAACCCTTGTGCACTACCACTGCGTTAAGCTGTGGTACAGAGGAAATACAATCAGATTTTAATCTTCATAAATTCCAGAAAAATGTGCCATAGGATTTTTTTTCTGTCCTGTATCTCACGTTTGGACAACCGTTTTCTCTGGTGGGGGCTTGGACCAGGTAACCACCCAGGGTGTCCACCACAACCCTCTGCTCCTAGTGATCTGTACTACAGCACTTCAACTCCGTTTCCAAACTTGATTAGTGGCAGCATGATTTATTTTGTGTAGAAAGTGATACACAAGCACCATCTAGAGGATATAAAGAAGAGGAAAAGATGATGACTGTATAGTTGACTACAGCAACAACTGATGGCTATATTGGGCGGGGGGGAGTTTTCAGGTTCCCCATGACTCAAAAACTGCTGCTGAAGTGGCATTAACCCCTAGGGAAACAGCTACCAGAAAAAAAAACTTATAACAATTATTCGGATTTTTGTTCCTTCTGGGATTTGCGTATTTTTTTGCCTGGCTCTTCCTGCTTTCCTTCCCCTCTCCCCCTTTTGTGACAATAGCAAGCAGGTGAGAGAAATGGGGAAGAACCAAATAAACCAGGAAAATGCATCATCTTGGTTTCAAAGAAGAGTCTGCAAATTGCCTGAAATCGAGACTCTTCTGTATCTGTGGAAATCTTTAGAAGAAAATAACTGCCAATTATCTAGCAGTTCTAGATAGATTTTTGCTGTAGTGCATTAGAGAGAAATGAAATGGCTCTCCTGTACTGCAGCACTTTGCTAATGATAATTAAAGCTGCTTAGTTGTATTGTAGACCCGACAGCATGAAAAGGGATTAGCTTGGTATAGAGAGCCTGCCTTCTCTGGTTCTAAATGTATGGGCTCCTACACACCCCCCACCACCACTACTGTGAAAATGCAGTGACTATTAATAGGCAGGCTAGTGCGAGCTATGAGAGGTCCTAGATGTTTGTCTGTAGGATTATTCTTTTAGAGGTTGCAATATTTTATCTAAATGTTTGGGGAGGGAGGGGTTGCTACAAGCTGCAGCCTAGTGGGTTCCCTACAGGGAAACGCATCTGAAATTAGCCATGATCCTGCTCATTTGTTTTCTAAAAGCCAGAAAACTGATGGTGCCTGAGGAGGAGGAAGGTGACACGCTGCAGCGGTAACACCTGCACCCCAGGCGTGAAGCTCCATGACACAACCAGGCTGATCCAGGGTTGGTGTTTCAGCACCGTAAGGAGCTGGGAAGGGCAGCTGCGTTTTGCTGGATGACCCAGGTCTTTCTGCCACCTTTCACTGCGTTGGCCGGGGCTGCAGCCAGTCTTGTGCTGATGAGGAAAGCTCAGTCCCTCTCCATATCCCAGCTCCCGAGGTGAATGCAATTCCCTTCCTTGTGAAACATCACCACCGCTGCGGCAATCCCCCTCTGGGAAGCCGCCCTCATCCTGGTGAGGACAGGGCAGCTCCTGGGGAGGAGAGCAGGAGCCTGGGAGGTGCGTGGCCCCGTTTCACCCATTGTGGGTGGTTGGCCAGCTGCTCCCCGTTGTTCCCCCAATATCTGTGTCTAGTGGAGGGCAGATGAGCGAGAGGGATGCTGGAAGGCAGAGCAGCACTGAGCTGCTCACAGCTGCTGAGAGTGGGCATAGGGAAGGAGAAGCCCGTCCTACCCGGGGCTCCAGGCTGATGGTGGCAGCTGGATGCTTCTTATCAGCAACCAGCATGAGATGCTGCAGCAACAGCTGAAACCGCTTTGCTTGTGAAATGTGAGAGTTAGTGACTTTTTTGAACAGTTGCAGCTGTGCAGAGAGCTTAAGAAAAAGTCAAATTTATTTTCCTTTCTGAAACTGCCTAGTTTTAGAAGGGACATGAGTGTGTAACTATTCCTGCGGCTGCTGTTTTACCTAGGAGCATTACACTGGACTCACAGACAATTGCAATTAGGTCTTTCTTAAAAGAAAATGGGCATATTGTGTGAGCGTGCAGAAGACCAAGGGACTGGCTGGTGTAGTGCTCAAAGGAACTTCCTTCCCTCCAGCTGTGGACTCAAGTCGACAGCTGCTGCTGGGCTGGCAGCAGCTGACTTCTTGACTTACCTGGCTGCAGAGGACTTTGTGGGTAGGCTGTTCAGATGACTGCTGGTACGGCCAACTTCCCACATAATAAGTGAAATCCCGTATGATGCCAACATATCCTTGTCTCTCATCAAACCACCTGGGACGGTGCAGCCCCTATATGGTTGGGAGCACTCCAACAAGCCATGGTGGCAAATATTCTCCGCATTGTCCCAGGTACCTCTCCCACTGCCTACTTGAATCCTTGCTGGCTCGCTTTCCTTCTGGCTTTGCTCCCTTCTGTTCTTCTCCTTTTCTGTTTGGCCCTGCCTCAACCCCCATCCCACTGCAGAGAGTCTAAGAAAACTCTGGCAACTCTGAATGCAGAGAACGGCCATTTAATGTGTTTGTACACACTTGAGCTTCTTGATCGTTGTCTAAGCAGAGGCTGTCGGCACGCTGCCAGCAGACCTTAGCGTGGTCTGTGAATATCATCTATGAGATGAGGGGAGATGACTAAGAAAAGCAAAGTGATTATATGACAAATTTCAACTCGGCTTAAACTTCTGCATCTACCGGAAAGCGGCTAGAGGAGTTCACAAACCAAAACCGCTCTTGTGGGCCAGTGAAAACCACTGCTTCAAACTGACACCGGTTTCTTTTTACTGGGACTCTAAAAATCAGCGCAGTCTGATCTGTGGCAGCTGTACAGGTTTGAACCACTGCGTGGAGCCAAACGCACGCCGTTTGAGCCGCCCTACAGCTACAGGATGTGTCAGGGTGGAACACAGCTCGTTGTGAGTTAAACTCCCAGGTGGGGGGGGGGGGGGGGGGGGGGCTGCTGTCTCCCGGTTCAGCAGATGGCCTTCTTCCCTGCAAGATAATTCAGCAGTGCTTCATGAATCAAAACAGTCAAGCAAAACCATCCTCCGGTGACATACTGTGTCCTGCTAGAGCTTCAGCACAGCCGTGCTGGAGACCTCGGCTAATGGCATACCGGTAATTAAGCGCACACAGTATGTACCAGCTCTGTTCAGAGAGCGCGTACGGCACGTAACATTACTTGATCCACTTCCAGTTCTCCATGGGTGATTGATTTCCCCCACGCCTCAATATTCTGCTAAAAGTACCATTATTCTTTTTACTAGGAGAGCCCCTCTGACCCCTGAGGAAGAGGAGACACCTTCAAAGCAGAGCGAAGTTGGCCTGTGCCTGGCCAGATTTGGACAACCTCACAGGTGACATCAGGACTGCTCCCTTGCACGGCCGTCATCTACACAGGCGTCGCTGGCTGGTGTGGCTCATACCGCTCTCGTATCTAAATTCAAAAAGATTTTGGGGGCCTCCTCTGCATTGAATGGGCAATGCTTATCTTGTTTTCCTACTTAATAGCGATGGCTTCCCACCTAACTGTGTAAGTAGGACCTGTGCTGCGTATAGGCAGAGGAATCTTGAGTGACTAAAGTCCAAAACCATAAAGCAAATGGACAGTGTTTCCCGGCGCATTGCGGCACCATGTATCAGCAATGAAGAAAAACTTCTGATTTGTGATTTTTCAAGGAAAACTTCCCAGCACATCTCAGCGAATGGTATAGCTGGGTATTTATGATTCTTTAGACATTTTTCAAACAATAATGTTCATTTTAGTCAGATAGGATGGCTCCAAACAAGCGTTTAGTGCATCCAGGTCTTGGGATATGACCCACAAAAGGAGGTGTCTCCTTCGGAGGCAGCTGGACGGCCAGCGCAGGCGGGGGGTGCAGCACTAAGGGCTATCGGCCTCTGCACCACCACCCGGGGAACGCTGCCTGGCGCCCAGCACGTCCTGAGTCAGGCCTAAAATATGAAACAAATGGTTTGAATTCCCCCTTGGAGGAATGCCGTACTACGTGGGTGCCAGCAGCAGCATTTCAGCCATCCTTGGCAGCAGCACTCCGCCAAAACGGAGACACCCCTTTTCCCTCGCCGGCCGGCGGTGGGGGTGCGTGCTTGGGGGGGAACTCGTTGCGTGCGGCTTGGGCTGAGCAGGGGGGTGCAGATGGGTTCGTGCCAGCGGTGACAGCAACACATGCTTTGGTTACCACCGGCAAATCGAGCTGTAAATGATTTCTGTTGCACGCAGCGTTCGAGATTGTAACAGGATGACTACAGGCTACGTATGTGTCATATTAGGTTTTGAGCCATATTAGTTTTTTCCCCCTCCTTTAACTTTTTTCCTAACCTTACAGGTTGGGACATGGATACTTCTGGGTTTTACATAGGAAATGTTGATTATTTATTTTTTTTTTAATTATTTTTTTTTTTAAATTGATTAATGCGTGTGGCAATACCGGAGCCGACGAGGTGCCCATCTGCGAGGGAGACGAGCTTCCATTCGTGTCCCGGGGGAACAGAGCCCAGCCCGGCAAGCGACCGGGAGGGGGTGCGGGTGACTCCCGGTGCAGAGGGACCCGAGCAAACCGGGGGGGATGTGTGCGGGGTGTGCTGCGGGGCTGAGCACCGCCGGCACTCCTGACACTCGCCGGTGGTGGGGGGGGGATGTGGGATGTCAGACCGGGCGGGGCCGAGCCGTGCCGTGCCGTGCCGGGGCGGGGCGGCGGCGGGGCGATGTCGGGGATGGCGGCGGCGGTGGCGAAGGAGCGGGCGGCGGCGCTGGGCGCGGGGCGGCACGACCGCGCCGTCCCCTACCTGGGCCAGGAGTTCGGGGCCCTGCGGCAGGAGTGTCTGGAGGGGGGGCGGCTCTTCCAGGATCCCTCCTTCCCCGCCGGGCCCACCGCCCTCGGCTACCGGGAGCTGGGGCCCGGCTCCTACAAGACGCAGGGCGTCGTCTGGCGGAGACCCACGGTACGGGGGCTAAAAGGGGTGGGGGAGGGGGGGGTCCGGTAGCATCCCGGCCTTAAATTGGGGTTGATTTAATTCTGCGTGTGCTGTTTGTGTTCCCCCTTCTGCCTGTCGCCCCCGCCCCGGAGGCCCGTTTCTCCCCGGGGAACAGCACCCGGGCAGCTGCAGAATCCCGGTGCGCCCGTTTTTTGGGATGTCCCTTTGCCTTGGGGTGTGGGCCGGCGGGGTAACGGGCTCCATCTGGAAAACAAACAAAAAAGGCAAAAAAAGCCCTTCACGGCCTGAATTCTCCGTGCGGACAAACCGCTCGCTTTGGGTAGCGCTCGGGGCTGTGGCTGTGGATGACTCTTTCCCTTAGCAGAGAGATGAGCTGAGCGCGACGCGGAGGTTTCCTTCGCAAGACCTCCCACGGGAGCCGTGGGGTCAGATGGACTCCGGGGCGCCTGGGCGTTTCGGAAAGACCCTGACGTAGTCAGCGGCGGGGAGGTAACGGCAGAGCGGTGTGTGCAGCACGTGTGTAAAAACGCAGCGGACCTCCCGGCGCGTGCTGTGAAGTGAGATGGCTGCCCACGAGCTTCGGTCACCAGCTCCCGTCCTCACCGCGCTTAGCGTGTCGGGTGCCCGTGCTCGTTCCTCACCTGCTCCATCTCTGTGGCGTTCGTCCGCTGCGGTCGATCGCTTGTTTAAATTTGCTGCAAGTGGGGCCTCCTTCCCTCCCTTACTTGCGGATATCTGTAATTCAAGGCTCGTTTTGTTCCCAGGAGCTGTGTTCCAGCCCCCAGTTCATAGCCGGTGGAGCCACTCGCACGGACATCTGCCAAGGGGCCTTAGGTAAGGTGGAGGCAGAAAGCCGAGTTTTCCGTTCGGGCAGGACACATGGTTTATACTAGGCTGTAACTCACTCTAGAAATACATCCTTTTGCATCCTACCACCTCTTTTCATATCAAATCGGATCTTTCTTGCCTTTCCTCGGCAGCTGCAGGTAGGGGCGGTGTGTGCGTGGCCTTGCTGTGTGCACCGAGCAGGGGCGACACAGACTGGTTTCCTGATGGCTTTTCTGGTTGCCGCCGGTTCCTTTCAGGTCTGCATCCGTGTGCCTGGGAGTAGCTTGACTAATTTTTGCCTTTAACAGTCTGCTCAGAAAAGCAGTTGAGCGCGTAGCAGGGTGTTTCTTTCCCCGGTGGGAGAGAGTGCTGCCAAGCGGGAGGGACCCCCTGAAACCTGGAAAGATGCAGTACAGAGAAAACCAGTTACACGGAGGGATTCCCAGCTGCTCGCCGGCTCTTGAAGAAATAAAAACTGGGGTATTTCGGAAGGGATGGGCCAGCCTGTGAGCCCTCTGCTTTTGCCATGGCTGTCACCGAGTTTGTACAACGGCAGCCCCTGGGTCTGCCGCTCCGGAGGAGTCCCGGGAGCTGTAGGGAAGCCCCGGGGAACAGCGGGAAGCAGGGTGGCTTAACCTGGCTGTGCATGCACAGCCATCCCGGTCTCGAAGCCTCTCCTGCCTTGCCTGCCAGAAGGGGTTTTAGGCGAGTGTCTCCGTGCCTCTCCTCCCAGTGTGGAGGTGGGTGAAGAGGGCAGCTGTGGGGATGGGGAAGGAAATAAGCTGAATTGGAAGCGGTGAGGTTCCTATTTATTCCATAACTATAGGGAGAGTGTTTTAGATTAGACTGATAAGGTGGTTGAGGAAAAGCTCTCGGTGTAGGGAAACATGATGAATACGTGCTGTGTGTTGCGCTTTTGCAGCGGGGTTGGCAAAGGAATGAAGTTCTGTTTGTTTGCTTTTCATCAGCATAATATATTAGCCATGCTGTAGCTTCTTAGTTTCTAGTCCAGCTGCTACTATTTGTGTTTTCATGTCCAAAAATATAATGGATAGGGAAGCTTATTTCACATGTTTTGTGCTTATTTTTTTTCTTTCAGGAGTTATTCAGGTTGGTGCTTTAACAACTAGATACAATTTGTGTAAAAAAAAAAAAACAAAAAAAAAAAACAACCAAAAAAAAAACCAAACCAAAAACAAACCCTGACAATAAAAAATACTTAGATTGTTAATTTAGCTCTCCTCATGCCCCAATATCGTCTGCGGCATGGATTAGGCTCTGTTGCGTCATCGGTGAAGTCCTTGGTATGTCACCAGCTCTCTTTCTGCCCAATATCACATCTCCCACCACGACTGCTTTGACATCGAGCATGTCCCAGTGCTTAACACGCATGCCAGCCATTTGTCCTCTCTCTGTCTCTCTCTCTTTTTTTAAAATTTTTTTTATTGTGAGACTTCACAGCTAAGGAGTAGTTTGACGTGAAATGACTGTTTCTTGTAATGCCATTTCAACAGCTGGCATTTTGCATAGATGCTCATTTCTGAAGGCACTTGGTCGCTTTCTGCAGACTCCTAGCTTTTCTATCCAGGTGTTGTGGCAGCAAGAGCACTGTAATGAAAGATTTGTAACTTGGTTTTCACGTTGTGGAGTTGCTGTTGCTAATGCCAAACCTTTTTTTAAATGGATGAAAGCATTTGTTGCCTTAGTGGTCTTTAGACCAGTCATACGGTACCACCAAAGGGTACGCACTGACTCACAGCTGCTATTATTTTACCTCCTGAAACAACTTTTGAATAGGAGGTTATTAGTGTTCTTGTTTGTATTACTGTTTTCACCATGGCTAACTACTGCTATGACTCGCCCTTCTGTCTTCCTGTGAATCTGGGCAGGATTTTGGTATTGTGTGACTGTTTAGGGGTTGATTAAAAATTAGATGCTGTTGATCTTTTCTCTGTATAGTCATTGAGTTACTACAAGCCTGTCTGTATTGAATCTCTGCTTTTCAGATAGCAGATGTACCAGATGTGGTGTACAAATGGCTTTTTTTTTTTTTTTTTTTGGCAACTGCCTCATCTGACACCACCATTTGTATTGATACATTTGCTTAAGCTTCCATTTCCTTAAACTTTGTGTGCTGACACTGATTTCCCATCCCGATGACATCACATTTTGGGATGTCACAAAGGCTGCACTGGAAGATGTCAGCTGCTCTTGGAAACCCGTGCTTTTTATTATGTTGCTTTTTTCTGTAGGAAGCTTTTGTCATCTGTTTATTCCCCAAAAGGCTTGGTCAAAAAACAACAGACCTGTGCCCACGTGGAGTTTTATTGCTGTGCTAAGCCGTTCAGAACACCTTCGAATACCACAGGGACAGATAAGGTGTCCAAAGCAGATGTACCTATTGCTGCCCACAGGCTTCGTGGCAGGGGATGTGTAACCGAACAGCTTGGCGAATGAGCGGTGGTACAGATGTTCCTTTTAGCCCAAGAGTCTTTGGTCTGTGGGCCAGATGAAGCCTATAAATTTGTTTCATCATTTTTGACCTGGACTATACAATACCACGATGCATAAAAGGCACAGCTGATCATCAGCACAGAAAAGATTGTCGCCTCACCAAGGCGACAGTTCGTTAGGTTCTCTGGACACCACAACTCTACCCCTTGGGCTTTGGATTATCCTTTATTCTGGTTTTGTTGCTTTTTAGGAGAAACTTTTAAGGGAGAGTATTTAGAGTTAGTTTTGCTGTATCAGACCTGAAGTCAATGATGGTATTTGGCTCAGAACCGCAGCACATGGGATGTGGTGACTCATGACAGCGGAGGGGAGGAACCAAAGCCACTGGGGAAAGGAAGCTTATTCACCCTTAACCGCCTTCTTTGGAGGGGATGTCACCATGGTATCACAACACTGGGGCGTACACTGTGCGGAATCTCTCTTCTGCTGTTCAGACACTGGTGTCTCCTCCTTACATAAAAACGTGTGGAAAAATAATGAATTGAATAGAATGAATTTAGCAAATTAGATCCCCGGTTTTCCCACGCTGGCAACCACTCTACTGTAAGTGGGTTGCCACAGCCTCATGTTTCTGACCAGAAAAATTCCTGGAGTCCCATGGTATTAATACAAATACATTCAGTAGTTGTTAACCTGTAGCTATGAGTGTGTTAAAATAATGACATGTCTGTGATTGGCTGAATGTACGCTTTTCCCATACCCTTACGTGGGCTGTGCAGGGACCAGAGGAGCTGCCTTTTGCTTACAGCCCTCCAGGTGCCTCATGAGGATGCTTTGCTTGTCTTTGCTCTCCAGAATGGCCAGTTTTAAGCCCTTATGGCTATTTATGCTTGCCTTGCAGTTACATTTCTTGTAACGTTCTTGTTTATAGCTGGAGATTAGGTAAACGCAGAGATGGAAATAAGTAAAACATTGCTAGCAGCAAAAAGGAAGCACAACAGGAAAAAATAGTACTTCTTGTTAATATAAATAAACTCAGCCTGATAATATTCCCTTTTCTGATAACTTTGTTCTGCCTATTGTATTGTGCATTTACAAAAATTCTCCATGATTAACCTAGCCTTGCTAACACTCCTTTCAAATTCTTCGTATAAGTAACCTGTCTGTTAGCCTCCTCTCGGACTTTCCCTCTCTGTCAAAGGAAAGTCACTGTCAAGAGCCTTACAAAAGTACCAGTTCTTATAGTTAAGACTGTTTGGTAAAGACCCTGCTCTGCTTACTTCGTGCAGGCTAAAACTCCAGGTGTTATCACAAGCTCTATTCTCATCCAGGCTTTGAATTATCAGGTCTACTTTCAGTGATGACTGTTCAGAAAGGGAGAGATGATATCCTGACTGTTGAGCACTTCTAAATGTGGAAACCAAAGGGTGGTGTGTCTCCCATATATGCTGCGTCTGCCTTTTAACCTCAAGAAGACCTTGCCCAGAGTTGTCCAAGTTAAGATCTATGTTCCTCTGACTCCAAATTCTTCTCAGAAACCAGTATAAAGTTCAATAGAGAGCTCTTACAACAAAGTCTGCTGTTTCTTTCTCTTCATGTCTGCCTTGATAGGACAGCTAGAAAGTAAAGGAAATTCTTTATAAACTCTGCTTAGGGGCCTAGAGGTCCTCTGGGGGGTTTCTCCTCCTTGAACTTCACAGCTTCTTATCTATAGGGGAAATCTGACTCAAAGATGTACTATAGCATTAAAGGTTGTATGCTCTTAATCTAGATGCCTGAGCAGCTTCTTGACCAAGGCTTCCTGAGCTACTGTGGTCATGTTGAGTTGTTCATTTACTCCTTCTGTGCAGCTCTCTGCCTGCCCAGCCCCTGCCTTGTTTATGGAATAGATACGCTAATATTTCTTTGGAAGAATGGTGGGACAGCTGCCCTCTGAGCCAGAGTGGCTGCTAAGTTAAATCAGCACGTTTTTTCTGAGGTTGGTAACACTAATGTCAGATGCTCTGGGGTTCTCTTGGAGCAGTCCAGTTTGCCTGGTCGAGTAAGGCTGTGCAACATGAACTCTGGTTTATGCTGCAGGTTGAGCAATTGAGAGGAAAAACACCTCCACAGCTGACTGTGAGCACAGGGTGTAGGACGTTCCTCCAGCTGTGTCCACCCACCCGATAGAGCATGCACAAAGTGCCTTCAGCTCTGCCTGCAGCTTTGTTGTAGAGGCCAAGAGCTGTATGGTTTTACCCAGCTGTGCCTTAGGACTAGCACAGCGGTACTGAGCAGGCTGAGTTGCTTGCTTTCTGGGTTTATCTAATTTAGTCTGGATGAGAGCATGGATCTACCTAACCACGTGAAGGCATCCTAGTAGTCTGGGTAAGCATATCTGTACCAGCTTTAGTCTAGCTGGTGTAGGTCTGAGATGTTGGAGACTCCAAGTTGTGCATGTTTGTCTGTAAAAGCCTTGCGGAGTGTGGGATGTGTGCCAGGGTTGTTCTGCTGCTTGGACAGGCACCTGCCTGTGGGTTATCAGTTATGTGGCCTCTACGCTGAGATGAGACCGGTTAACCTATCAGTTTGTGTATTTGTGACTTGCCTCGTGCCTGTTCCCAGTGTTCAGGATTCCTTGAGATTTGCAGTTTGTTAGAAGTTAAAAGTCTCGCTAAGGCTTGCTAACTTTTCCCAACTGTGAATGATTGTTACTGCTGGAGCAGGAACACAGCAGCATAACAGGGAGAATTAAGATTCCTGCTCTTTTCCTTTTAGGATTTTGTTGGTCTTAAACACCCAGTGGTTCCTGGGTGCTAGAAGAGGAATATTTATGGGGGAGGCCAAGGGTTATCCACCTGTGTGCAGTGCTGGGGTGTTGATGGAGAGTGCCCAGCTCTCCTGCGGTGTGTGCTGGTCCAGTGCACATGTGTATTTACATCTGTCCCCTTTTCTCAGGATGTCTCTGACATACAACATTTCTACTGCCAAATACGTAAAAACCCACTGCTCTCTTGACCCAGAAGAGTCCTGTCACAAGCTGTGACCTCTTTTAACTCAGTAAAGTGATAGAAAGACTTTTTTGTCTGGGTTAATGAATTGACTTGCTGTGTGATGAGTGCCAGTGGGAGAAAAACAAGTTAAGGAGGAAGGAGTGGAGATACTATGATATTAATTGAGAGGTAGTATGGCGTTAATTCAGCCTGACCCCAAAAGAGCCCCAGTCAAAGTGCCAGGGCTGTTCTCTAGCCAGTAGTTGTCCCTTGGACTTGAGGAACCCCAACTCATGTTCAGAAACTACCTGTTTTAGAGACTTAATAAAGACAGGGATCGTCCGTACAGAACGTATCTCTGGGCAGTCTCTCCCAGGAGATTACCATGTTGTCAGGTTTGTCTGAAGACTCCCTTGGTAAAAAAAACCAAACAAAAACAAAAACACAGAAAAATAACTGTGCGGGCAGGCTGTATATGGGAGAGCGCAGATGTAAGCTGAACTGAAGTTGAAGTCCTGTTGTTGCCTTTTGACCAAAGGCTTTGTTTGCATACCCCTTTAACATCATCCTCTGTAAAGAAAATTGCTGTGAAGGGTAACTGCTAAAGCCCTCACGCAGCTAGGAGGCAGAGGATCATACTGTTAGTTGTAGATTAGCCCATCTAAAAATGTCTCTTAGTATCTTCTGACCCCAATCTCTTTTCTAGCAAGCACATTTGCTGTGCTTGGTGGTGCCTCTGAATGCACCACGGCACCGGAGGGTGCAGAGCTCCCAGGGAAGAGGGTCTCCAATGCCACGAAGGACACGAAGGAGGCTGTACGAGCTGCCATTTTGCAGGGTGAGATGGATGTGCTGTCGCAGAGGAGGGAGGGGAACATCCTTGTTGCTTCATAATCTGTCACAGGAGAATAGCAAGGTGACTTTCCTGTTTGAAAAACTTCTGACATGACAATTTCTCCATTGCAGCACAAGCAGCCGGAGGCAGGGCCGAGGGGAGAGTTTTATGTTCGGTTCTTCCCCTCTAGGTTACGAAATAGTAAAAGCGTCTCAGGTTTTGAAATTACTCTGCAATTTCACATCTTCTACCTTTTGTGAGATGCGAAAAGGGCCATGGGACAGATGTCATTCGTAGAGCTGCTGCTGGGGATGAGCTGTGAAAAGCGTCGAGCAGCCTGGAGGGAGTTGCACGTTGTCTGTGTTCCTCCTACTGCTATCTGAGTGGTGATGGATTCGGGTCTGAGAGCTGCTTTAGAGTTAACTCTCCCTGAGACTTTCTCCCATTTGAATCCCAGCTTCTCACCTGTGAGCTTGTGACCCTTTTCCTATAGGAGAGAGCTGGCTGTATAGAGACCACTGCTTTGCTGGCCTCTGACTTGCTAGCAGCTGCGAGTTCATGTTTCTTGAACCTGCAATCCTACGCGTGCTGCAGGACCATTTTGTGGGATCTGATGTGTAATACCAGCTTTCCTGTGTTCACAAAGCAAGGCAACAGCAGATCTGGTAATGGTAACAAGGAGTTTTGTGTTGAGCTGTGGGAGTCGGGGCATCAGCTGGGTCTTTAAATCTCTAATCACTTTGCTAATGAGCTGCAGGAGACCCAGGGCTGAGCAGAAAGGTAACCACTCTGTTAAAGTAAGACTGGTTTCTGAAAATAATTACAAAAAAATAGAGGTAATGTTTATATAGTTGTGGTCTTCTCCTCCCTCTGCTTGGTAGGAGATGGTGTGGAAAAATACTATCCAGACGGCCTGGGCCCTGGGGCTGTGGCATGAGGCTCGGTGTATGTTGGCCCCATCCCAGTAAGGGTGAAGAGGTGTGTGGGACTGGGGAACAGTGCCTGCCTTCAGACCTTCCCCGACGCTCCGGTGGCTAGTGCCAGAGACGATGTTGTCCCAAAAGCTGGGTTCTTTCACCCGATGTGCAAAAAGCCAGTCAACACATCGAGTCGAGATACTTGTCTTTATTGCTATACTGCAGTATAGTGTGCCAGGTCTCCAAATACCTGCACACCTTTAGAGGGAAAGGTTGAAGTTTTTTCTACAGTTATGTTACAGGGCAAGACATACAACAAAAATTGTGATAGGCTACACAAACTTATATAGTGAAAAGGTCTTCTGAGCATGTCATGCTCTTGTCCAGTTCATTATACTAAGATGGGCTTACATTTACATAGTCATTATGCACAAGTGGGTCTTGATTTTAGTATTAAAATTAAGCAAGGTAAGACAAGGACAGGGTATTTACTTGATTCTCATCCAGCATTGACTAATCTACTGTTATCTATTCCTAACTAATAGTATGTTCTTGGTTATACATACAGCACATATTCTAGCTCTACTTATCTTAAGTTTACATGATCGGATAGCAGCGTCTCCAAGGTAATGGATTTCTTCATATCAACTATTTCAAAATTGTTAAGTTTTGTCAACCTTGTGAGTTAATTCTGTGAGTTACTATAACAACGAGATGTGGGACTAAACAGAGAGGCCTCTAGCAAGACCCTCCAGAGATGTAAAAAGTGAAAGACGCTCCTATTTGGTAGGAAGCTAGCAAGAGACCTTAAAGGGAGCTTGTCCACCGGATAGGTCTCTGGATGGCAAGTCAACAGGCATTTATTAAATGTGGAGGAGGGAAAGGAAGACAGCCTATGCTTGATAAAACCCTGGCCTTTTGAGGAGGACCTGCACCCCTGAGTACCTGCGTGTGCCCACAGGCCCTGATCTTTGCATTTTCCCCATGCTGCTTCCTAATCTGTAGACACTCAATTGAATATTAAGTTTTCCTTCAAATAGTCCCTGCATGGGTGATAACTGTGTTGGTAGATCATAAAAAGCCTGCTTTTACTTTTCTTTTTTAAAAAAAAAAAATATTTTTTTTATTACTTTATTCTTGAGAAAGTTCAACACTTGCCTGGAAATGGCAGGTATTTGTGTAGATATATTTGATCTGCCTTAGAGGTAAAGTGACGGGAGGGATCATTTCATCACAGCTGAGGTGATTATTGGTTATAATGCACAATCCCTATGCAGTACAGAAAATAACAAATGAAGTTGGAATAATAAAGATTACACTGTTCCTTTTTTTCTTTCTTTTATTTTTACAGGGGACTGTTGGCTCTTGGCCGCTATTGCCTCTCTCACCCTGAATGAAGAAATTCTGGCCCGTGTTGTTCCCAAAGACCAGAGCTTCCAGGATAGATACGCAGGAATTTTCCACTTCCAGGTACGCGGAAAACAGCCTTCCCCCCCCAGTGCTGTTGGCCAGGAGCTGGTGTAGCTGGCTATGTCTACATGTGCGGTGTTTCCTGGAGCACTTTGAGGGACGTCAAAGAGCCAGGCAGAAAAACGGTGACATCCAAAGAGGGCGATGGTGGTGGAAGGAGGACGACCACTAACCAAAGAGCTGGGAGCAGGGGCTGTCTCTGTGGTCCTTCCTCCATCAGCAGATCCAGCTGAGGACGTGCATCCCCGAACAGGGTGGGCGAAGCTGGCTGTGCAGGGGGTTGATTTTCCTCTAGGAAATTGGCGTTAGCAGATAAACGTCCTGGTGACCTGAGTGCACAGCGTGGGGCAGTGACGACATGTCTGTGCTCTCTCTTTGCAGTTCTGGCAGTACGGGGAGTGGGTGGACGTCGTGGTGGACGACAGGCTGCCCACCAAGAACGGGGAGCTGCTCTTCGTGCACTCGGCCGAGGGCAGCGAGTTCTGGAGCGCGCTGCTGGAGAAGGCCTACGCCAAGTGAGTTGAGGCCAGGCTCTCACCCCACTCAAATCTCCCAATGCCTCTGCTTCCCCATAGCATCCTCAACTGCATGGATACTATGCATTTAAAATGTCAGCCTAATTATTAGCCTTTACAACTCCTGGGGTATCCCACAATGGCTGCTTTAGTAAAGCCTTGCTGACAGGTGCTAAAGACAAGTAGCCAAGTGGACTGGCTTTGCTGCTAGCCAGGAAAAATAGCTCTCGCATCTCATGGCAAGGCTAGAGTGCTGTCTCCTGTCCCTGGCGTCTGGGAAGCTCTGTTTCACGTGTTCTCACACCTGTGAGGGCTTGCACCAGCAGTGCTTCAGCATGCAAAGCGCACCAGTCCTTGTGCCTAGGTCTCTGTTCAAGGTGAAGATGCTCAAAACTGAATTTCCAGTTTGGGGATGGCCAGGGAGGAATTCTGCCATCTAACATTACTAATTTCAATTAACTTAAGAAACTGAGCTAATTTAGATCAGCTGAAAATCAGATCCATAATTGTTAAAGGGATTAAAAGACTATGTGGAACTAGAGAGGCAAATTGTTTGGTCTTGGTTGTGTTAATATTATTTTTTTCTTCAAATAGCATTCATGAGTTTTGTCATTGATATGAACGAACCTGCAACCTGTATACATGATCATCTAAGACTCTGTGCTGGGGTCTGCAAGTACGGAGGTCTAAGAAGCAAAGCTGAGTGGAGGGCACATTTGTAGCTGGTGTGGTGCTGTGAAAGCAGAAATGCTCTGACAGTTGCCAAACTGAGTGCCTCTCTCCAAGAGAAGAGGAGAATGGGGAACCTGCTGATGGTGTGTGTATGAGAACAGGAAAATAGGGAGCCTGATCGTTGTGTGTGTGTGTGTGTGTCCTTTTATGCAGGCTGAATGGATCGTATGAGTCTCTCTCTGGTGGCACCACCACTGAAGGCTTTGAGGACTTCACCGGTGGAATTGCAGAATGGTATGAGCTGCAGAAGGCACCACCCAACCTCTTCAAAATCATTCAGAAGGCACTTCAGAAAGGCTCTCTCCTTGGCTGCTCCATTGATGTGAGTTAGTGGGCTTATTGCTGGACACTGGGCTCCTGCTGTGCATGTGGGCAGCTGGAGGGTGGACCCTTGCTCCGTCTGCAGGAGGTGCACAAAGGATGCTGGTCCCCTCTGCCTATGGTTCTCTGCTCTACCTTGCGTCTGGAGAATTTGACCCAAGAGTGTGACCCAGGCGCATGCTCTTCTGGGGGTTAGGTTGAAATGTAGACTTCATTAGGTCATTTGTAAAAGATCGTTGCCTCCCTTGTGTTTCTTCCTCAAGACCTAGAGCTTTTGCTGTTTCATAGTTTCATGGTAACGAATCATACAGGGAGCTCATTAGGGGTCCTGATGTACATTTTTGTTCTTAAGAAAGCCTGTAGCTTGGCAGCAGGTTGGTACAGGCTGAATAGGTTTGGACAGAAAGCTGTTGCTAATGCCTCCTGCAGTCAGATGCTCAGAGGTGGTAACCTCCATCCTTGCTGTAGCCTGTTTGTTGCACAAATTGTACCAAAATGTTCCCAAAAAATCTGGACTCTGTTCCTGAAGCAGGGAGGCTCGGACTGTTGCCAGGCCTTTAAAAGGCTTTATGGGAAAACACGTTGTCAAAAGCTGAACCTGTGCGATAAGGAGAAGAGCCGGTTTGGCCCTGCCTGCAAGGATTCAGCATCGCTTTTAGCCTTGCTGAAACGAGTCTAGGTATTGTTGTTGTGATAATCACCCTGCTCCCAAATGAGATTACATCTTAGTTATGTCTAAAGGGAAGGTAAACTGTTTACAAGAACTCCATTCATAATACAAATTCAAATGTTTCCTCCCATTTTTCAAGTTAAATCAGCGTCACAGGAGAGGGAAGCTTCACAGCAGGAAAAGTACTTGGTTAATGTCAGCGTGCAACTTTGCAGCACTTTGGAGGCCTGTTTTACTCGTTTGCATTTAGATAAGAATCTGACATCTGGGGTTTTGCCCCAGATTGATACAAATCTCTTGTTGGGGGTGAGGGAGAGTAAATATATTCTGTTGTTGGTAAATGCTGACACTTTCTATATTGTAAACTGATTATTAATGAGTTTAGCCTTTGAAAAAATCCTGTAAAATCTTCCCTTCTCTTCTGTAAGAGAAATCAGGACGCAGAGGTTAAGCATTACATGGAGAGTGCACTGCGGGGCAGTAAAAGGGCGTGAATTGACAGCAGGAATCCTGCCTGCTTGATCCCACCCTCTCTTTTTTTGAAGCTTCAAATATGCTTGTTTAAAGATCACACACTTTCTGAAATGGTGGGAAGGCAATGACAACCATACGTTTCATAGAGGGTTAAGTATTATTACAGCAAGATGTCAAGCAGTCACTTTCTAGCAAGAAGTGACTTTTCTCTGCCATGTTTATAGGCCAGACTGTCAGAGTATTGTAATGGCCATGAAAAAGTGAGAGGGTGATATGCCTTCAGGTATGAACGGCATCCGAAGTGCAGCCTTTTCCCTTGCTCCCCTGCATGGCAGTGGCGGTGCTGGGGAAAGGAGGGGGAACATCCCACCCTGCTGTGGAGCTGAAGGGGGTCTTTTGACCTCCAAGCAAAGCGCTGGGGCTTGCTGGACCTGGGTGTGATCCCCGGTGACGTCTGGGCAGCCTCAGACCAGTGTCACCCACCCCCTGCGTTCCTCTGGGCCCTTTGAGAACACGGAGTTCATGGTGTGTATCCCCTTTGTACAGCGCTTGGAGATGCACGAGAGGGGATGCACCACACTAACGTGTTTCAGAGCCGGGAGGGAGCTTTGCTGTGGTGCAGGGCTTCTGGTGCGCACCCCGTGCCACGAACGTGGACCCCGGGGGCTCCAGCACCACCACGCGTGCTGCCTTCCCCTCTCCCCGTCTGTCACACAGATCCCTCTCGTTGCCTCTCCTGGAGCCCCCCAGTGAGATTAAACCTCCTTTGGAGGGGGAAGCTTTGCTCCGTTGGATCCCCTGCCGCGCGGGAAGCCACGCTCACCGAGCTTCTTTTCTTCTCCAGATCACCAGCGCAGCGGAGACAGAGGCGGTCACTTCCCAGAAGCTGGTGAAGGGACACGCGTACTCGGTCACCGGGGCGGAGGAGGTACGTTCGCCACCCCGAAGGGGTGAAACGCAGCCAGCTTTGTGCGTGGCCTGAGCCGTGGCAGCCACAAATCCGTCTTCCATGTTGCAAATTTTCCAGTCTCGCCTGTTTTGCCAAATCAGGTTTTGAGCCCCTTTTCTCTGAAGAAATTCTGAATTAGTCGGTGTGTTTTGGATAAACGCAAACTTGACTTCTTGGGGGTTTGACCAAAAAGCCCCTCTTTTTCCTTAAGCACTGCTGTTTCCCAGCGAGCGGGTGGTAGGAAGCTCTGTGCGGAGGGCACACTACCCTCTGCTGGTGACCGGGCCCCTCGACACATTTCTGCGTAGCAGGCAGTACTGTAGCTTAAATGCACAGCAAGATGTGCAAGAGACGTGCCAAGCAAAAAAAAAAAATAAAAAAAAAAAAAAAATTGTCCTTCAAATGCCTGCCAAACAGCACCTTTAAGCAGGGCACGATGTTCAAATGAAGCAGATCGTGGCGTTCTTCCATGTGTGTAATGGACTTTCAGTTACTTCACCGACAATTGTTTCTGAAATAATTTCTGAAACTCCAGAGTGAGGTGTAGAGAGCTGCCGACATGCTGCACTGAGGTGGATGCTGCTAACAGGCAGGTTTATGTGATTGCATTTGGTTCTCCTCTCACAGCAAAAGCAGTGAAGAGGGAGTTTGACCTTAATTCACAAACAGGCATGATTTAGCCAGGTTTTTCCTTTGGAGATGTAGGCAGGCTTTGTAAGGATGGTTCATCTTGGGCACTGGAGCATCATTTCTGGACTCTGGGCTGCTGCTGCTCTGTGCAGTTTTCTTGCTTTGGGCTCTAGAGGTGCACCAGCTCCTTCCTCAAATTAGTGCTGTATGTTCCCCATAAATATTGGCTCTTCCTACTGAAACTCGGACAGCTTTGTTTGGCCTGGCCTCAGTGTGCACAGAGATCCGCAGATAACAAGCCAGGGCCTCGGCACAGTGCGAGGAGGGGCTGAGGCTGCCGCACTGTGGGGCATTCCTGTGGTCAGAGGGGTTGTGGCCAGACTGAGTATCCCATCTGATGCATTGGTGCACTTGAATATGAAAAGGCAGTTTGTACATAAGTGACTACTCAAGAGAAATATCCCATTGTACCTGCTTTTTGGCAGTCCTGTAGCAGCTTTATGTTCCCTTTGCTTGAAATCCTGTCAGAGGTAATTTTTTAGCAACACGAAACAGACGTTGTGGTTATCGTGAGCTTTGATTTGTGCATGCTATAAACCTTCTCTGGACAAGGTTGGGTGCATGGACCCCATTCAAAATCAGTTTGACTTCATGGCTTTTGGACCAGATGAGTGCGTGTTTGTGTATATACACTTTAGGGTTTGTGCAGCACTGAGATACTTACTCTGTCGTGTCCTTTAATTCCCATAGAAAAGGTGAAAGGGAGCACAGTGCTGAATCCCTGGATAACTCTCCATACGCTTCTGATCCCATCAGGTGAACTTTCGAGGATCGGTGCAGAAGCTGATCAGAATCCGAAATCCCTGGGGGGAAGTGGAGTGGACCGGAAAATGGAACGACAAGTGAGTCGATGGCTCGCGCATAACCCGTAGGCTTTTACTGCAGGGGTATGATTGTGTTTCTGCTGTCACCTGTCTTCTCCCTACTTCAAATTCCTCTCTGAGTCACATCTGAATGTGATGTTTGCTCTGAACTGTTTAGAAGAAGCATCCCACCACTGTCATCTCCCACCTAGGCGTCACAGCATGCAGTGCCCTTCATACAAACACCTGCCTTCGCGTAAGATGCGGTCGTTTGGCTGGTGGTTCCTGCAAGCCTCTCTGTACTCTCTGCTCCTTTAACAGCCCAGGCTCAGTGGTGAGCTACTGAAAACTTTCTTGCTAAAAGGGCTTTAAAAATCCTTTTCTGTTGTTAACAATGAAAGATGGAGTTTAGTTCTGTGGCTGGGCAGTATCTGTTCTGGGTCTTCCTTTTTCTACAATAAAGCTCCGTCTCAGTCAAGGCATTAGCACTTTCTGCAAATAAAACTGGTTTTGATCCTTACCTTGTATCCTGCTTTCAGCTGGGATCGAGTTAATTGTCTTCCTAGTAGCTGGTACAGTGCTATGTTTTGAGTTCAGTATGCGAAGAATGTTGATAACACTGATGTTTTCAGTTATTGCTAAGTGGTATTTAAACTAAGTCAAGGATTTTTTAGCTTTTCAAGCCCAGCCAGCAAGAAGGCTGGAGGGGCACAAGAAGTTGGGAGGGGACACAGCCAGAACAGCTGACCCAAACGGGCCAAAGGGGTATTCCATACCGTGTGACGTCGTGACCAGTATATAAACTGCGGGGAGTTGGGGGGTGGGAGGAATCGCTGCTGGGGGACTAACTGGGTGTCGATTGGCAGATGGTAAGCAATTGCATCATTTGTACATTCCAATCCTTTTTTTATTACTGTTGTCATTTTATTAGTGTTATCATTATTAGTTTCTTCTTTTCTGTTCTATTAAACTGTTCTTAACCCATGAGTTCTACTTTTTTTCCTGACTTTCTCCCCCCATCCCACTGGGGGTGGGGTCAGTGGGGGGCTGTGTGGTGCTCAGTTGCTGGCTGGGGTTAAACCACAACACCTTGGATACTTAAGAAGTGAGGTATCGAATATCCCAGGTCCCTGTATTTTAATGCTGCTGTGGTTTGAGAGCCCTGGAGCTGCTGTCAGCTAGATACTGTGTTGTATTGCAATTGCGTGGAGCTGTAAGCAAGTGAAATCATTGTGCCAGACCAGCTACATTAGGATTTAACCTTTACCCTGTAGTTTATGTGGGGTTGTCTTTCAGCTGCCCAAACTGGAGTGGTGTTGACCCTGAGGTACGGGAGCGGCTGACCAGGAGGCATGAAGATGGAGAATTTTGGTAAGTAGCACTGGGTTTCCATTCAGGTTGAAGGGAATGTCTTCTCCTCTGCTTTTTTCACAAAAAGTAACCTCTCCCAGTACATTCTCCAAGATGGGTGAGCAAATTCACCCCAAATCCTAGTGCTAAATGGCAGTGGGAGAGACGGAGGATAGACAAGGTGGTTGTACAGAAAACCTGTCCATCCTAAGGAGACGTTGCCTGTGGCATTGTCTCCTGCAGGATGGCCTTCAACGACTTCTTGAGACATTACTCCCGCCTGGAGATCTGCAACCTGACTCCAGACACCCTGGCAAGTGACAGGTACAAGAAGTGGAGCCTGCTGAAGCTGGATGGGAACTGGAGGCGAGGAGCCACTGCAGGGGGGTGCAGGAATTACCCAAGTAAGAGCACATGGTCACCGCTGTGATGGAGAAACCCTTCATACTTGTCCACTTGTACTTTGGGCGCTGATTCTGGGAGCTGGTTTGGGGTGGCCTATGGAGGAGGAGGATATACCTGGGATATCCAGGACTGACGTCCAAAAAGTGCAGGCGTTTGGGTAATGTGGCTCCCTGGTGAGAGTCTGGTTGTGGTTGTAAAGCCTGGGGAGGGGAGTGTCAGTTTTTCCTTCTCACAGCTGATTTTGGAAGTCAGAGCTGCATCTGTCCTAGCTGACATGTATATATCAGCACAGTTGCTTTCAAGAAGCCCCTGAGCAGTTTGCATAAATTCACTTCCTAGACACTTTCTGGACGAATCCACAGTATTTAATCAAGCTGGAGGAAGAAGATGAGGATCCTGATGATCCTGAGAGGGGCTGCACTTTCCTCATTGGCCTGATTCAGAAGCACCGGCGGAAGCAGAGGAAGATGGGAGAGGACATGCACACCATCGGTTTTGCAATTTATGAGGCAAGTAAGGCAGTACAGATGCGTGGGAGGAAAAGAAAACTCACCCTGTAAATAAGGTAGTGCAATTCTCAGACTGGGCTTTTTACCAAAACTCAGCTGGGTTGACACCAGCCGCAACAAGGAAAAGTCCACTTAGATGTTCAGAAAATTATCCTGCATAAAAACAGTGGTCAAGCACAGGGACAGATACCCAGAGAGATGATGGAATCTGCATTCCTGGAGATAATAAAACTTAGAGTGGACAAGGTCCTGAGCAATCTCATCAGACTTTGATATTGGCCTTGCTTTGAGTAGGAGCTTGGACCAGATGACCCACAGAGACTGCTTCTCACCTATAATATTCTGTGATTCTAAATGGAGGAGCAGAAAAAGTATTTAAAAAAACCAAAAATTAAAAGTGCAGAAACCCAGTCTGACCTTCACTTGCCAGGCTGTGGTGAAAAGCGGCAGAATGAGAGCAGCCACGGTAGGGGTGTGACGCTAGCTGGGACACCTGCGCTAGCTTGGGGAGCGTGAGCCCAGCAGCAGAACCAGCCAAAACACCTGTAAAACTCATTCTGCTTAGTGAAGGGTCAGAGACGTGTCTATGGTAACTCCTTAAGCAGGACGTTTTGTTCAGAGCTGCAAAGCAACAGTGCTTAACTGGCTGTGAAAATAGGACTACTGGTCTTGCCCACGGGTTGCTCTATAACTGTAGGCAATATGTGCGACTGCTTGCTTTCTCGATATCCCAGCTTTGGAATAGCTTGTCAAAGAATTTGGTCCCCGTAAGCAAATAAGGTTTAAAGCAAAGCTACGTCCCTGGAGTCCGTAAGGAAACAGAAAACTACATTATTGTCTTGCTTAGCCCCTACCTTCTCTCCTGATGGCAGAGAGGTCGGGGCGGTGAAAGAGAAGGTGGGAAGAAATAGTAGAGAAACAGAGTTTACAAAAAACATCACAGCGAGCCACAGGGTCGGCAGGAAACCACGACCAGGCTGGCTGTGTCTGTGCCAGGCTGTGCCCAGGCTGCCCTGGGTGAGCCTCACCTGCCTCCAGGATGGAGCTGGGAGCTCCACCAGCAGTCAGCGTTGGGTGACGTGCGCTCGGCGTTCACCTACCCCTGCAAGCCGAGTCTTTTTTTCAAGAGTGTGGATGTATCCGCTAAACAGGGGTGAAAAGAAGTAGCCCTGGAGCTGCAGTTCAACAGGCAAATAACTCTCTCTTTTTCTCCTTGCAGGTGCCCCCAGAGGTACGTAGCATGCATTGGTGGTCAAGGTGCAGAGTTGGAGCCGAATGGCTTGTGGGAAGAAAAGGTTCAGAGGATCCTCCTTCACTGCAGGACAATATTGACTGTGCAGAGTTCTTAAAGTTAGAGGCCGTTTATTCTGGAAGGGGCCTTGAGCCCGTGTTGCGTTTTCAGGGCATCTTGGGTTGGGATGAGAGCTCTCTATACTGCAGAAACTCACCAAAGCCGCTCTTCCATGGGTCTTCTCCCAGCCCAGACCCACACCTCTTCCCCCAGAGCACAGCTGCTTTCTCAGGTTTGCACAGAGTTCATGTTTGACAGACAACCAATATTCCAAGGAAGTGTATATTTTCTTTTCCCTAAGCACCGTCTTTATTGGTTTTTCTCTGTTTCTACCTGCAGGTAGCTAATAGCAGCATGCCCCGGGGATCAGAGAGGGGTGGCAACGCAGTGATGCCTATGCAATAGGAGGCAGGGCTGCAGATGCCTCTGAGCTGTTGCTCCTCAGAGGAACAAATGAGGTTGAGCAAAATGCCTGGGTAATCTCATTATGGGGCTTGTTGTACCTTCGAGGGTGCATGCAAAGCAGCCGGGGCACCTCAGCTCCTGAGGCTACGCTCAAACCAGCTGCTGTTATGTAAAATGTGGTTTCATCAGGAAAAGAAATGGTGCTGCCAGTTAATTAAATTTCTTATGTACCTTTCGAAAGCCTTAGCAGTACTCTTGTCAGCCACTCAGCTTTCACCCTAGTGGTCCAAAAACCTGATTTCCGTAAAAAAAGAGACTCTAGCTACAGTCCCGTGGCTTTTCCCCAAAAGGTGGAATTTTATTTC
Source organism: Astur gentilis (assembly GCF_929443795.1). Classification (NCBI taxonomy): domain Eukaryota; kingdom Metazoa; phylum Chordata; class Aves; order Accipitriformes; family Accipitridae; genus Astur; species Astur gentilis. The sequence goes on from NC_064909.1 coordinate 14,532,322, forward strand.
CTACCGTGACAGCGGGTCTGACAGGTTTTGCATCCTTAAAAATACAGGAGGACGGGAGGGGGAGGTTTCTGAACCATGCACGTTCCTGATGTTTGATTCTAGAGCTGAGCTAGCCCACCTGTAAAACCCTCTGCAGAAGAGTTTGTTCTGGAACATGTTACACTCCGAATATGCTTTTATAATGGGTAACGTTTATTTTATTCTTGGAGGCCTCCGTAAGCGGGCTCTCTGCTTTAAGTCAGCCAGACCTCAGAGACAGAGCTGAGCTGCAGTCCCCTGGTGGCACCAGCTCTGGGGACCAGAGGGACATGGGTCGTAAGCCATCTCACTGTAAAGAAAAATAGCTGGTGGAAGAGTTTGCCAAATGCCTTCACACACTGCTCGCCATCTGCAAAATGTAAGCGTGACCTGAATGATTTATTGGGATTATCTGCAAAATACGTTTGCAGCCGCAGCTCGAGTACTGTGGTGGGAAGCACCCACCCCCTTTCTCTTCTCTCTTTTGGCTCTGTTGAACAGACATCCTTTTTTTGTCCATCCACATCTAATGGTCATATCTATTATACTTTTAATTTGTAAATGCAAATACATGCAAACTGTGGGGTTTTTTTCTCTTTCTTTGCTTTTCATAAGTTTTCTGGCCAGACGAATATTCATCTGAGCAAAAACTTTTTCCTGACCAACAAAGCAAGGGAAAAATCGAACACCTTTATCAACCTCCGAGAAGTGCTGAACCGGTTCAAGCTCCCTGCAGGAGAATATATCGTCGTGCCCTCAACCTTTGAACCCAACAAGAATGGGGATTTCTGTCTGCGAGTCTTCTCTGAAAAAAATGCAAACTCCACGTATGTAGCTTTTTTGTAACCACGTAAGAACGGTATGGGCACATGGGTGATCTCTGGTCTTTCTCGTGGGTGTGGAAGGATGGAGCAGCCCAGGGCAGGGGTACATCGGCTTCCCGCAGGGAGCGGGAAGGGGCAATGCCCAGTCGCCCTGCGTGGATGGGGTCACAGCCGTGCTTGTTTGTCCCCAGTTTCCCCACGTGCAACTGAGGAAAGTTTGAGTAACTTAGCAGGAAGGAATGGTGGAAGAAAAATAATAATATAACAAATTATTGTTGTTGTTGGTTTTAGGTTGGTTTTTTGGTTGGTTTGGTTTTTTTTTTTACTGTTATCATTATTATTATTACCAGCACTACCTGGGCAGACATTTTTAGTTATTGGGCTGTAGGCAGCTGGGTGCCACAGCACAGATTGATCTGTGGAGAGAAGAAAGCCCCAGAGAGCTGCAGGCTGGGTTCCCTGCTTGGGAGACAGAAATGCGTGTGCTTTCAGCTGTCTGGGAACACACTGATCACAACAATTGATCTCACACCTTTGGGATCAGGCTGGAAAAAAATTCAAGATACTTGCTCAACCAAAGGATACCTTTGATAAAATGGGTTTTAATGGAACTGGCTCAAACCACACCGTTAGCTGTGAAGCCGTGGAAAGATTTAGACGTGTTGCATCTTAGAAGAGCAGCTGGGCTAAGGCCTTGGGAAGGGGTGTGGGACCTTTCATATTGAGTTCCCTAATTCAAAGCAAGCAAAAAACCTTTCTACTATTCTGTAATCTTTTGTTGTATGGTTCTGTAGCATCAGAGAAGTGACTTGTTTTGGTTTTAATATTGATTTCTTTATCTTTCTAGGGTCATAGATGATGAAATTGAGGCCAATTTTGAAGAGGTATATCTTAACTTAAATGTTTTAAATTGAGATAATTTGTTGTAAATAAGTGGTGTTGCAGTGCCTGTTCCGTGTGCAGGGTAGCATTTTTCTATAAGCATAATCAAGAACTGTTGTCCCACTTTGGAAACAGATCTTTCAATATCCATAGTTGAATGTCCAGCAAACGGGAACATTATAAGCAATAATGGAAACATATGTTGTCCTTTATCCAGAGTGGTGAGCTTGGGCTTCCCAGGTAGCAGAGATCAGATGCTCTCTGTAGGGGTAACTGGAGCCACAGGAAATTCCTTTTGCACTCCAGGAATCCAGGAGCACAGCCCTTTAGCCATAAGGGGGTGTTTTCGCATGTGATATTGTTCCCAGGAGTAAGTAGTGGCTCACGTTATGTTTGGTCTTCCTGGAGCTGGGGATGTTTTGCCTACTAAGGCATCTACCCCTCTGTGTGACTTCTTTTTTTTTTTTTTTTTTTTTTCTCTCCAAGATGAGAACTTAACATTTTGCTTTCTTTTCTTTAAATTAAGACAGCTAGTCCAACAGTAGTAGTAGTAGCAGCAGCAGCAACAGTGAAACTCTGAATTAGATAGTGATTTTTTTAATGGAACAAAGAATTTTGAATTTTCTTTAAATTTTTTTTTGTAAAAGCCATAGCAAAAGCTCTTAATTCCAGCAGTGTTTGCAACACCAGCATTTTGAGGCACCCCGACAATAAAACTGATTAAAATCAAAGTAAAAGCACTCTGTACCTTCAACTTTGCCATTTAAATTGTGTTTTACTAGGGGCAAGGAAATGCATTAAGTCATTTTCAGGCAGAAAAGTTCCTCCTTTCCATATTCTCTGTTTCTCTCCTGTAGACCGAGATCAGTGAAGATGACATCGAACCCAGCTTTAAAAAGCTTTTTGGACAGCTAGCAGGAAGTGTGAGTGTTTTTCTGTTAACATCTTACCCACTCACCCATGTAACCACTAAGAGAGATGCCTCCCCCAGGATGGAGTTTAATTCTTGCACCGAGTCAGATCTCAAGCTTGTGCACAATTGTGCATTCAAAAATCTGCGTAGTTACCCATCTGCTTACAGAACAGATTTGTGAGCGCTCCTGCCGAACAATCTTCGCTCTCTTTGAACTGCAGGCTCGACTTTGATCTCCACAGGTCCCTAATTCTGTCCTTGGGGCAGAGCATTTGATGCAGGCGCTTGGGGCATGGGTCCCTCCGGGAGATGATGAGTGCTGGGCTGGGCCATCTCCCCAGGCTGCTCTCACCTGCCTGGGGGCTCGGGCAGACCCCACAGCCCCCCACCCCTAATGTGCTAATGCCTGGGAATTGGTGGTGCTCCTGGGAATGAGAGGTGGGGAGAGCTTACCACTTGCCTTTCCGTCCAGGGGAAACAAACTCCAAGGGATGTTTGAACTTGGCCAACTCACCCAAAGGAGTCAGAAGCCGCTTATGAGATAGGCGGTGTCTGCAGCTCACAGTGAAAAATTTTTCTCTTTTCTGTAGGATGCAGAGATCTCCGCCTTCGAACTGCGCAACATCTTGAATAAAATTATGGCTAAACGTAAGTACCTTCCTCCAACTGTGGCTTCAGTTGGCCACCAGCAGATTTCCAGCGTGGCCGTGAGAGCACAGAGCGCACCATTGACCCAGGCCGAGTGAAAGCCCCGGGCTCTGCCCCAGACCTGCGGCTCGGCTCTCCGTATGGCCGTGGCCACGTGCTATCTCCGCTTCTTCAGGGGGCTGTAAAAATGCCGGGGCTGCGCCTGCACCAAAGGTGTGTTTCACAGGACGTGTGCTTTGGCAGGGTGCATATGGCCTTTTATCCCAGCGTCTGCTGCTGGGAATTGGCTGCTGGGAAGATGGACGGATTTGATTAATGCTTGATAATAATCAAGAGAAGGTATTGGTGCTACTTCAGTATTGAACCGCTCAGGATTCAAAGAGTAGCCCAGCCCAATGGTCTGGGGTGTCCCTGAGGAGGAGAAACTCTGGGCTTCTTTTTCTGTGAAGTGATTCAGAGCTTGGCTCTGTATCATTTTCCTTTCCATTAAACAGTGCTTGAGAAATAAGTGCTTGGAGAAGTCAGAGTCTCTTTAATTTCCAAAGTGAAATCTTAGCCAGGTAGCCAGGACTGTGTTGTGTGTCTGCGTGCAGAAGCCAGTTAGCAATGGTGTATTGCTGGTTACCAAGCTTGATTTGATGTTCTTCCTTTGCATGAAGCTACCTACCACTGACCTCCAAAGGTCAGAAGTGCAACGTTGTCTACAAAAGTCCACCCTTGTCTTTGCAGGCAGACAATTAGGGCAAGAAAGCTTTATCTCTGCCTGTTGCTTCTGTAGCACACTTACAAACTAGGCTAACTGGGCTGTGTGCTTGGGGAAACTTCACAGCTAACTTTGACCCTAAGCGTCTTCATCAAAGGAAGCCACCGATGACACGCAAGGAAATAAGGGCTGATGTGTAAACGCTGGTTATAGAGCTTATGAGCTATTTAGGAAGGTGCTATGGTACAGCATGCAGTGATAATCCTGTCTCTTGCTCTTTCTTTACAGGCAAAGATATTAAATCTGATGGCTTTAGTATTGAGACGTGCAAAATAATGGTTGACCTGTTAGATGTATCCTTTAAGGCTGTGCCTAGATGATATTCTTCTGCCTGTGCTGAAGTAGGTGAGCTGCCTTTGCAGTGGTGGGTCCATACTGATGTACTAATGACTCCTGAGGTGAAGCTCATTTTACCCTGGTTGCCCTGAATAAAAATGGTAGCCCTTGCTATTACTGCTGGACCGTGGCACATGCCTTCTCCCAGGCAGCAGGGAAAATCCATTATCAGACAGGACGATCTGATTTGAAGTCTTCCCAGCGTTTGCGTGTTCTGGTTTAGCTGGGGACAAAGTGATGTTCGTGCTGGGAAAAGGCACCTGGCTCTCAGCATGGTGTGGATAGCCTTGGCTGCAGAGTTTGAACATGCACACCTGGGTGTGCTTCACTGCTCTGTTATCTGGCTGGAGTTGGTAAGGGCATGGTAAAGCCATGAGGACTTAGCAAATAGAAAATGGGGGAAACAAATACAGGAAGTAGAGAGTATGGTGGATTTTAGGAGCTTTTACTCCTAAGAACAAGGGCAAAAGTGTAGGATGAAGGATCAAGTCTAAGAATAGTTGTGTTCAGCTTCTCTGTGCAGTGGGAGTTGAATTGCATAGTTAGAAAAAGGGAAAATTACCAAACCAAATTGATGCTCTGCTATAATTTGGTGTAAAATATGGCAGTCTGTAGGGACTCCTTAGCAGGTTTTGGGACTGATGCCATCACCAGGTTCTTTTGTTAGCTGTTTGTGCAAGAACTTAAGTTCTCCAAATAGCAGGCTTGGTTGTGGCTTTTCCTGTTTATAAGCCAGACTTAGGCTCCTGTAACTGCAGGTGTTGAACCAACTACGCAGAACAAAACGGCATCATCTTGGCTGTTTTATATATGCATTGAAAAGAGAGAGCGAGCTGCCAAAGGAAGAGCAGAAAGAGCTTGTGAACTGATCATGGTTTAAATGAATCCATCATCTTACTGATTTAGAAAGACATCTTGGGCAACAAGTGTGTATTCAACAGGATGAGTCGTTCAGAGAAGACTTTCCATCCTTTTCTTAATTGCAATTTGTTTTAAGTCACAACTGCCCATGTAAGTAAACCCGGCACAGGGAGGGAAACCCCTTTTCCTTCCCTCCAGAGAGATTCCCTTAACTCAACAAAGAATGACGGGAGTGGTAAACTGGGACTGAAGGAGTTCCACACCCTCTGGACAAAGATTCAGAAATACCAGGTAAGACGCAACTTTTTTGAGAGAATATGCAATCGAATGTAGAGGTGGCTGCAGACCATTTTTGCCTCTTACAGTGTGTACAACCACACTTCCCAAAGCAGCCTCTCACTTCAGCTCACAACGCGTTTGTGTCCTCAGTCCCCCAGGTTTCGTCCTTGGAGTCCGGGGGGGGCAACTGCTTGTCCTTCAGGTGCTCGGGTGAAGGACTGAAGGAGAGGCTGCCTCTCCTCCTGCCTTACCCTCGCAGGGGTTTCTGTTTTGTTTTAACTTGCATCCAAGTATGTTTAGCCTTCCCACTTAATGGTGCGAGTTTGGTGTCACTCTTGCCACTTTGGTAGGAATAGTGCCATTTTGCACGGGCATTCAAGGAATCCTCTGGAGCCTTTATCTGCTGCATGAAAACAACTTACTTTCTAAAGCTGCTTTTAGATGAACTCGGAGATAAGTACCTAGTCCTTCAGACCAACATTGCAAATGCTTCTAAGTAACGTGCAGGCTGCATTTCAAAATGCTTGACTTCCGATGAAAGCCAAAACATGCTCTGATTTATTGACAGGTTTTGACTTTGGGTTTTGTGTTCTGCAGAAAATTTACAGGGAAATCGATGTGGATCGATCCGGTACCATGAATTCGTATGAGATGAGGAGAGCGCTGGAAACAGCAGGTATTTATATTGGTCTGTCTTTTTTTAAGATAATACCAGTTTCAAGCTGAGTTGAAAGATGCTCACAAGTCTCCTGTATATCACTTGTAAGCTGAAAAGTCCTGCGTTCCCAGACCTGAAAGGCCTCTGTTTAATACAGATACTCAGCCTGGGCTCCTGTATTTGGGTAGCAGTGTCTTGCCATGTAGGCATACTAAAAGCAACTCAAAGGAGTGACAGGTTTGCAGTTAGTTTCTTTAGTGACCAGCTTTCGGAGAAGCACAAATAACTGCAACAGTCTGGCCCTCTGACAGCATACTGTTGTCTTTCAATGGGTCTCTCTGGGTATATGTGGGTTTGGCATAAGCCGGTAAAACCGGGACACTGTGATCTAGGGAATGGAAGTGGCTTGACCAAAGGGTGATGCTCACAAGAGCATTAAAGGAAGAGTCAGTTTGCTACTGCAACCACTGAAAAGCAAACCTGAGTTACAGCACTGAGTGAGCGGGCTATCACAGAGCTGTATGATCCCAAATTAACTTACTGATCTTCTGGGGCCATCTTAACGTCTGCATTTGGGCTTTCTGGGGCTTTCCCCTCCTGTTACCACACAAGATGAGGCAGCATTTCTTTTTGTCCCGAAGTTTAGATACTCTTTGGAAACAGAGACCCATTTGCCCAAAGAAAGCCACGGCTTCATCTCGGGTCTCTGGGCTGAGTCTGGCAGCCACCTCATCACCCAGGGAAGGCCCACGAGCTGGAGCAATTGGCCGTGTCCCCTGGGAAACGGGAGCACATGCAGCAGGAAAAACACACGTGACCCAGTCACAGCTCTGAATCGCTCCAAGTACAGAAGGGGATGTTGGGAGTTTCAAAAAATGGAGTAAATACTCTTAACATGTGAGAATTTAACCAAAAGTGGCTAATTGAATTTCTGGCAGTGTATAAGGTTGTGGGGTTTTTGTTGGTTGGAGCTTTTTGCATATATTTTTTTTCTTCTTTTTTAAATCCTTGACATTGTATTTTTAGGGTTCAAACTGAACTGCCAGTTACATCAAATCATTGTGGCTCGTTTTGCTGATGAAGACCTCATCATTGACTTTGATAACTTTGTCCGGTGTTTGATTCGGCTGGAAACCTTGTTCAGTGAGTACACGCTTAATAACCTGACAGACTCTGTTGCTTTGTGTTTTCAAGTCCAAGATAATTTATTCAGAAAACTTTGTACTGGAACCAAAGCAACTTCAAAGCTGAGCTATCATTCCGGCAACGCAGTCTGCATGCTCCTCCTAGATCTAGGAATCGGCTGTTTAGGCCAGGCTGCTGAACCGGAGCCAGGCAGTCTTTCATGCAAACAACTAAATGTTGATTTAAAAACAAAAACCAGTCTAAACACAGATTGACAAGTAGCATTACTACTACGGACTGAACCACTAAAAATGTTCAGCCTCATTCTTGCACATGAGCATGCAATGACTTGAGTGGCCCTTTCTGGTTTAGGGTGTAGACTGTTGTCATAAATTTTAGGCTCTGGGACTAAATTCCTTTTTGATCCTGAAGCCCAGGGAATGGGAGGGCTTTCCAATTAGTTCCTATATTCATCCTTGTCTGTCATCTCTCTGTTACCACAGAAATGTTTAGAAAACTGGATACTGAGAAAACTGGAACAATAGAATTGAACCTCGTCAATGTAAGTTCATTTAGCTCTAAAATGTTTGTTGTCATCTTTTGGGGGGAGGTTAACAATAGAGACTCCTGCTTCATTCTGACTGATTATATGTATTCACATATATGCTGGATTTATATAGATTGTGTATTTATAAGCAGTCTTAAGAAAGGTTACCCTTTTTTTAAAATGTACCTACATCACATTGTATTCTCTAACAGACAGGCCAGGTTCCTCGAATGTGCTGCCACTTTTCACTTACTGGCAGTAATTTTGGCCAATATGTATGCAGGCTTCTTCCCTGCCTTTTCTGTCAATAGCAGGGTAAAATGTAAATGCAGTAGTGACTTATGGTAATGACCATGTCTGCTTCTTTCTGCACCGTGTGCCCTGCAGAAAGAACTAAGTTAGGAGAAAACTACCCTCCTACACGTGTTCAACTTGCTTATTACCTGAACGTAACTTACTTCTAGACCTACATAGGAATGTGCAAATCATCCCAAAAGTCTTCTGACTTAAATGAGAGAGAAATTTAAATCATTCAGGAAAGATCCTAAAATTACTTCTGTAACAGTAGACTTACTTTCTTCCTCATGCTAGAAATGTGAACATGCATACTTGCTACAGGTGTTTTTACTAAACTTAACCTTGGGCCCTTTTCCTCTCTCTCTTGTTACAGTGGCTGTGCTTTACTGTCATTTGAGCCACTGATATCGGCTCAAGAGACCTCAAAGAGAGCAAGATCAGATGAAGATAATCAAGCAAACATACAAGTAATATCTTAACATGAATGTGCCTTAACTTATGCATGGCAAATGTTGCACACAGTTACAAGGAAAGTGTTCTACTTCAACAACAGCAGAATCTGCAAACTCATTTTAATGGGTCTGACAGTCTTTATCTACTACTATATATCCTCTGTACAAAAGCTTTAATTTAGTATAAATCCTCAGTACAACTTTTGAAAATACAAATCTTTGTATTTAAGGTGTTTTACATGACTTCTGGAAGAAAGCTCATTATAGCTTAGACAGTTTGGTTTAGTAAGTGATTTTTGAGTAACAGCTCCCTGCATACCTGAAACTAGAAAAGGGATGGTATTGCATATCCCTGAAGACAGATGTTTAGGTAATATTATGGGTCCCTTGTGTGCTTTCTGTCAAGCCCCAGCATTATTCTGGTTAAATATTCTTTGAAGAATTGGAGTAGCAAGTACACGTTTGACCAAACTGAAGGACAAGTCCTTCCCTCCTGACCATTGATGTGCCTATAGCAGGAGGCTGTTGGCAACCAGCTGCTTCCAAGAGAAAGCCCATGCTCTTAGGTATCTTATTTCTCTTCCTTTGCAATACAAGAAGGTATTTAAATAAAAAGTTATTCCTTCTGCAAGTAAGCACGTTTTTTTCTTAGATCATCAGAGAAAATCTGCAGAGCTTTTGTTGTCAGGAAGAGTATGTTGCCTTTAAAGGGGAAAAACAGCATTCTGGAGCAGACTAGGCACTGACATCACTCTAGCTGTGTGTCAGTTAACAAAATTTTAGATAGTCTGATTCTTTAAAAGATTAATGCTTGAAAAACTAAAGGTTTCCAAGAAAGGTAAGTGATACTATATACCCCACACCCAACCTGTTAAAATCATGAAGCTGTGAACACGAGCGGATTGCTGCTTCCAAGAGTTCTTACTACAGCTGACTTAAGTTTGCCCACCTGAGGAATTGTATCCTCCTTCCTATGAACAGTTATGTGTACTTACAGGCACCTTTTCAGAAAGCAGAAAGGACTTGACTTGAGTTACCTAATAGGAAAACATGAACCTGAAGGGTAAGGCAGTGAGGCATTATCAAATGATTATTCCCAAATCCATTGATATAAAGGATAGTTCCTTGGGAAAGGCTTTATTTGGAAAATACTTGTATCAAGTTTTTTTTCTTAAGTATGGCCCTTAGCTTTTGAGATTAATGAAGGTTATATGCAAGTAACAGATCTGGCTTAATTTTAAATGCAGAAAGACTGTCTTGAATGGGGGAGGAGGGGTTCAATTTCATACAGAAAGTAGTTGAATGTTAGTGTAACATAGAACAGCAGTGTGTCCTACTGGTACCATTTTCAGATGGTCTAATAAAAGCTTGACACTAAAACACACAGAGTTAAAGCTTAAGAGGAGACATAAGTTTAATGGTATCACAGTCAAGTAAAAACAAGTAAGTTGTCAAGTACTACAGAAAGTTTCTACACTTAGTTTTCAAAGTACAAAATACAATAAATACATGAGGCTCTTTGTAAAAAGAGGAATCTAAAACTACATTGTCTGTTACAGCACATAATATTTTGAATACATGGAATTCCTAAGATGCTACAGCATTTTTAAAAGTTATTGCTTAATGGATCGGTCATGTGGTTGTCACCGTTCACATGCACTTCAGTTTAACTTCTTTAACAAAGATTCTGCTTCCAGCAATAAGCATTTGGGTGCTGTGCACGTACTCTATTTTAATTTCTCCCATCTGGAAAAAGCCTTGGGATAAATTTGGACAAAGCCAAGTTGTCCGTTTCATGATGATTCCTTCAATGGTAAATTGAAAAGGTCCTTGTATTTAATGCAGAAAAATGGGAAATTCTTTTCTGCCATGTTTGAAGAAATCAGAGTGGGTACTTGAACATAATGGTTTGCTTAGACCAAAGGCAGCAGAATTTCATTTGCTTGTAAGCATTATTTCATCTTGTAGAATGCCCTCATCCATTTGCTAATGCATCAATCCTTCATTTGTTTTCAAAGCACATTCTTCATAGCTTTCAAATTACATTGTCATTGAAATAAGTCTCATGATACTGGAACCAACACAAAATGGATTTTTTTTTTTTTTTTGTAAGTCATCCGTGATTAGTATTTCAAGAATCTGGCTTCTGTACTATTTCATGCCAAGCTTCTTTGTCTAGGTTTAATCCTTGGATACAGCTGAGGGTAAAATAGAAATGAGATTTAAAATTTTAGTGCTTTAAAAGGTTACTTTTAAAAAAAAAAGGACAAAAAAAGAGGAAAGAAAAACCTCTCTTTGGTGCTACAATTCTAACAATCTCTAGCAGAAAAAGCATGGTTATAAAAAACACCCAGACCGCTAACAAATATAAATTTAGCATTCTTAAACAATCTTAAAAAATACTAACCATGTCAGTATGGAAGGAAAGCATTACACAGCACCTAATTCAGTACCTTAAGCTCTACCCAGATTGGTGGGCTAGGAAAAGCACGTGGCTTTGTAAGTCATTAGACTTTTGTGTTCAGTGAACTACCGGATTTTCCCCTGTTTTATAAATAGAAATAGAGAGGTATTAAAGTCTCTTTTGCTTTCTCTCTCTCAATGCCTATCAGCCTTTACATATCTACAGCTTTGGGCAAGCTGGAAACATCTGGCTGCGTAAGAACTGTAGGAGCTGTGCTTTAGTTAGTGGATAGTGGGTGGCCAGTTAAATTCATTTAACCGCCCAGCCATTAATAGTAGCTGTCACCCTGTGGCCCTTGAGCTGTGCGCTAGTCACACATTCTGGCTATGGCCGCACAGGTACAGAGACTGCGTCAGCCTCAGCTGCAGGGTGACGACTGACGGGACACGGCTCAACACAGCACACAGCAGTGCCGAGATGCTTGGGAAGCTCTTGGCTCCCCTACTTGCACAGTGCTTTTGGGAACAACTACTGTTCTGCAAAGCATGACTACAGGCATAAAAATAGAAGTGTACAGTTAGGAAAGATGAATCCTCCATGCTCTAAACAGTAGTGCATGTCTACATTACATCCTAGGTTTTTTCAGCTAAAGTTCTTAAAGATACCCTCTTCTCTCTTCAGCCAGATTCTGGCTTTCTTTTTCACAGTCAGCTAATGATTAAGAGAAGACCAACAACTTCACCCACAAGGTTTGTCTCAGCCTGCTATGATTTCACCACTAGCAGAGATAAAAAGTCAGTCAGAGTAGCGTAATACCTGACAGTGTTCAGTAGATTTTGTTTGGTATTAAGAAGTCAGTATTTTGACAGTGTTATCTTATTTGCATTCAGTTTTAGAGCTGTCACAGCTTAGGGAGCTAGTGAGTCACTAAGAAGGGTAGAGTACTGATGCAGGTAATTTCAACCTTGTTTTTATTCAGTGCACCTAACTGCAAAAGGATAAAGGAGCTGTGATAAAAATACAATTTAATACAAGAATATATTAAACTACCAAACATCTTCCTCTGTGTTAAACATCTTAGCCTACATTTCAGCTGCTATATTAGAGTCCAGTAATTGCTTTTAAGAATAACCACATAATACTTCAGTAACAGGACTAGGACAACTGAACCAAGAGCGTAACAGTTAATACTGGGTTTGGATAGTTTCCACCAAAGATTCTGTTCAGACTGTATGGTGCTTAGAAGGACGAGTTGTGATCCCCAGTCTAAGCTGCGTTGCTTTGTGCTTTTTATTACAGAAGCACAGATGCTCCTTGTGTTCTTACACACCTGTGCTCAGGCTGAGTGCACAAACTTTATGAAGTAGTAACACATGCACAATTCACCCTGGGGCAGGAAAAAAAAACAAACAGCTGCCATTTCTGACCTTACTGTGCAGGGCTGATGGCAGCTCTCAATTTGGAAATGTTTACATTTGGAGAGGAAAAAACTGAGCAGAAGAACTATGTAAGGGAGAATTTTACAGTACATTGTGGGTATGCCTGACCTGAAAGCGATACAGAAATGAACTGATTTTGCATTAGATATAGTTGCTCTGCAAAATCTAACCAGTTTAAGGATTATCTGCATGAGGAAGGAGGTTCAGCCTCTTTCAAGCATCATATATCACTCAGCTAAAATTCACAGTGGTTAATCTTTAGCATTGGCAGAACCTCTTATCTCCAGCAACAGGACAACTGGATATGTAGAAAAAAGCTTAATGGAATTTTTATACGTGTCCATCTGCTATGGTTTTCTAGCAACTCAACCACAAGGAGAAATATGGGGACATAATTGAAAGTATCTATTATTTGTACACGGTTGTTTTTAATAAAAGAGGTAGTACAGAAGGTGATGAGCAAAGGAGAGGCCATTCATTTAAGGCCTTGACATATGGTTATATATTACTTAAAGAGCATAGAAGAAAAAGATCTGCCTTTATTTGGCAACATGATGTCCTTTTCACCACTAGCAAAAAGATAACTATAGAATCGTGCAATATTTTTCTTAAAACTCTGAAACCATCTTGGATCACAGGGTGCACTGTGTACACCCAGACAGGGGAAGACTCGTGACTAATTCTTCATAGAAGTTTCAGTTCTTGGGGCCCTTTGTGCCAGTATATCCCTTTTTAAAAGAGGGGAAACCCTGTTCTGTTCACATGCTCAACAAAACCTTATGCACACGTCATTTTCAGATAAATCTGTTAGGTATCTAAACATACTTCCTCTTAACTTTTGAAATTGCACTTAACCTAGATGCATAAGAATAATGCTGTGTATACTCCACATAGTGAGGTGTTTTTTTTTTTTCACTCTGGAAATATCAAGGACTCACCCCTAGGAGGTTGCGGGGAACATAGCCTTCCTTGTCATTCAGCCGTGCCCACCACCACTCAATTTCATCTTCATCTTCCCGGCGCAGGATTGTCATGCAGTCTCCCTCTTTCATTGAGAGCTCATCATCATTTTGCGCCTCATAATCCCAGAGTCCATAAATCACTCCTTTGTTCATTATCCCCATTTTCTCCTGGACTCCTGCAACATTAAGAACAGAGCAGTTCAATAAAAAAGTTACAAGTTAAAAAAAAAAAAAAACAACACAAAAAAACCCCCAAAACACCACACCGAAAAACACCAACCCACACAACTGAAAAGCTAACCAAACCAAAAAACAACCTCAGTTCTTATCACACTTAGCACCTTGCTGTCATCAGCCTACTCAAAGTCAGTCCTGGAACAGGTAGCATCGTGAAGTTAGCCCCTGCACACAGCAGACAGATTCCTTCCTTACACGTGTTCAAAAAATACAAGGGAAACACGGAGAGGAGCACAGATGGATAAAAGGTTGTATTTTTGTGCTAGTGTTCACACTTCCTAAGTGATGAGCAAGAAACACTTGTTTGTACTCTTAATTCATTGGTAATCTCGTTTCTGTCAAAGGGAGATAGCAATACCTGCTTATGTTGACAACCATTGTCATTTTGATGCTTGAGGTGTCATTTGCCACCCATGTCACTTTAGTTCAGAACTTTAAAAACAAGTTGCATCTCAGACCTATACCTGAAAGATTTGTCTGCCACACACCAGCTGCTTGTGGTTAACTCAAAACATCTTTATCCCAGCAGTTCTTAATTTCTGCCCCATTTTAATTATTTTTTAAACACTGACTTCAGAAACATGATTCTGTTCAATTGCTTCTGGACCAAGATGTTCTGGAGTACATGCATATGCCTTGCAGATGTTATTAAGAATTTGCTCATTTTAGAGCTGTAGCCAAAGGTGAAATACTATTCTTTCTGTACACATTCCTCAGCTTCTAAGCAGCAAACAAGCAAGCAGAAAAAGTATCTTAACTGTTATAGAAACTTTCTCTTAAGTAATTTTTCCATTTTAAAATACTGAATCCTACTGGGTTTTTTGTTTGGTTTTGGTACTGTCAGGAGCAAAGAGCACATCGTATTACAAAACTTGTCATTTCCCTTTCCATCTCCTACCTATTACAACCTATTGTATAGAATTCTTACCTATGTCTGCTAAAGGAAGCATCTGCTCAAATCAAGTTCGTTCTTTCTGCATGCCAGCTCATCATGCAAAATTAAATTACTTCCACTGCACCCATGTGGAAGGTAAGACTGAGCACTGAACATCAAAGCAGACAAAGAGAAGATTCATACAATGGATCTGGTCTTCTAAAAAAGTGTTAACAGTCACAGGGGGGTAGCAGCGCAAACCAGCTGTTACAGACACAAGCATTAAGCCTTAGAAAGTGAAAAATGACATAATTAAGCAGCATCAGACTTGTAATTTAATCAATGCTAAAGGACTAGCGGTTTTATTTAAACCTGCCTGTACTTGTTGGCGTTATTCAGTATTGTGCATCATTTACAACAAAAAGGGATTACGTGAATCAATGAATTACACCAAGGTTTCTCACCTTACAGACAAGTTTAGAGGGCCAGGTTTTAATGCGGTATCTGTTCTGGAAACAGATACACATCCCCAGACTTCTTTTACAGCAAGAGACAGATTTAGCCAGTGAATGAATTTCTTACTGTAACTATAGGCAATCAGAAAGTCTTAGCAATAGGATTAATTCCAACTGGAACAATATGGAGATTTGATAGCTCAACAGCCAATGTATCAAGAGATACCTTAGTTTCAGTGGTTTCAATTTTGAAAAGCTGGCAATAAGCCAAAGCCTTACAGTCCTTTCAGGACCCATTGAAAAAGTATCTCATAACACACACAAAAAAATCCCAAACCCAAGAAAAAACAGAGTATAAAGTGAGATCACAAGAAAGATGGTGGGTCCAAAAAACCCCACAAACAAAAAGAATGTATTTCTTAATGCTTTATATAATAAAGCCATGGATCTCCTTCCCAGGATCTTGCGGGCTATTTACCTGAATTTTAAGTATTAAGACAAATTCCCAAAAGAAATGTCTCAAGACCTATTCAACACAAAGATACTACCTCTTAACTCATATTAGAGTTAAAACCAGTAAGAAATATTGAACAAGTATTATTTTTAATCTAGTCCTACAATCTTCCTTGGGCATTTTCTGTTGATGACCACCATTGGAGTCTGGATACAAAACTAAACAGAATTTTGCTTAGCCCACAGGTTTTGATGCTAGTTAAATAGGCTCGCTCCCTTCATAGGGAAAACCATATATTTGGCACCAAGAGATACAGTTTTCCAACTTAGTGAGGATAGCTGGGCACACTATTTTGAAATACACTGGCTGAGCAGCTTATAGAAGCTCAGTTCTTGCATGTTCCACAAAACCAGAAAGGCTGTATTACAGCTTTTTACATTGCTATTACTCTAACCTCTTACAGATAGATGACACTCCAGCTGGTGGTAGGTGCCTAGGGGACAAGAACTACATACAGGAAGGTAATTTAAAACCTCAGTGACTAATACTCATCACACCCTAGGGGGAATTAATCCTCTCCGTTAAAAGACAGTTTCCCTGTAGTCTTACTATTTGAATAAAATCTAAATTTAATATGGGATTTCTTTTTAAATGCAAGAGAAGAAAAAAGGCCAGAAAGATAAAGTCAAATTCAGTGCTTACTAACCTTCATTTAGGCAGAAACTTGGCAATACCTTTCTTGGTTCTAAAGCGCACATTAGTAAACATTCCTCATTTAAAAGACACCAGATAAGATATGAACTTCCTACTGAGATACCCAGACCACTTTTGGTTTTAATGTAAAAAAAGTACTCACGTGGTAAGATTCACCTAATCATCACCTCACACTGGTATATTTGTTGATGCACCCTTTTAACTCATTTCAAGGTTTTTAATGTAGAGGAACATTTTGTTACTCAGATCTTCTAGAGAAGTTCAATATTACAAGGTTAGTCTCAACGGACCTCATTTTGTGACAAGAAGCTGGCTAAAACCTCTCTCTTTCCAAGAGAATCTCAAGGCATGGGGACACCAACCTAAGTATGCAGCTCACCACTTCTCACCCAGAAGCGTACCAAGAAGTGGCAGGTGAGTCCCTAGCACATTCCAGAACTCAGTTATCATCACCTACCATATAGGAACTGGGAGCACTGTGTGTAGCCTTCTTCCATTTCCTCGCATTTGTCTGCAGCCGTCTGCATGTCACTGTAGGTCATTGCAAATACAGCTGCACCTGACTCCACCAAGAACTTGCACACCTGCACATTATTACAAGATGCTGCACAGTGTAATGGGGTCCTGCAAGCCAAGAAGATGACACATTATTTTTATTGCTCATAGCAGTCCTTACAGACTCCTAGGGGCAAACCACTTTTGTGCATGACCTCCAGCAATCTACTGCATTGCTGAAGGCTTCCCACCAGAAACACTTAACCTAGAATGTCAAGAGCAATTGCTTTTCACAGATAACAGGAATTGCCAAGAGCTGCTTGAGCCCTAAAGATGGGCTTCCATATGGATCTCTAGTCACACTGCCTTTTTATAATCCATTAACATTTTAAGAACATTCATTAAGGCAATAAGAATAAAAAAAAAAATTAAAAAAACACTCAGATATCCTTCTGACGTCATGCCTCTTACAATCTAGATAATTACTTCAAGATCTGAGTTGGTGACAAGTACAGGTAATTGGGATGACTACTGAGGCCGAGGGACAAGAAGCATCTTTATTCAGTCTTGGGCCTTAGACACTTTTGTTAACAGGCAGATATAATAGTAAAATCACTGCCCCCTTCTCCTAGCCTTTTGTAAAAAAGCTCCCTAGCTACCTTAAGAAGAATCTGTAACCCATTATCAGTTGCAAGCCTAGTTTGTAGGTTGAGGTTTTCTGCTTTGTTTTGTTAAGTTGTCCCAGTATTAGACATAGAACTGAGAAGAGTTTGCAGGGCTAGATACTGTCCAGAGCACATGTAAGCTACAGGCTGTCTCACAGAGAGGGCATCGGGAATTTCAGCAAACAGCTTGTTACACATAAGCTGTCTTCAGTATCTCAAAGAGAGAGCACAACTTCCTGACAACTGTATGCAACCTACTAGGCCTTAGACACACACTTCTTTTCACATAGGGAACATTAATATAATTTGCCTGTTTTCTCCTCGGCACATTCTCATATGGTGCCCCAAAGACGACTGCTGCTGTTCTACTGTGGAAGAGCCATTGCCAGCTCTACAGGAGCAAACTGAGGGACCTTCTGAGGGACCTGCAGCCCTGAAGCTGCAGCTCTGCTGTGGAGAGCATCTGTAAGGTACCACTTAAAGAAAGCCTTACCATCCATCACTATCTGCAGCATTCACGTTCACGCCAAATTGCACCAAGAACTTCACAATTTCCGTGTGTCCAGCACACACAGCGTTGTGCAGTGCAGTAATCCCTTCATCGTTGGGCATGCTAGGATCTTCAACCTGTTCAGCCAGAAAAGGAGACATTCACATTCTTGTGAAACTCTGTACCATAAACATCTCTTCACATATAAAAATGAGCTGTCTTATTCTGAAATATGATTTTGAGCCATATTTCTATGAAGGACATGAACAACAGGGAGAGAACTACAGCAGTAACTAATCTCACAAGAAGACTCACATGTAAGCTTGCAGCCTCCTTTTAATAGTAAGAACCTAAAGTTGTTCAGGGAAATAGTATCTTGACAACTTAGTAAAAGCATTTAAAACAAATTTCTGGTATTTGCCTATTTAACTGTAAGTAAAATTCACATCCCCCACATGCCAGATAGGGGGTGAAACACTACGTAAGAAATGAGGAAAAAGGTGTCCTGCAAATTTATACTCTTGATGCCAAATACCCAGTGTGGATTTCACACACTTTTAAAACCAGCCTCCAAGTGGCCACGTCCTGCTAGGACTTATCTCCTCCAGGGCAGATCTAGGTTGTGCACTATTATTTTAGCTTCCCCAGTCAAGAAAAGCTGCAACTTCCCAGTTTGAACCAGGATTGCTATTAGTTCTCTTAGAAGTTAGCATTGGTACCTCATAAATTATTCTCTGCACGAGGTCAAACTCCCCCTCTAAAGATGAATCCAGAAGCAGTGCGAGGGGATTGAATTTCACTCTCATTCCGTGCCCAATTCTCTCGGAGCCAGTTTTACGCAAGTTCGTCCTCTTCCCCTGTGAAAAGGTAACACAAGTTACAGGCATTTTTTTCTGGGAGGAACAAGAATACAGGATTGCTTATTTGGCAATGACAGCAGAAATGGCCAATTAAGGCAGTGTTTAATATGAAATTTAAACTATTTTCTACTAATTCCCCAACACACCACAAATATAGTAGTTTAGGCATGTTATGGAATATCTCTGCCTTTACCTCTAGACAAGGTCACTATCAACTCAAATACAGAATTCACCTTGATCAAACACATTAATAAAACTCCCAAATCCTTGAAAACCAGGAAAAAAAGCAATTTTTTTTTTTTTTTTTTTTTTTTTTTTATGCAGACCATTTTAACATTAGCTCTCAAAGCTGTTACACAAACCAAATAGTACGCTCCATGAAGTACACTACTTTTTAAGCACCGATGTTAAGATCCTAACATTTTCCCGAGTTTAACAGAGGTTAGCAGGAACATAAACTGTTACGGAAAATTATTTTGGAAAGAATATAGAACCAAGCGTAGAAACACTTTAGATACTCCCAGTGATACTGGAAACCAAGTATTTCTATAGCTGAGTTTGTACTCTTTCCTTTAGACAATATATTCGCTCAGCACCCTCCCCAGCTGGCTGTGCAGCAGCAATAAACACTATTCATAAGGGTATGTAAATTTCTGACAGATGTCCAAGCAAAGATGAATAGAAATGACTCATGTTTTGCAAAAGCAAACATGTGAAGATAAGATATATACGAAGAAATTCCCAGAAAATACTCTTTTGCCTGTTGATTTATACATAATATCAAAAGTACAGGCTTTCTAAAGAAAAAGCCTGTCAGCACAACCCAAGTATTTAAATATGAAATCAAGAAGCTGGGCCGGTTTCTTCTCATCATTGCAGAATTATTACAAAACCAACCAGAAACGAGTTCTTACAATTTAGGAAATCCTACCACTCAAGTTTCCCTTTAAAAAGGAGAAAGGACAAAGTCTTTAAAGCATGAAAATATGCAATGACTATTCCATGCAGAAATTACAAGGTTAAAAAGCACATTTAAAGCTTTTAACTCCTCTGCACTGAAGTGATGGAGGAAAAAAACACTTTCATGTATAAAGTTATTAGAATTCTATTCATAATAGGTTTTAAAAGAAACTCTTTGAAGAACTGAAAGCAGTAAGCATGTCTGTTCTACAACAGTGAGATAACACCATACCACATGCAGATACAAACTTCCAAAACAAACAAGATGGTAAAATGCTGCCTACCCTTAGCCCAAAGAGACTCCACTTTGATACAACTAGAGAACTGACTGATGTTAAATCAGGTTCCAAAGAAAAAGTCAGAAAACACTTCAGTAGAAGAAATGCAAGCAGTTGATGTCTACCAATGAGTTTTTAAAGCAGAAACTAAAAAAGCCTGTTTCTCCATATTTTTCAAGCAAGGCACTTTCAGATAAACAAATGCAATCCAGGATTAAGATAATTAGTTTCCAACTCAGATCGGAATAGTAGGAAATGCTTGTGAAATCTGTATCTGTGCCTCCAAAAAAAAAAAATTAACTTTATTTTCTCTGAAAAGACAAGTATAGTTTGGATGTAGTAAGCAGACTTCTACAAGGAGTGTTCTTTACAGCCCAGAAGAATTTTACTATTTGTGTATCAAATTCCATTTGAAACTTTTCATCATGTCATTTATTCTAGAGACAACAGAGACTTTTCATGACTGTCATTAACTCTGGAGATAAGGGCATCACACAAATAGAACAGATACCCAGAGGGACTTCTAGACTATTTGTGCGACTGTTCTCCCACATCTGCTTAAGTTCTACAATACAATGCACAGGATTTATGGCAGACCTTGAGATGACTTATTGACAGGGCTTCCAAGTTGTAGGCTAATACTTACAGGAGGCAAGGAAAACTGTCCAGTAACTTCAGGAGGCCTCATATTGAATGAGTCCTCTCCCAAACTCTCTGGTTCCCCTGATGGATAGGGAGGTGGTGGGTATGGAGGATATTCTTCCATGTATACTTCCAGTGGCAGTGGAGCTTCTAGGCTTGGCTCTTCCACTTTCGGCTGCGTGAGTTCATCGCCATCTGATACTCCCTCAGGTACAGTGTCCAAAGCTACGGAGGGAACAGCAGCTTCACTCTGATCTGCTGGTGTGTTTTCTGCTTCCTCAGCAATGGCTGGTTCTGGCACAGAAGCAGCTGTTTCTTTTTCTGATTCTGCACTTAGATAAGGATTTGGGATTTCTGCTGGGCTTTCAGGACTGGCAGCTGATGCTGTCTGTTTGGAGGGATGTGATGGAGCCGAGATAGTCTCCATTGCAGCCAGAGTGGTCCTCTGATACAACAGCTTCTGAATATTGGGGCCATTGGGTCCTTCTGGCTCAGTAATGGAGCTACGTTTCTTCAGTGGTCTGGGTGCATTGGACAGCTTTTTCCGTAGTGCTTCCAAATCAGCATCACTCTGGTTACGATACGGATTGGATAAGAAAGGCAGCAATTTGGTTGGGCTAAGGGGACGGGGTATTCGCTCTGTTTCGTGATTCTCATGAGCAGAGGCTGTTGTTTCCATCTCAGGCTCCGGACTGCCTGGCTTGCCTTGGAGGTTTGAGTAGACATTCTCCGTCTGCGGCAGCTGATTCTGTACACCAGCTCCTGCCATCACAGGCTTGCCATACACTGCAGAGCAGTTCAGAGAGGGGTGGGGAAAAAAAAGTGTGAATATTTGATCAGAATATTTGATCAACAAACCTAAAAAGAACATGTAACCTGATTCACCTATGTAGGGCAAAGAAGCAGAGTAACACAATCAACTGAACAGAATTAATCTGGTAACCAGGTTTACCGTTAGTTATCTTGCAAACGCAAGACAGATATTTTGCACTTTCTGTTAACGCTGATACACAGCATGTAAGATCCACCCAAGATTCTTACAGCTGCACTAACCTGCTTAATTCCCCTGAGGAACAGCTTTATACCCACAGACCAGGTGGAAAATACATCTGAGGTTTATGAAGACAGAAGGGAGGTAGAGAGCCACATGCTTACCGCTTGGGAAGTGTGGTCCTCTGGTCTGCGCCCTCGTCAAAGCACTCTGCACCGCCTGCTGGAAGTTCTTCCCAGGAGTCTGCTGTTGCGTGTACATGCTATAAATTGAACTTGCAGCCACAGTTTGGGGCTTCCGAAATGGTGGGAGTGAGGTCTCTTTGGACGGCTGAGGGGTAAAAGGTCTTACGGCTGCTGCTGGAGGACTCTCCTGTTTGGAGGAGGGAAGAATTTGGTCCTGGCTAGAGGAAGAACCTGCAGGCAGTACAGAAATTCTTTGCTGTATCTGCTGAGAAGGATGGGATGGCTGCTGTACCACCGGTTTTTGTTTGTTCCCCATAGTTACAATAGCCAAAGGCAGCTTCTGCAGGTTTCCATCCAGCTTAGTATCAGAAGGTTGCAGATGACTGGCTTGACCAAAGTAAGGCAAATTTATCTGTTTTGGTTTAGTGGGGACAGGTGGTGGTACCTTTGTTACATTTTTATTGGCTGTCTGAAAGACAAAAAGAAAAAAAGGTTAATTAAAATTAAACAGCAAAAAGTGTTCTGCTGTGAAGGACCAAAGATCCTCAAAGAATGACACAGTATCTAGCACTTCTGCTATTGCTGCAATACTGTTTACAATATCAGTGCAAACATGAAGAGACTTCGTAAACATTTTACCATCATAGTTGTTTACACTTTGAACCCATTCTCTTTAATTCTTTCTGTAGCAGCTCTGTTTAAAACATCAAACAATGGCAGGGCACAGTAATTTCTCTAGAGATAGTGCAGGCACTTAGTAGCATCTGTAGGCAAGAAGCTTGTTTCCCAACAGAGCACTTGCCATCCCCAGTTCTTCAGTGTTACTCCAGCCATACCTGATCAAATCGTGCCCTTGTGCCACGATTTAGGTGGGAAGTCTTGCTGCAATCAAACATGTGAAGGACACTGCTGCATTAAACAGTGAAACAAGTGTGTAAATGACTTAAAAACACCCCATACAAATGCCTCTGCACATATAATCTCAGGGGAAAAAATTATATGCTAAATGCTAGTACAAGCAACACAGCCGTTTTCATGTATTCAGCCAAAATGTAGATTTTCATCACAGTGACTGTAGGGAACAATTTTGAGTTACCAATTGCCATTAAAAGCCTAAAAGACTTTTTTTCCTTAGGAGCAGTCTTTTAAACGATGACCTAGGTACTTTTCAAAGAGCTTCTTGGCAGCAGTATTTGTAGAGCTGTGTAGTAATCCCAGTCAGATGGAATGCAGTAGTTCGAGTTTCCTGCATACCTGTGCTTCTCGCAGGAGATCTTCGCTACTCTGGTTCTTTCTCAGCGTGCCCAGCCCAGCAGACTGGTCCACAGAATCAAACATTGAGAATGGACGCACTTTCTTCTCTTTATCTCGTAAAAAAGTTTCTCCTTCAGCTGTTGTTAGAGAGAGAAAGGAAGACTTTTAAAAGGGACAACACAATTGTTGGAATGAGGAGTCTTATTCTGTGCAATATTCAAGACAGTGTATGCAGGGAATGCTTTTTGTATCCATCCTACTCCTGCACTAAGGACCCAAAGGCCTGCCAAATGCTGTATGTTGCAAATTGAACAGAAGCATGCATGAATGCATCAGTATCTACTTCACCACCTGAAACAAGTCTCTTTTAAAAAAAAAAATAAATCCCTGCAACACCATACTAAAGCTTATATGGCAATATTCTTTGACTTTTTTCTGTCCTTTCAAATGAATTCTATATACTTACTGAAGCATTTAGAAGAGACAGGTATCAGTATCTAGATTCTCCATATTTTAAGATTAGCCAAGCACGTAAGAACATACCTTGTCCTTCACTAGTCACAATTCCTTTTCCTGAAGTCAAGGCTGATCCTTGACTAATATGATTGTCTGCATTTGAACTACTCCAGTCAGTGGCAGATGGAGAAGGTTTTGCACTGGGGACCACAGAACCTAGAAGAGAACAAGTGGAACAGATTAAGCTAAAATAATGTTTTTATTGACTTATTTATTACAGATAGGTTTTTTGTAAGAGTCGGGTCTAGACAGTGTACAAGTATGTACATGTTAACTGCTATAAATCGTATCACTTTAGATTTTTGCTCATTTGTTTTAAACAGAGAATGCAAACCAAGCTCAGAAACAACTATCAAGGCAGCAGCAAAACTGTTTATCCTTGCACATGTCTGCATTTACAGCATTCAGACAAGAAACTTCTCTAGACTGCCTTCTTTCCAGTTAGAAAGAAACTTTCCTTGGATATTTACAGTAACTTAAAAGTGACAGGATGGTAAGAAAGAATGAGAAAGATATATTGTGCAAAGAAAAACACGATGCCTTAAAGCATAAATAGATCCTGCCACTGATATCCAAAACAGCAGAAAAATCACTTGTATGTTCAGTGTGCATACAGGCACTGCATTAAAGCTGATCTTCATTCATTGGAGTAGACATCCATAGAATCATA
Source organism: Astur gentilis (assembly GCF_929443795.1). Taxonomy (NCBI): domain Eukaryota; kingdom Metazoa; phylum Chordata; class Aves; order Accipitriformes; family Accipitridae; genus Astur; species Astur gentilis. The sequence continues at coordinate 14,556,470 of NC_064909.1, forward strand.
GAATGGTTTGGGTTGGAAGGCACCTTAAAGGTCATCTAGTTCCAACCCCCCTGCCATGGGCAGGGACACCTTCCACTAGACCAGGTTGCTCAAAGCCCCACCAACCTGGCCTCAAACACTTCCAGGGATGGGGCATCTGCAACTTCTCCGGGCAACCAGGTCCAGTGCCTCCCTACCCTCATAGTAAAAAATTTCTTCCTTATAACTCATCTAAATCTACCCTCTTTCCATTTAAGGCCATTACCCCTTGTCCTATCACAACATGCCCTTGTAAAAAGTCCCTCTCCAGCTTTCCTGTAGGCCCCCTTTAGGTACTGGAAGGCTGCAATAAGGTCTCCCCAGAGCCTTCTCTTCTCCAGGTTGAGCAACCCCAACTGTCTCAGCCTGTCTTCACAGGAGAGGTGTTCCAGCCCTCTGATCATCTTCATGGCCCTCCTCTGGACTCGCTCCAACAGGTCCATGTCCTTCTTATCTTGGGGGCCCCAGAGCTGAACATAGTATTCCAGGTGGGATCTCACAAGAGCAGAGTAGAGGGGAAGAATCACCTCCCTCGACCTGCTGGTCATGCTTCTTTTTATGCAGCCCATGATACGGTTGGCATTCTGAAAATGGGTTGGAAAGGCACATTGCCGGGTCATATTGAGCTTCTCATCAACTAACACCCACAGGTCCTCCTCAGGGTTGTTCTCAATCCATTCTCCACCCAGCCTGTATTTATGCTTGGGATTGCCCTGACCCATGTGCAGGACCTTGCACTTGGCCTTGTTGAACTTCATGAGGTTCGCACAGGCCCACCTCTCAAGCCTGTCAAGGTCCCTCTGGATGGCATCCCTTCCCTCCAGCATGTTGACCGCACCACACAGCTTGATGTCATCAGCAAACTTGCTGAGGGTGCAGTCAATCACACTGTCCACATCGCCGACAAAGATGTTAAACAGCATCAGTCCCCAATATTGCCCCCTGAGGAACACCAGTCTGCTTCAAAAATAACTATGAAAATGCTTGCAACTTGCTATTAGTTTAAGTATTTCACCAAATTCTCTCTACTAAATTCTAAATCATCTAGTACAATAAGGCATATTAAATTCAAATAGTAATGATAAGCAACAGGAGAAAAGCTTCATTCTGACAAAGCACTAGATACTCTCTCTCTAGGAAAGCAAGTCGTTTTGCCCAAATGCTACAAAAAAAAAAAAAAAAAAAAGAGTGAAGTTTCAGTTCAAATAGCATACCCCCCCAGATTCCTATAGCAAAAATTAAAATCCTGTACAGACTAGAGCTAAAATTCCACTCCAGGAGTTTTAGGATCTGCAAACCAGATAAAATTAAACAGTTCCCCATTCTCCACTACAGCAAGAGACACTTGGACTGTTTTTGTGTCGTGGCTACTTTAATAATACCTGCCAGAACTGGAGATGGAGGGAGGGAGATAAAAAAAAAAAAAAAAAAAAAAAAACAACAAAAAACAACCAACAAAACACAAAACACCCCAGAGCTATTCTACAAGCTCAGCCTCTATTTTTTCCTTTTAGGAAGATCAGAATTTCTCTTATCTCTCAGCTGAAAAGTAGTCTTCTCCCAAAATAGCACAGAAGAGATATTTGCAACTCTCCAGTTTCTCCAGACTTCTACTCTCATGTAGCTGAACAGTATCTTGTAGAAGAAAGCCTGAGAGAGAAGCCAGGCAAATCTCCATTAACACTGCTACCAGGAGAGGCCAAGCCTTGGACTTACGTCTCTCCATATTTCTACACCATCAACATGTCAGCAACTTTATCGCTATTTCTGTGCTACAATCAACTGTCTCCTTTATAATACTTCTTGTAATGTTGGTTAATACTTCTTGTAACATTGGTTAATCTTTTCTATGTGTCATTTCCAAAATGCATGATCAGAAAACTTGGCTTTGCTACTTTTTAAGTCCAGGCACCGGGTGGTTACCATGTATGTCCTAAAACTGCTTCTAGGAACTTAAACACACAGTGTTGTATAGTTTCTAGAAGTATTTTTAAATAAATAAAGAAATCTCTAGTTTACAGAAAAATCCTCCTACATTCTACACTGTATAACAACCCAGATTGCTCACTAAGAGGATTACTTAATTTACAACACATTGAGCTGTATAACCTCAGTGCTTATAAAGTATATTCACTGGGACAGGAAAATAGTAAGACCAACTTCTCAATACTTTGGTTAAAAAGAAAAAAAAAAAAAAAAAAAAAAACAAACAAAAAAACCCACAGAAGAAGAAAAAAGACAGAGATGGTAGATAAGAAAACAAAACATTTCCAGAGAAGAAATATTAATCATAAGCTATTACCTGCAGGAGCTTTAGCTTGTGAACTGCTTCCAGCTCTCATGTTGGGCAGAGTTTGTGTTTTTAGTGGACCATCAGGTACCTGCAAAGCTTGTGTCCCATCTGAAAATGCTGGTTTCACCAAAAGTTCAGGTCTGGAAGCAATACGTGGCATAGTAGAGGACTGGATATAAGGACCTACTGCTGCCACTCGACTTGGAGCAGAAGCCACTGGCTGGGGTAAATTCCCATCTGAAGAGACCTTTGGAAAAAAAAAAAAGAAGAAAATTTAAAGAATGTTATGCTGCAGTATCCATCCATCAGAGCTTGAAATAGAAGTCAAAAAGGATACAACAAGTAGAAAATGATACTCCAATATTAAAAATGGTTTTCTAAAAAATCTTTGAGAGATAAACATGAGGTAGTAATAGCAAAAAAAAAAAAAACAACCAAAAAACCAACATGACAGCATAAGAGGAGTTCTTGTCCATAAAGAGTACGTTAACACCAATGTACCGTGAAAGTACTTTAATAATACAAGACTTCCACCACGTATGGATAAAAACAAGTCTAGCATCTGAACAGCCTTCCCCACAAGCCAGTTTTTACTTCAGACTGTACAGGCCACAAACTAAATTTTTTTGTTATTAAATATCCCACACTTACTGGTACATTCTCTTTCTGTTGCAGAGCTGCCTTTTTCTTCCACAGGCGCTCTCGCAGCTCATTAACACGCTTATCCATGACTGCCACCTCCGAGTTGCGCTTGTTCAAACACTCCCTCTGTTGCTGCAGCTTGGCATTCTGCTCCTGGTTCAGTTTGTTCCTCAACTGAATAAATTCACAAAGCAGGGGTGGGGGGGCGGGGAGGAGGGGAAAACAACAAAAATCAAAACAAATTAACTTTCAGGATGGGGGACAGGAAACAGTTACAAAGAGAAAAGCCTTCTAAAAAGTCAAGTCATGCTGGCAAACTCAGATTATTTTCTCCAGAGAAAGTGTTGGTTAGTCTCCAAATTTTGCAGAGAGGAAAGGTATAAACGCTGCCTGCTCCTTCCCCTGTTTACGTTGAACCCAGTACAACTAACCCTTCATCCTCAGCACGCTTGCAGCCACACAGCTCTGTCACGAACAGGAGCAATAGGATTTCTTTCTGACATAGTAAGAAACAACCCAACCAAGTTTTAGCCCTTAAGAGTTCTGGGTCACGAACTGGCTTTCCATTACCTGTAGCTCCTTATACAGGCGGTCAAGCTCAGCTACAGCTGACTGGTTGTCATGGTAACCATCAATTCGGCCGTTCTTCAGCATCTCCAGTTGCCTGGTGAGTTCCTCTACCTTTGACACGGCCAGCACCAGCTCGCGCTGCTTCTGCTGGAACAGGCTGTTCATCTGTTCAATCTCCTCCACTGGAGAGGACGAGAGAGCACAATAGCTGCCCTGAGAAACAGCCGAGCGTGGGCTGCTCCCACGGCGGCAGTTAAGGGGACAGAGAGCACCCTGCCGGCCTCTGGAGCAGGGCTGCACACAGGCTGCGGCCGACTGCCGCAACTCACGGTCCCCGTCAAAGCCGCTCTTCCGCGAAGCGGTTGTAAAAGCAAACGCACCAGCGAGATTATGTAAGTTCAGTCTACTTAGAGCACTGATGAGCGGAGCAAGAGAGTATTTTTCACTTTCTGAAGCATGGAGACAAACAAAAACCGCATTACCAGGCTAAATTTCGTCTGTAGAAGCCTAAATCCACTTAAAGTTGAATTTCACAGGAAGAGGCTCACTCAACCACAAAGCATATTTATGATATTTAAAACTCTGAATTTAGGTTGTAGGAACTCAGTGACAAAACACTCGAGCTGTTATATTAAACAAAGACTCAGAGGGCTTTTTGCATCTATTACAAACAGCTGTAATCAGCTGCTCCCGCTGCCAAAACTGTTGCACTATAGAACAAAGTTTAGGGTATCAGTAGGAGTTCAAGCAAGTACCAAGAACCAGACCTACTGGGGAGGGTGCAGGGAAACAGATACGCATGCTCCAAGATCTTGTATTACTCTACCATTCATCTACTCCTTTAAGCTGATGTTTATTTTGTGCACACCCCCAAACAGAAAATGCATTCTCCCCATACAGAAACACTTTTGCTTTATCTGTAAAACATCATGCTTCTGAATAAAACAATATATTTATATTTTAACTTAATAAACCAATATATTTTCATCTGCATCCAGCTGGAAATGACAAATTCTGTCCAATAAATACAGAGGTAGGGTGAAAAGGTAGGCAGAAGAATGCAAGTTGATATGAAGCTGAAATAAATATTTAATGTTGCATCAACATGCTGAATTGCAAGCACCCAACTAGCACAGTAGCAAGCCAGATACTAGTCAGATTTCCATAATTAAAAAGAAAATACTCAGCCGCTTTGGCCATTAAGTTACCTCTTGCGTAAAAGGCAACGTGGGTATCAGGCCAAGCTTTGTTACAGGCCAAGAAAATAACACTCTAAATGTGTGGGGTATTAACATCAAGGATGGAAAAAGTTGCTGTGGTACACAAAGGTATAGCAAGGAAAAAACCTACACTGTAATTAAAAAGCAGATATGCTAGGCTCAAAACACAGGGTGCCCTTATGGGATATTTTAAAATACAGTAAGAAAAATATATTTTGTTCTAGGTAATTCAGGAGTTTTCCTGGTAAATACAAGATGTGAAATTGTTAAGATTAACATTTCCTGGAACGCTGTAAATGCCACCTCTGAATCACTTAAATCACCAGAAATTTTAGAGCTCCAAGAACCACACTTCATGAAAAATCACAGGCTACTTTCCCCAAGCAGCAACTCACCTAATTTCCCATTGCTGAGTCTTTTTTGCTCCACATGGCCTTTCAGTGCTCTCACTTTCTTAAGTTTGGCTTCCTGATTCTCAGCAATTTCCTTTAATCGCTTCAGTTTTTCCTGTTCAGCAGCTTGCTGTTGCTGGCGCTGATCTTGCTGTTTCAGGAATTTCAGACGTTGTTCCTGCAGTCAAGACAAGGAATTTTTGGTTTTGGTTTGTTGGGTTTTTTTTACATGAACTTATGGTAAGGTACTGACAAAAACAGTCTCAAAACTTAAAAACAATTGCCACAGCAGCTCAGATTAGCTTTAGGCCAGTATACTGACTTCACAGTGTCAAGGGAAGTCTGATAGAACAGAGCAAACATGTACTGATTCTGTCCCAATACAATCCTCCAGGTACAACCATTCTGTAGTACAAGAACCTACGGAAACAGAGGTGGTATCCATGTCTAACAGCCCTTGGTAAATTTTTCTTTCATGAAATTGCTCAAAACCCTTTGAAGCCTAGAAAGATTTAGCATTCATGTTCCATGACATTTGCCAATTTCATTTAATCACTACTTGGCTCTTAAGTTGCAAGAGCTAATGGTTATTTTCCCTCTACCTTTTCCATGCTGCTTGTACTTTACAGATCTCTATCATATGTCACATTTTAATCAACTGTAAGTCATGCTGGAATATATTAGGCATTGTTTATACAGAAGGCATTCCATAAATTATTGATCATTTTCATCACTCTTTGTATTTTTATTAGTTCTGCGAGAACCTCCTTAAGATGGGGGATCACTGCATACCAAAGCTCTCAAAATTTACAATTTCCTGGTAGTGATCACTGCTATCACAACACAGGATGATTCAAGACATGGGAAAACCTTCACAGTGACCTGGCTCCCATTTATACAACAGACATTATCTCAGTGGAGAGGATCCTTCTGCCTCTCCAAGAGTAGAAGAGTAAAATGGTGTGCTATCAGTTTCTATACAAAGATGTCTATAGTTTAGAGCTAAAAGAAACCACTATATCACTTACAGAGACTTCCTTTAAATCACTGGGCATTACACATGGCTTCTAGTTCTGAAGATGATAGGTTGTTCCAGAGGTAGGTGAACTACTAAGACTTTCCCAAGCACCCACTAACAGCCAAGACTACCACTGCTTACTAACATTAGAACTCAACACTTCCTCGGAAAAAATCACCACTCATATTTAGAACAGGGACTCTTGTGCACTTTGAATAAAAAAGGAAGAGCAAAAGCATGAGTTTGCCTTCTGGAGAAAGCCAGGCAGCACCTGCAGTGTATGCACTAGTTTAGAGTCAATCCCACACAGGAAAATGTCAAAAAATAGATAATACAGCTCATGTCTAAAAATAAAGTGTTTTTTTCCCCCTCAGAATCTATTTTTAATATTGCATCTGATTTCAGAAGGCAGAAAAGAGGCAATGGAAAGCCTCTCTTTGGAGCAAACCTGGTTTCCTAAATGCCCTTTCAGGGAGACAATATTACATGAAAAATTCTCCCATGGGACACCCACAAGGCTACTCTTCTGCAAAAACCACAGGCAGCAGACACCTACCTGTATGGGTAGTTATTCAGTCTCAAACTCATAATTATTTTTTTTTAAAGCTTGTGCGATTCCCTTTATAGTAATATAGTAAATATATATATATATATAATGTTCCTATATCTGGTTTCATATAGACAGTGACTACAGTGTTATTGCTATATAAGACCAAGGTCTATTACTGCCACCTGTGAGTGAAACCGCCAAAAGTTATGAGAGTTTAGGCTCCACTTTTATATGAAACACTCACCTGTCATTTGGAACCAAGAGGGCAACATTCTACCTTGACAAATTAATCTGAGCAGGATAGGTATTAACTGTGCTGCTAAGATCAAGTGAAAACTAATCGCTTCGCTGATTGACTGATTTCTTACATTTATATTTGCATCTTCTTCATACCAGATCTTACCATAAAACAGAAATAAAGTTTTATTTGCTATTTTGACAGGCCATAGTACCATTTTGCAGGTGCTTCAGAACCATTACAAAGCCATAGTTTGAAGCAGTCCCCCAAGATACACTACTGAAAGCCAAGGGACACAAACAAGATGCTAAACATGGGGTGGGTGCTAGAACTCAGCTACCTTGAAAGGAGAGCGAGATGGGGCTTCTGACAGAGGAAGAGTAGCAAGACCAAGAGCCCCAGAGCAGCCTTCTTCCCCTGTAGAGCACATTCTGAAAGGCATGGGAACTCAACCATCCAAACAGCTGAGTGCTCTTCAAGATGGGCTTGCATTTAACAATTCTTTGCAAAAAGCAGCATTTTCTATGGTATTTTCAAGAGCAGTGTGTACAACGCTTAAGTTAAATATGAAATCCATGCCACCATTCTGAGGAGTCATTCAGAGTATTTTTTCCCCTAAACAATTTAGGAGCACCCTGGGTGCTTTCATTAGGTTTTCTGTTATTGTTCAGCAAGCATTTTATAAATCATTCTCTTAGTTACTTTTATCACATATATGCCGTCTTTCCCAGACAGCTGCCCCAGGAAACCAGGCACACTGAACTCTGTCAGGAGAAAGCAAGATATCATTACAGGACAGCATTATATCCAGAGACAAAAGCATTGTTCGGTGATCAAACCGGTGAATGGCTGGTCACAACATAGAACACAAATGGGGCTGGCAGAGCCACCAGGGTGAATGACAATATATTAATGTTATATGCTCTTGCCTTTCAGTAAGCTATACGGTCACTTATATCACTGCCATTATTTTCATGTTTTACTGCTAGATATTTGCATAGGTTGACTTTCAAATTTAAAAAGAGGGAGCCAAAGAAAGGGAGCCCTCTGTTTGCAAGAGGTGAAAAAAAACACAAATCCCCACCTCATGTGACTCTTAATACCTTTGTTCCTGGCTGTAAACAATCTCATTCCAAACTCACCTTGTTAGCCAGCATTTGCTGTTGAGCCTCAATTTGTTGCTGCTGGCGTGATGCCATTTCCTGAAGTTCGGCCAGTGTCATATCCATCCTTGGAGCACTGACCTGTCAAAGAAAATCCAAAGCATGCTAAGTCTAGAACTTTTAATTTGGCTAGTGTGCAACTCCATAGAGCTACTGCAGAAAAGTATGACAAAGGTCTTTTAAAAAAAATAACAACAAAACCTGAGTATCCAGTAAAATAATTAGAAGGAAATGGCATATTTCCATGGTAAAAGAATAAATAGTTGTAAGCTCATACACACGTGTAGCCCAATCCAGAAACACACACAAGCTGACATCTATTGAAACATTAATATTTCTAGCAAAATCTCAGCAGCATTTTAAAGAGGCATTTCAGAGTCCTTTATAATTAAGCTCAGCATGAATCAGCTTTGACTGACTGAGCCCAGAATGCTCAGCACACAGCAGGATTCATCTGTGGTCATAGGTGTACCGTTCAAATTCAATTCAAAGCAAGTTGAAGAAAACAGAAAGTTTAAATATAGTGGGGGAAAAACCCCACCACCCTCAACGGTAGCATTATTATTACGAGTTACCTGTTCACATCTGTTTCCTGAACCTAGATTCAATCTTATATCCATAATTATATCTTCTGGACCAAGAAAAAAATGACAGACAGTGGATTCAATGCTGAAACACTAACTGGTCTCAACTTGAAATCTGGAACTAAGGGATCTCTGACACAAAACTGAACATGAAATTACTAATGAACTGAAGGAAAACAAGAGAAAATTTTCAATGGGAGTACAAAAGGGAAAGTGTGCTGAATTTGTATGGGTGATCAGAGCAGCAAACACAGATATGGCAACCAATGGATCTCTGAGACATCTTAAGAATTAAAATCAAGGGTGATAATTCTTAGAGGCTTTGTGTCTGTTTTACAGCAGTCCTTAGAGATCTCTCCAAAATAGCCTCTTAGTTTCCAGGGTAGTATTTGCACCAGTATCTCAAAGGAAGGGAAACCTCCATTTTCACTATACTGGCCGCTGCATCAAGCACTTACTCCATTCTCTATTCTTCGATCACCAGGCACTTTCACACCATTTCTTTTTAAGGCTGGATCTTGAGATCTTTGGCCAGTCCCTAGAAGAAATACAAGATAGTCAAAGACAGTAAGGTATTTTAGAATTTTTCTTATCCCTTTAGACATAGTATTCAATACAAAAGGGGAAACAGTACAATCATTTTGTTTTAGAATCTGAACAACTGTTCTTCCTATGCTCTTGCCAATTAGAGAAACTTGACTGATGACACAAGATATTTTTGTGAGACTGCTGTTCAATGTCAACATTTATTTTAAGACTGTTTAAAAACAAAAAAGCTTAACCAACAGTATGCTATTTCAATATTTCTCCCATGGTCAACAGACCCCTAGTAAGTCTGCATTACAGATTAATAGTCACAAAAACATGTTCCCCTCTACAAATGACACAAAAATATCTGGTTAATTCAGTGAGGCATTTAGACCACAGTGTCTCAAAACCAGCATCTAGATGTTCTGGTGTGCCTTTGTCAACTGTCTCACAGAGAATATGAATAACAACAGTTAAAGGTTAGTCACCTATCATGAAAGATGCACCACTTAATCTACAGCTGATTATTTGCACATAACAAAGTTTAAAAGCACAGTGGTTTTTTTCCTGGCAGTCATTGTGACAGTAAAGATGCTACTTAACTAGAATCCTACTTTAATATTTCCATCAAATTATGTACAAATGGTGTTCAGATGCCAAAGACCAAGCTCACTCATTTCCTTGTAGGACATACATGTACTACAGGATGAAACTATCTCTGTTCACTTCTTAGATATTCTTAGGTATCACTTGATAGCCATTTCAAGAGCATATTCTTGCAAAACTAACTGCAGACCTCCTAACTATTCATTTGCTCTTCCTCAAACATATAGCTTAGCAATGCCATGGCCAATAAAGTGCCAATAATCCTTATACTACGAGCACTCTGGACTTGAAAAATTACAGTGTGACAACTAAACTGCACTGCAAGATCCTTAGTAGGTAGAGATAGCACAGCTTTAACTTTTCATGTACTCATTCTACCATCATTACACATTTCAAACATCAAGATACATTTAGCCATTTTAAAACACACTGGGTACAATGCCACTTAACACAAATGTGGTATTTCCAACACCAAGGAAAATTACCAAGGATGAAAACAGAAAAAGGGGAGGAAGACAACTGATTTAAAGGTGAAAGTGTTAAGAATTCTACTGAAGAGATTAACATGAGATGCACAGAAAAACCTTGAAAAGCAAAAAGTAATTTTCTTTATAGGTTTCATATTTAGATTTACAATGCATAGATGTTACATTCGCAGAGAACTTAACTAGGCAGTTCATTTAATGCTATTCCTGAAACTAATATGAATGTGTAGATTGTGGGAGAAATATCGAAGAACTCCATCTCTTGCCAAGTATGCTAAGTTTATCATCCTGGTAAAGTACTATCCAGGTGAAACATCCTAAGCCCAAATAATAAGTTATGTTACTGGACAACAGTTTGGTTTCTAGATTTAAAAGAAGAGACCAACACAGATCTCTAGGTATTTAGCTATGGCTAATATATTTAATACAGGATGCACATGGATGCTTTGTTGATGACCAGCTCTAGAAAACCTGCAAAAGTTCCAATTTGGATTTAATGTCCCCAGATCTGGCAAGGAAGGATGAAGTATTTACTAAAATGAACAAGTTTTCTGTTATTAGCATTCTCTATTTGTAAGAAAATGATGGCCAGACCAAAGAGGGCTGCAATACCATACTGAGTACCAATATTAATAAGTAACACACACAGGCTGTTTCCTTAACCTTGAGGAATGAAATGAAACTTAGACAAATGGACCAGCTGAGATCAACACCTACCTGCTTCCCGGCAGGGAGAGCGTTCATGCCGAAGAAAGAAACGAACCTCACTTCTCTGCATTCCAAAGCGCTGCAAAATATCCAGCATCCGTTCATTATCGGCTATGGGACGTTCTGAAAAAGTAAAAAGCCAGTTGACTATTACATCCCTATGTAGCTTGGGCACATACCAAAACAAAAAAAAATACCTGTCCATCTTTCACCTGAACACCTTTTATTACTCAGGTACAGTGTGTGCACGTAACCCTTGCCCTCATCCAAAGCACTTGTAACTTTCCCTTAGGAAGGCGCTGTACCACTCCTTGCTTCTGAAATTAAACCAACGCCTCTGAAAAGTAGATACACTCCTTTAAAATAGTCAGTCCCCAAAGGGAGAAGCTGAGGCACTGTCACAGCCCAAGGGGAAGCAAACAAGCAATTCAGAGCTTTCAGCTCTAGTGCCTTAAGTTTTGTATTTGCAAATCATCTCACCCACTCACCACCACAGGAGATGTGCTGGCATATCTTTTGCTCCACTTCTGTGGAACCTCAGACAAACTTATTTCTCAGTCATTCCCGCCCCCTCCTCCAGGGCTCCCCTGCCTCGATTCCTACTCCTATTCCAATGAGAAAGAAGAGAGATGCAAAGATAAACTCACAGAGAAGAAGAGTTCTTCTCTTAATGCTTCCTAAGGATTGCAATCAAATGCCAGATTGCAGGCCTTGCATTCAAGCTTGGGCAGAAGCACTCAGTACCCTGAAGAGGCTCCTACACAGTACTCCACAGGCCTGATCCTCAGCAAGCCATCACAGCTCCTGTCACTTCAAGTGTTCTCCTACAGCTCCTGTCTGCCATAGATCCAGCTCACTCAGACAGCAAATTTGATGAAGTTCAGAGTACATGTGTTTCAAAAGCTGTGCTTCTGATAAACCTGAAAAAGCCAAACTATTTTGGGATTCATCGCTTAAAGAAAAGAAACAGACAGTGAAAAGGAACTCCAATAAGAATTTGCTATTCTTTTCAGACAGTCAAGATGAGATTTCTTAAAAAGTTACAGCACAGGTCCACTGAATTCCTTTTCCTGCTCTTGTTCCCAAGTTCAGGATTCAGTCACGGTTCCAATCTTTAAGCCTTACTTGTTGCCTTTTGATATTGCAAAAATCCAGTGGGAGTCTTTATCTACTGCCTTCATTTACCAGTACTCCTCCCTTTCTGTATTGCTGTTCTTCCAAATTTTACACACTTCATAGCTGAGCATTCACGGAGAGTATATAATTAGAATTGCTTATTGGCCTCTAAATCTTTACACAGAAGCAATTGCTTTTGTTAATCTAGACAATTTACCGTACATTTTTACACCTATGTTAAAAGTGATGGCAAATATGTGGTCAATACATTATAGCAGTCAACTTTCTGTGGTCAGGATACTGCCATAGTATCTTATGACAACATCTGAGACTCATGATCAGGTTAGATCCATTTGCACTGGGTGCCAGACAAACAGAATATATTGTTCCTGGCCTGAGAAATAAGACAAGCAGACAAACACTGAAATTAAATACACCCACTTTTGCACCAGTTTCGTTTTTCCTGACATTGCTTTTGTTGGATGTTTGGAGGGGAGAGGGGATAGAGGAGAGGGGAGAAATCAGAGAGTAGTTCATTCATATTCAATGGAGAGTCTTTCAAAGTCACTATCTTAATAAGGAATAATCATTTCAGGAGAAAAATTATTGGCGTTAAGTACAAATGTTTTCAGTTGCGTAAGATGAGGAGCTACCAACATATGTTTCCAGCACGTGAAAAGCTCTTTTCAACATAAAAGTGTTCCTTTAAATGAAAATGCTGCAGCTGCGCTCAAGCAATCTAGGAAGGAAAATTTCTGGAGTCATTGTCAAAAGAGATTAGCTTTACAGAATAAGCAAGTAGGTCACTGTTACAGAAAAAGCAGTCTCTTGGCGGTTACTTGTCTAGACAGCTAAATAAGCTCTTCATCTACTAAACCTTAATTCAAGAAAAAAAAAGGCAAAAAACAAAAAACCAACAGTACCACTGTCAGATTTCCATCTTAAAGAATATACAGCAGGTTTATAAGACAGATTTCTAGCAGCCCGGCAATACTTCAACTGAAACTCTATAATCAAGGGAGATGCCCTTTACAAAAGGATTCTGTTAATACCACTCAGTGACTTCAAAGGAAGGTCAAAGAGATTTCAAATACCAAACAAAACTACATTTGGAAAGCTCAAGAAGAAAGGACAAACAATCGGACTTCATTTTTTTTATTCCCTGTCTCAAAGGAAAAAAAATAAAAATCTTTATACTCGCACACACCTTTTGACTGCTTTCCACGGTGGCCAAGGCAGTCACCTAACAGAAGTCTAGCAATAATAGGAAGATCAAGAAATTTTGCCCTGATACTCATCAAATTTCAAGTAAAACTGGGAGGACAGGGAGTAGTAAACTTGCCCCCTTCGGGGAGCAGAGTGCCTCAAGCACACTTGCAGCAATCTTTCAAAGTACACTTAATAAGGTCTGACAACAGAAGCTAAAATTCCTGAGCAAGCATCAGAAAGAGACACACACAAGTGATCTAAGAAGGATCTCAGTAATTGAAGTCTGAGAAGTCATTTTCCAACATAAATCTTTTGTTTCTACCCCAGAAAGTTAACTACCATGCACCATGTTTCTTTTAAAATAAAGTTTAATTTGTTCAGTGTAAAACACAAACAAAATAGAAGTCATGGCATACCTTGGCAAAACAAGATAGTGAACTTTGCTGACATCTAAAATGAGATTAGGCAAAAGCTGAAAGTATTTCTCTCCATCCCTGCACTCCCTACCCCTCCTCCCCACCCCAAATCCAAGATATGCATGAAAACATATCTTGCAAATGGTTGCTACTGGATGTTATACAGATGCTTAAGAAAGGATGCATTTTATCCAAAACAACATGCACGTACTGGATGAAGTACTCAAATCTTTTAATGTTACATGATTTGAGACTACTGGATTTTTTATTACCAAGTACAATTTGAAACTGTATACAGTTTTATACACACACCAATGTTTGTACATGGAAGTAAATAATTAGTAAATATGACAGGATCAGTGAAGGGAACAAGATAATTTGGTTTCCAAAACAGTTGTCAAGCTTTTCACTGTATAAATGGACAATACTTTTTTTTTCTCTGTCTTATGATAATAGCTGTACAAGTAAAATTTAGATAACTGTTCTCGTGGTATCTCATGATGTCCTTACAAAAACTATCTCAGAAAAAATTCTCTGCTTCACTTTATGTTTCTGTATCCAGGTTATTTTCTTAAATCTCCCTGAGTACCAGAAAAGCTGACAAGTTGATTTTACAAATAAACCTCCATGTATTATACGGTCCCACTCAGCCAGAAGTTTACTTTTCAGTTTAGCAAGACCATTTGGACACTGAGGACTGGCAGACTTTACTTAGCTCTCAGTATAGGTGCTCTCCCTTGATTTCAGGACAACCTTGCTAACCTTTCTAGCACACTCTACCTCAACATCTCAAAATCCAATCAAGAATCCAGGTTCAGGAAACACGAGGAGAGGAGCTGCCCACTCTAGCAGGGCTCCAACTTTGGTAACAACAGGAGAACCCTGTCCCTTACCATCACAACCTGTGCTCTTCAACAGGGTGCGGGTCTAAGGCTAACTATAAATTCAGCGGTTTTACCTAAACCTTTATTTTACTTGTCTTTCACTGTAGACTTTGGTAGTGTGTTGATTTAGACAGAGTTGGACAAAGATGTACAATAAAAACACTTTCCTAAAAGATCTTTCCCTGCTGGATTAGTGATTTTATCTGACTATCATTTATAAAGAGAAGATGCTTTCTTTTTGTCCTGGTTTCAGCTGGGATCGAGTTAACTGTCTTCCTAGTAGCTGGTACAGTGCTATGTTTTGAGTTCAGTGAGGGGAGTGAGTGAGCGGCTGCATGGTGCTTAGTTGCTGGCTGGGGTTAAACCATGACACTTTTCTAAGGAGAAGAAAAAAATTTCTGTTGCATTTTTTGAACTTAGAAATACCAGAAACATTACATCTCTGTCAGAAGGGCTAAAAGTCAAGAGAGAACTCAGGTATCTCATGCTATTAAACAAACATCCAGCTCACCAAAGACTTCTTTGAACAGGTATGAGCCAGAGCCAACAGCAGAGGAAGGCAGGAACATAAGCTCTTATCTGATTCTTTATAATTTTGTTGAAGCATCTCAAAAAAGTTGGAACCAATATCATTATTTTTCATGACTTAAAATCGTGTCCTGACTCATCTATTTTATGCCTCTGGATGGTTACCACTATCTAATGAGTACCATAGAGACAGGAGATAGTCAAGAGTCCTTTCCCATTTAAGCCATTAAAAGTTAGCCATACTTTAGCTTTTGATTCAGTTGTTGACATGTTCTCCAGTTCCAGTGGAGCACTGCAAGCTAGGGACATTTGAACTTTCAAGACAAAAATCAGCAAGAACACAGAAGGAGGAAGAAAAGCCACAACAAGCCACATACATAACACCCTCTTCCACAGGCTTAGAAGGACAGGGGATAGTCAAAAGTAGTTTCTATATCCTCTCTCCCACCCACCGCACACCTTCTTTAGAGCACTTCACATCAGGTAACTCCTACTACTTCTGGTAACACCCCTTCCAAACTCAATTAACACAATCAGAAACAACAATGTGATCAGAAAAAGGAAGTTTTCCTTTGTCACTGCAAGTGAAAATGGCTATGGGGTTGAAGAAATTATTCTGAGTCACAGAACTATACTTATGTCCTGGTTTTGGCTGGGATAGAGTTAATTTTCTTCCTAGTAGCTGGTATAGTGTTGTTTGAGGTTCAGTATGAGAGAATGTTGATAACACTGATGTTTTCAGTTGTTGCTATGTAGTGTTTAGACTAAGTCAAGAATTCTCCAGCTTCTCATGCCCAGCCAGCAAGAAGGCTGGAGGGGTACAAGAAGTAGGGAGGGGACACAGCCAGGACAGCTGACCCAAACTGGTCAAAGGGGTATTCCACACCATGTGACATCATGCCCAGTATATAAACTGGGGGGAGTTGGCCTGGGAGAGATTGCTGCTCAGGAACTAACCGGGCATCCGTCAGCGAGTGGTGAGCAATTGCATTGTGCATCACTTGTTCTGTATATTCCAATTATTTTATTATTATTATTATCATTACTAGTTTCTTCCTTTCTGTTCTATTAATCTGTTCTTATCTCAACCCACAAGTTTTACTTTTTCCCCCCCCCCGACTCTCCCCCATCCCACTGGGTGGGGGGAAAGTGAATGAGTGGCTGTGTGATGCTTAGTTCTTGGGTGGGGTTAAACCACAACAACTTACTACTTCAAAAACCTCACACAGGCCACGGGGATCCCACTGTGGGGAGAAGAAGGAAGAGAAAACAAGTCCCCCACACCCTTCAGAGATGAGCTGCATACACAGAATATCCTGCATGCTTGATTCCCATTCTTTTAACTCATTTCTGCATGTGTGAGCCTTTCTGTAGATGCATTATCACACAGCAGGTCTGATGAAGATATTAACAAAACTAAGGCAGAAACCCTCTGGGACAGGACCACATCTGTCAAGGTCTCTGTGTGCTACCTTACTAGAAGTAGCGAATGCCCAGTAATTTACAAAGTACAAGCCTAACCTACCTGAGCCACACCACACTTCAGCCAGGTGGCACTCAGTCTCACCAGGCTCCTTGCACAGCTCCACCACATCTCTGCAGGTCGTTTCAGGGGTGACTGGCACCTCAGTGAAGTGCTGCTCATTGTTACTGAGGTACACTGTCAGAAACATCTGGAAAAGACAAAGGCAAGAGCACACAGTTACTTTATAACACAAAGCCAGACTGCACATCAGAGTCACAATCCTCTCATTAAAGGCATTATTTTCAACACAATTGTATCATTTGTTAACTACTGTGCATACAGAATTTCAAAACAAAACCAAACTTCTTTTTAAGGTACAAGCAAGTGAGACACTACGGAAGTAATTCTCTGCTCAACTAAATTACATTGCTGGAGAATTGTTTGGTTTTAAACCTGGTCCTACTGCTCCTTCCTTCTCTCTGGTGATGTGCCAGAACTCCTCCCACCTTACTATACGTATATACTGCACCCATTTGACACAGCAGGAAAAACAGTCATCTAGAATTCAGAAATATTCTTTACAGGGAAAAACAATGGCAATTACATCTGGAAAAAAAAAAAAAGACTGGAGGTTTCTGCATAGGCAGTGAAGTGGAAACATAATTTGCATTTCCATAACACATTTCATCGGAAGGTTTCTTAGAAGCACAAGTTGACTTGCTACGCCCTTAGTCTCAGTCTGAATACAAGGTTCCCCCCAAACACCATTCACAGGAAAACGAGGATATTTTACTTGGCTACCTCTTCACAGCTGCAGAATGATCCTTGATCTTTGGTTATTATTCTGTACAAACACACCACATAGCTAGACATTATTCTTGCTCATGTCTTTCCTGCCACAACTAGAAAATGAGCATTTTAAGAATTAGTTGCCTTATTTGATAGAAAACATTGATGATTACTGCCTCTGAACACCACCTCGCTATATGCTATTAATATTAAACTGCTATCAAAGCTTAGCTCCTAGCTAAAAATTTATGTCAATTCTCTTCTGAGACCTAGTCTCAACTTCAGTATCAAATGGCTGCTAGTCACATGCAGCAATCTATGTTCACACTGTGTGAATACTCTGGAACAAGTATTTTTGATGCCACTGCAAAGTGAAATTTAGCCTCATCTTCTTCACAGTTTTAGGAACCCCATCTTGGAGATTCCCCCAGGACAGAACCATGCACACAAATCCCTAACAACTCCAAAGGCTTTTCAGGGCTCTTCGAGTGCTGAGAGCCCCTCCACCCCTATGAGAGAAGCTGTCTTTATTCTTTTAAAAACTTCTACAAAAACATTCCACATGCAGGATGTCTTGTTATACAGAGTATAAGTATTTGTCCCACTTGTGGCAGTATAAACACTTGCAAATAATATTTCGGGCCCTGGCACTGCACCAGATTTAGCACCAGTTTCTGATCTCCGGTTTTGCCCAGCTCCCCAAGACAACATTTCTGATAAGTTCCTAAAGACCTTCTACACATACTCACATAGCAGAAAAAGCCTGGTGAAAGAGAGCTCAAGTCTGTAATCCTTAGGAAAATGTTCAGACACCCCAACCGTTTCGTTGTCACATTATGGCAAAAAACCAAACACACACGCACTTGGAGCTTGTAAGGAGAGACATTAGGAGAGAAAATGTGGAAAATGCAAAGGCAGCAACAAAATTCCAGTTACTGACCGATGGAAGCTGGTGAATCCTGTGGAGGGCAGGCAGGCAGATGGAGCGGGACACCCAGCACTTCAGGATTTTATTTGAATCAAGGCTGGGGTCATAGCTGATCGCCCATGGCTGGCAGGGAATTTGTTTTAACGCTGCTCCCTCTCTGGTATGCTTTGTCTGGACCAGAGCTGTGTGGCCAGCAGTCAGGTAGGATCAGCTTACTACATCCACTCATTATATAGCAAAGACAGGCGCAACCATTGCGCTGTTTACAGCATAGTGCACTGAAGTACTGACCTAAATTAAGAGACAAAGCTTTCCAAGCAGGAACTCTGATACTCAGCTTTAATCTTTTGTCACTGAACATGCTATCTTTTGGATGTAGTGTTTCTAGAGGAGACTGACAGTGAGGGATGCCACGTGCAACGAGGTAAGAATACCATTGCATCACAAAAATTGGGGCAGAAAAGTGTAAAATAAAAAAAAGCCTCCCAAATAGCTGCAGAGCAGGGTTATATAGGTATGCAAAACACATCAACATTTCACACTTAATGCAGTACAACCTCGTATTCAGAGCAACACTAAAATCGCACAGGCTGTGTATCTGCAGTAACATTTGTTGGTTTTAAAATATGAGCTCACAGATGGGCATTAAGAGAAAATTATAAAAAACATGGCATTATACACAAAGCAGACCTAATTTGACCCTAACAGGGCTGTTCACTCTTCAGTGTGCCTGTTTATATCCAGTTGTTAATCCTTAGGATTTACCAATACAGACAACTACACAGGAAGGATCACGAGTTGCCATTTCTATCCACAATGCTCAGGATAATTACTAATACATTAAGCCAAGAGGACTCAAACCTGGTGTGTGTGGGCCATTTCTGAGACTTGGTAGTGTCTGCATTACCTCTATCCCACATATTCTATGAACTGGGGGAAAAAAAGCAACCAAACTCTGCAAGTTCCTTAAAAGCATACCTCAAAGTCTTACAAGTCTAAATGAACTAAAAGGCTACAAAATTAACATGACCTTCACAGTTACCTCATTCCACTTTCCTTTAGATGCAACGATAATGCTGAGATGATTCAGAAGTCCTCCAAGTAGTTGTGTCCCTCCTCTCCCACCCAAATGGTGGTCACATTTACTGCCTTGCAGGAGAGAGGCAAGGCACTAGCCCTGCCTGCTCCACTGCCTGCACATTTGCGAGGTCCCCTGGGGTAGCCTGCTCCCCACTTGGCCGCATCAGAGCCTAGGGCAAGCACTGACCAGAGAGTATCCATCACAGAGATGTCCCTCTCCCCAGAGAGCTGGGAAAGGTAAAGAAGGCTGGTGTGAACCAGAAGCCCGCTATGGCTTCTTGGCGCTGCTCGTATCCATCAGTGACTGCTGTTGCTTGCACCACCTCACATTAGGATCCCAAGAAGTCATCCTTCCACTGGGAATGGTTCAAACGCAACATTTATTAACTACCCTACCAGCTAGTTTATATTGTTGTTTGATCACTGCACAGCAGCGAAAAACAAAGGAAACAGGAATACTCTCATGACACCTTGTTCAGAAGTTTGAATCCTGTAGATTGCATCAAGCTAGAGCATAAAGCAGTCTTTTACTCCTCCCTGAAACCGAAGATGTTAAGACAGTTACATACAGGCATCGAGGAGTTAAGATACAAGGAAAAAAGAAGAAACAACATGCAAAAAATTCAGTTTCAAGCTAGGCGTAACTGAAAGAGTTGATAAAAAAGAGAGGAAGACAAATCTCAGTCAGACCTTGCACTACTTTTAAAGACAGCATCCAGGCAAATACTGAAATATCTGACAATTCCATATAACCTTGGATGAGGGTTTTTTGCTCTCCTAAGACTTTTAAAGATTCAGTTTTAGGAACGCCCAACATACAGGCTGAGCACTTTTAAACAGGAGTCAGGTCCCTAAGTTCTAAACTAAAGATTTCCCCTTCATTCCCCACCGCCAAGATGTACTCACTGTTTGCGGGTACTGAAGAGCTTTAAAATGTAAAAGCATTCCAGTACTGTGGCATACTTGCAAGAAACCAGGGATGTGTTGTGTACCTACTGAAGCAGTTCCTTTTAAAATCACATCACAGATTTCAGCTGACTCTGCTACAGCTTAGAAAATAAAAGTTTGCAGTTATGGAGCCACCAAATGAGGCAGTTCGATCGAATGCACCAAGGGCATCAAAGGGATTACCAAGGACACATGAGCTAAAGCAAGAGATAGTTTTTGCAAGGAATGACTCTGACATATGACTTATAAACAACTGAATGGCAAAACAGAGTACCAAACATAAAGGACTTTATGTCTCCAAAAAGCCTGCCACTTGAGACACAAATCTAAGAAAATCCAAATTGGTATGAATTACAACTTCGAGTCCTCTCAGCATGAAATATATAATTTTGTTCCAAACCATGTTACTTATGCATCACCTCCAACTACAGCCACTAATTCTGGACTGTAACACACCCCGGAACAGGAAGAGAATGTAGCAAAAAAGCAAACAAACAGGAGGAGAGAAGAAGGCATCAATTAAAGCAAGTCACACCCAACTTTATAATCCTCCATCTCTCTTCTGCACGTCAGTCCCAAATAGCCTTACGTTTGCCCACAAATCTGATCCATTTGTTGCTAAACTCACCAACAGGATCGTTTCATACAATTGCACTGATATTAAATACAACATAACAGGTCTCAACATCTGTAAATAAGTTTTCTTCAACTGAAAGTAAAATATTTAAGAATAACTAGTTCTACAAAAGTGCTAGGCTATGACCACACGACATTTTGGCTCCTGCTTTGTTATACTAACCCTCCCCCCCCAAAAAAAAACCAAAAAAAACCCCAAAAAACCAAAACCAGCTTCCAAACCTGTTTGGAATACAAACCTGAGCAAACACATGCCTTACAATTTACATTCATCCAATGAGATATTGTTTCTTATCAAAGACCTGATATCAATCTTCTCTTTAGATCAGAAGACCTCAATTATTCATTAAAAGGGGGGAAAAATAGAAATGCAATTTACTTTTCAGCTTTGATTGTGTTTCTGTAAGGATCAGACTTCTTTTACTCTTTGCTTATTATGAAACTAGTATCACACATCTTGGGTATTAAAAGGCTGTTAAATTGGACATTTTGTAATTAATATACTGCTAATACTCATTTATTCAGGATGCAAGTATTCAGGAGAAAACTCTATTATTGTGCATGATGCAAATTAAAATATAAGGACTTCATTAATCCCTGAAACTACCCAACTTTAAAGGATGAACATACTTTTTTTCCCCAACAGTTTCTAGTGAAAGATCTAATTCAGATCATAAAATTACAACAACGGAAAACAATCTTCCAGGGCAAAATTCAGTCCTTTATAAAATATTATAATCAAGTAGAGAATTTATTAAAACAAACAAACAAAAAACATAAACTTAACCCTGGTTTTCACCATTTGCTGAATTCCTAACTTTATGCAGTCTTCCTGTACAGCATATAATATACAATACAAACTGTGGCATCTATTCACACAGCATTTTTCATCTTCAAAGCATCTTATGACCAGGAAGCTGTGACACAAGCAAGCCATTTCCTACTTTACAGACAGGGAAACTTGAGGCATACAAGAAGGCAATGACAGAGACAACAACATTATTTGGTAGCCAAACAAGCACACTGTCTCTCGAAATAGTCGTTTATTTCATTACTTTGCATTAGAGCTCATAATATAATTCTGTACCACCTTCCATATTGTCTGCATTTTAGACCAAAACTCAATACCCTTGAACCACACAATACTAGTGTTGGGAGTTTTTAAATTTCTGTAAGACAGCTAAGTAATGGTCTTAGCTTGCGTAAAATATTTTCTTAGGTCTCATTTTTAAGGAGGCATTGGAAATCATTCTTAAGGTTGATAATGCAATGCTTTGCAGTAATATTCTCTCTATTGTTATCAGTTATACCTATTAAATTACACTGCAAATGTTTCAACATAGACAATGTATCTTCCTACAACATGGAAAGCATGTACACCCTATGTTCTGTATGAACAAGCCTCCAAAAAGGAGCTCATAGCACGCCCTTCAATGACTTTTCTACACAGTGTGGTTACACAGCAGCAATATACATCAATACAGAAAATGTATTTCACAATTATGTGAAATAGCTTTTTTTAAACACTGTGTGGGATGGAAAATAATTACAAGAATATAATTTACATCCTGAACTAAAACAAATTTTTAGAAGTTAATTTTAGTTAGCTGAAATACTAGCAACATAAAATATTTAAAATGAATAGATTAACTATCAGATTTCAGGTACAGATGACAGAAATGAGAAATAACTGCTTCCACCCACAGACCTGATACCTACGGTTTCAATCACAAATGAGTCTTCCCTGATAAATATAAACCCCTTCCAAACAAAGAGTTTTAAATGGAAGTCTTGCATCTTACCTAGTGGGAACACTGATGCTGCACCTTCCCAGACAGCCATAAAGAAATCAGCTGCTAAAATAGGTATTTTTGCTGACTTGATGCAACTTTCTAAACAACAGAAGACAGCCTGCACAACAGCACATTCTCTTGTTCTGATAAGCAGCATTCTGAGCTGGTACATAGTTATGAGTCTCCGCTTAATGCAAAGTATACCACAATAATAAAGTAATTCAGTGATTCTTTCGCATCAAGTTCCTCAGAACCTGAACACAGCCCTTCAGGAGGCAGCATCCTCACCTATTGTACCTGAAGATTAAGGTAAGCAAAAGATAACAGACTTACTAGAAGACAGGCACACAGGATGATTGCTATCCCCAATCCTTTTCATGTTCAGCTGTTTAATAAAGTTAGATTCAACAGAAATGCAGAGTAGTTTAGCATTTGCCTATGGCCATACCCAAATGCATGGAGTTAGGTTCTTGCCGTCTCACCCACTGCACACACTACTCCATTTATATTGTACTGGCTTTTGGCCATAAATATGAGAAAGGAAGTTATGATGCAAGGTAGGTGGAGTACAGTAGGAAGCACCATGGGACTGTTCAGATTATTCCCAGTCTATATAAAGCACAGCCCTTTCCCCTTTCAATTGTATCACAGAAGAAAACAAGACTGAGCCTTTAATCTCAAAGGCCTGGTAGTTTCTGCTTGCATAGATTATTTTAAAGATAAGTTTATTATGTATTTGTATTTTATCTTTGGTAAAAATGTCAATTTTTTCCAGGACTTAAAATACAATGTACATCTATGTGCACTTTGGGAGGTATGGGGAAAAAGAGCTACAAACAGCAAAGAGGAAGCTTTCCCCTCCTCTTCCTTTTCTTCTCCCTCTTATCCTTAATGCAGAGAGAGCGCAGAATGAAAGCCATCTGCTTTTAGTATACACTAGTTACACTGGGCAAACGCTATAGCGCAAACACCACATTACATCGCACTATCAGGCATGCATCTGAATCATCATTAGGGGAATCTGAAGAGCTTCAAGGAAAACAGTCCAAGTTCTGGCCAAGCACTGTTACCAGCTGAAATTAATGGATGTAGGTTTGCAACCTTCCTACTTTCATGGACTGCAACCTCAAAGACAGAGCTCAGTGCTTCAGTTCAGATTTACAAACGAGGAAGATGCAATTACAACCTTCCTGCCAAACCTTATAGAAAATCATCATCATCATCTTAGTTTAGCCATTTTGACTTTGTGAAATCTGTCAAGCGTAGCTCAGGACTGGTAAATAGAAGATTCCTAACCTACATCCCCCCCTCTTTCAATAGAATATTACGCACAAGGTCATTAAGACATCTTTCTGAACAAAGGCTTACTTTGTACCCAAGTTACATTTTCCGACTTGACACTTTTCTTCAGTCATTCTCATACACAAGAAGAGAGCAAACATCCTCCCATAAACCAGACATCAGAAAGGTCTATGCAAATGAAGCTTACTATTTTGGATGAACGCTAAGCACAAGCGCAACACACTCCACGCTCCTTGGTTGAGCTAGCAAATATCACTGAAGGCAAGAATGTTTCAAATCAAGTGTGGCTTTTAAAGCCACTTACACTTTTGTACTGCGGGTATCTATTCTAACATCAGCATTAAATAGAAGAAAACGTTCTAAAAGATACAGGCCAGTTTGTTTGGGTTTCAAGATACATAAACTAAATTGGTTTCAGTAACATACTGTCGTGGTTTAACTCCAGCCAGCAACTAAGTACCACGCAGCCGCGTGGTAGGAAACCACAACCTTTTACTGAGCACCCACATTTGCCAACACATCACATACAGCTCATTCTGCTCAGACCTGAATCCACACTTGGATTTGTATCAATTTAGTTAAATAACTGCAGGAATTAAGGGTAAAAAAAACCCCTGAATATATTCTTCATATTGTACCACATGGCAGCATGTTCACAGATCTCTTCCCATCGCCACCTGTGAAGTTCCTCTCCTCCACACATTTCCCCCTCCTCGTACTCTTCCCCTTTCTCCCCAGATGCCTCCTTGTGGCTCCCTAGAGCCACACTTTTGCACTGTTGGACACTTCACCAAAACCTGCTGTGAGTTGACTGGCAAAAAAGCAAGCCTACACACGGTGTTTGGACTTGCACAGTTGGTGTCCTACTTGGAGCTTGCTCCTCCTCCTCCTGGAGTCAGCAAAGGAGAATTGGGTCTTTGGAGGCTTGCCCCTTCAGGCAGACTCTGCCTCATCTTCTGAGTTCAGCACTGAGTTATAAACAGTTGGTACACAAGGAGAAAGCAATTAATACTATTTTCAGGCAGATAAAAAATGGTACCACATAATTCTTACAATAGGTGCTACGCTCTGGAAAAGGATAACAGTCTAACTCATACAACATAACCACAGGGGTTTACAGCTGGTCCTCCTCCCATTCTTCAGTATCGCAACACACACTGCACCTAACAAGAGCCTAAAGCCAAAGCAACATCCAAGTATAATGAATGGGGTTATGAACTCAAGCTTAAGCCTGAATCATCTCAATTTTCTGTACTTGCGTCAAACCCAGAGGCAGTCTTTGTGCTAAAAAAAAACAAAAAACCACACCAACAAACCTCAAAACAACAAAAAAACCCCCACCTAAATAAAGGAAAATAAAAAAAGAAGCTAAGCTGCTCTTGCTGCTCTAGAGCTTTGCATCCCCACCATTAGCAGTAAGTGTTCTCTTAGCCTCCTAGACAGCTAGAGGCCAATAAAAAGCCACACTAAGTGCTGCCTGTCAGGACACTTGAGAATTGCACCTCTCAAAATTGTCCCTTAAGATGCATGTATATTCTTACAACGAAAAGAAAGCCTAGTATTTTTCCTGGTAATCAAAAACGATTTTGTACAAGCCAGTAAATACCCTTCATGGAGAAAAGCAAAGTTACACCCGCACCAGGGATGAAAGCATATTTAAACACAACCTACACCTAAACAAAACAGACTATCACAGTAAACTGGCACCTATACCACCCACACCACACCGCCCACTGCCTAAGACACCAACTCTTTACTGGGTTTAAAAATACTCATTTTCTGCTTTTCCAGCCAACATAATAAGCTCACCAATAAAGAGACAATCAACATTCACACCAGGAAGCACTCAGCCTCAGCCCACCAGAACATGCACGTCAAATCCACATTTATCATGAAACAAGTGCCTGACCCACACATCAAGCAAATTTATTACCTTCTATTTACTAGCAACAGGGGGGCTGTGCTCCTGGGAGCACCCCTTGGGGAGGTAGAGTATTTAAGTAGAAAAGAGGACTTTTTTTTTGTGAGTCAGTGTCTACCTCAAACAGTTTAAAAAAAATGAACAAGAGAGCAGAAGCTTTGTGATTTAATAGCAACACAAACCAAATCATGTAGAAAGTCAGAAAAAAAAGAAGCGTAGAGCACTGGTTTACTCCAATCCCAGCAACTTCATAGAAGTTAGTGCCAAACACCTTTGAAAGTACTATTCCTGACGTCATGTTAGTCACCCCTCCAGGAAAATAGCTGCCAAAATCTGTCTCCTACCTCCATAAAACAGACCTATGACAAACCAAAACGCTTATGGCATGCACAGGTAGGTCAGAGGACACACCATTTCTGGCACCTGAAACAATGACACATGTTTAACCACATGGGTAATTCCAGTATGGGGAAAGTCACAGGATATACTGTTTGGGCTGTTCTGTGATACAGGCTGACCAGTCTGATATCCTGAAGTGCATTACTACAATGTGAAATTCAGGGGCATTTTAGCACACCACAGTTTGACATCTCCTTTATGCTGTGACCCCAGAACGTGCTGTTCAGTCATCTACCTTCAGGACAAGCAAAAAAGAAACAAACCCAAACCAGGAATGTCAGACCATGTAGCACAACAGTCTGTGTGCTTTACTGCTTTCAAGGTCAGCTCCAGCTTCCCATATACTTGCCTCCAGGAAGCAGAGGCTTCCTGCTATATGAGCTTCTCAGTCTCACCAGGATAAATATATGTTTGCATTAGTCCAACTTAATCCTCACAGTGAGCAAGAATACCCAAAGGTGGTGGAGAAATTCCCCTCTATTACCATCTCTCAAGATGACATGGAGGTTAAGGAAAGCATAAGGTATCATCTGACTCCTACAGCTTAGCTGACCTAAACAGTGAGCTGACAGAGGCAAGCCATGCTCTTCTCAAATCCCCTCCATTATGTCTGATTATGCAGCCACATGGTAAATCACTTCCACCATATAAGCCTTTTAGTTGTTTTTTGTCTTTAGTGTAGGTAGCATTTCCTCCTAACCAGCTGTTACCCAACTCCTTACTAAATTTAAGGGGAAGCTACAAAAGACACATGGCTTTGGGTGGGGATGGAAACCAAAGGAACAAGACCATCCATTTGAGCTGCATCCTACTATTAAATTAATTAGGTGTAATGTCACACCATACCTCTGCAGAAGGGTAGCTCTTTCCGATTCACCACCAGTTCTGGGTGGGAAAGCACTCCTGTTGTAATGGAAGTGTACCTTGAAGAATGCCGAAGACAACCAGCGCAAAATGCCTATTCTTGATTATCACATCTATTTGATAACAGCTGAAGTTATTTTTCAAAGCCATAAAGAAGCGGTTTTGTCCTACCACTTCTGGGCTGCAAACACACAGGAAGTCATTAGTAACTGTGCAGATACTGAAGAATACTGTACTACAACAGCACACACTCAGTTGGCACAGAAGACACATTGAGCTTTCGCACCAAAGCAGATGGATCTTTTCTGTTACTTTGCAAGTTAAAAGGGACCACTGGGGCTATTCCAACACTGGAAACGATGGATGGTCAGATGGTCTTAGTCAACCACATTATAATGGGATATGTACAACAACTACAGCAGAACTGGGTAGGACAAATCTTGCCCGGTCAGTCAGCCCATTAGTTCACCAAGCACCCCGCTCGATCTAACCTTTGCTCCAGTAACATGGAGCCCTACATTCTTTAACTTTCATCAGGAAACATTGAGCTACTGTAACAGAAGCTACAGAAGGGTGGCAGATTGTACAGTTGATCACTGTCTGACAGGTTTTATTTAAGTGCCGCTCACTCCCCAGAGCTCTTTCTAGGCAATACAGCGCTCTACACAGACATGCCAGCTGAGAAGTGAAGGAAGGGAGAATGGTTCATCAGAACGAGGCAGCAGGCTTGCTGGGTGGCTCTGCATGTTGTCACCAGCAAAGTCCTGACTGTCACCTTTGCAGATGGCCTTGTATGAGATGGTGGTCACTGAGGCGATGTCACAGCTATTTTAAATGAATTAAACAGAACAGAGTTTAATCAAATCAACATTTATATTATGCCAGGCTTCTCAACAGGCTTCTTTTGCCCCAAGAACTCCAGAAATTGTCCCCCTCAGCCTGTTACTATTCATTCAGCTTCCCTGGAGGTAGAAAACTTTTTCTCTAACCCAACCTCACTAAATGCTATTTGCAAGAAAAGCACTCTAAATACCGACGGGTTTGTGCAACACTTGGAAACCACACTGTAGCAAAGCCTCACAGGTAAGGCCTACGTACAATAGCATAGGAATAACGATGCAGAGGCAAGAAGCACACAGTGCCACTTCCATAGCTTCCCCACACAAACCTTTACTTGTAGTGAAACATGTTCTCGAAAGGCTGGAAGACACAGCATGGCTATCGCTATGGGACAGCACAACAAGTAGGCAATGCTCTTCAGAAAAACAGCTTATGATCCATGGCTTTGTCATTTTTGGTATTTCACTGAAGAGCTTCGTGGCATTCTCCAAGGAGGTCTGGAGTATTTTGCCTGGCCCCTACACACCCTGCCTTTCACAACTCAGCGACACCTCCCTCCCTCCCTCTTTTGCACCCAGAAATCAGTCATAGTCCCTGCTACACCAGCTTTTCCTAAACACTTCATTATGTTGAGACACACACAGTCTTAGCTACAGCTGAAATCAGAAAACTTCTAACAAATTCTGGGAATCTCATCCTCTAGAGGGTCTTCCCAGCCCTGGGATGCCCAAAGATGGCAAGAATGGATTTCACTTTCCTGGAGAAGTCAGGGCAGGAGCCATCAATCACTGCTCTGCATGGCCCAGATACTGATCTGGGTGAGGTTGTAGATTCAGGGCAGCATACACCTACGTAGGATGCAGAGCAGTGTAAAAAAAGGTGTTTGCACACACTTAAAAAAAAAAAAAAAAAGGCACACCAGACAAGCCACACTCTCAAGCAGCAAGGAAATTACCACTGCGTTACAACTGCACAGGTATGACAGAAACAACTGACTACGAGCCCCAGCCCCAGGGAGTAAGAGCGTTCCTGTACATTTCTGTGTGATTTGCTAGTCCAGCCAATTTGCACAACTTCAACTTTGTCCAGCAAAACTAAGGAATAGGGGGGTGAGATCCCTGTGTGTCTTGCTGAAGTGGCTACTGAAACCCAAAAAAGGGACAATCACCTTGCAGAAGGCCAAGCCTCCACACCTTGAGAATGCAAGATGGGTACTCTACACCAGTGCTCACGTGTAGACTTCCAGCTCCTTATTTGCACACTGAAAGGCTGCAACATGTTCACAGACCGGCAGGCTGCTGTTCCACTTTAGTACCAGAGCACATTGGTGGTTTGGTGCAGCATAGAGCTCAAATGGAATAACAATGACAGCATTAAAAAAAGAACTCTCTGAAGAAGATCTAAGAAAATATGGATTTTTCCCCTTTTAAATGACAGAAGGAAACTGAAGGTTAGAAAAATACACAATTCCAGAGACTCTTCCTTAGCTTTCAATTTAAAGAAACAATGGGATTCAACACTCTGTTGCAATAGAGGAAAACTAGTAATCTAAATTTAGACCTAAATTGCTCCTTACACAGTTAAGCTTCACAAAAGAAAAGTATCAAAATACAAGGAAACTCTCCTAAATTATTCAACAAAAAGCTAAAACCCACATGCTGCTTGTTATATCCAAGATATGCCTTAAACAGTAAAAGAGGAACATTGTCTTTACACACATGTAAAGGATTTATGAACAAGCACTTCTTCTGGGGACTGTTCTCAAGTGTGGAACAGAATAAACTACCATTAAGGTTCTCTCCCCATTCATGATTAACCCTACAGAAGCAGGGGTGCAAGCAATGTAATTACTTTAAGCAAGATCATTTAATGCTTACGTTGGATATGACAAACTTGTATTCCAGCTGCACCACAATGTACCAGTCGGTTTGACTCTACGGGTCTCCCAAATCCCAGACTGAACTCACTGCATGAGCTTTAACAAATGGCTTAACCTCTCTGCACCTTCCACTCACTTTATTAATTGCTCTGATCTGTAGCAGGCCAGATGTTTGATATCGAAAGTCAGAAGCTTTCAAGTCAGCAATGTGAATGTGTCTGTGTTTTCACTTGAGTTTGGGTACTACAACTATAACCCAGATAAGTTGCAGATAAAGGTTTTCCTGAATCATTTCATAATCAAGAGAACGGTGCAGAACAAGGGATAACTGCAGTACATTTGATTTTAAAATGTAGGTGCTTTACTTTGCAAAAGGATTAAATACAAATGTAAGAGTAGGATTAAAAAAAAAAAAAAAAAAAGGCAAGAAGTGTTCACCTAATCCTCCTTTTTAAAATAGATGCCAATAAAAGCCAGGGCACTGCACACGTCAAAGAATCATATCATATTAAGACCTGGAAGCATCACTGTAGCATAAAGAAATTGTTACAGAAACAATGGTACCATCTCAGCAATAAAATTTTTTATATTAACGCCACAGCAACAAAATCCAAAAGGTCTCATCCTTTAGACACAACTAGGTTCAACATTCAAGTAATGCCATCGCTATGGTGAAACAACTGGTGAGGACACATGCATGACTAACTCTGAACACCAGCAGCAAGATCCAGAATATTAATGATTAACAAAAAGCAAATAGCAAAAGCAAGCAGAAGACTCATTTCTGCCCTTTCACATGTCCAGCATCATGACAGAGCGATGATTGCTGTTCTGTCCCTGATTCACTCACCATTCCTCCTACATGAACATTTATCCCAAACTGCAGCAATCTAACACCATTTTAGACAATGTTTCAGGTCTTTCATGTTCCACAGAAAAGCCTGAAACCTCTAAAACAGTTAAGCAACAGTGACTAAGATCATTAAGTATACTTCCCATGATGTCCAGGATTTCTAGTGACCTTTATACACAGTATCACACAACTGTTTAAGAACTGAAGATCAAAAAGACTTAGCCTGACTCACAAGTGACTAAGCTGAGAGAAACCAGGCCTAAAGATAATAAAACTGAGAGCAAAGAGAAGAGTTTTATCTGCTTGTTACACCTCGTGAATAGGAGCACCTTCCAGTTTCCAAAACATTAAGTAAGTTTTCACACTTCACAAG
Organism: Astur gentilis; assembly: GCF_929443795.1. NCBI lineage: Eukaryota > Metazoa > Chordata > Aves > Accipitriformes > Accipitridae > Astur > Astur gentilis. The sequence goes on from NC_064909.1 coordinate 14,587,708, forward strand.
AAGTCGACAGCCCACAGATTAAAAGGATCTGGGGATTCCTTTGTTATCAGTGGGCCCACGCAGAGGGCAGCAAGAAGTCCTCCTCCAGCTGTGCCACCAAGCCATGGGAGGCAGCTTAAGTCAGTCTCGCCAGGGTTATCCAACTCCCTCTTCAGAGAAACCGTGCGGCAGCAAGGCACAACTCTGCCCATAATTAAACAAGCTCAATAACACGCACAGTGGGAGAGCAAGGAGAGTCCCCGAGGCAGACTACTAACAAGGACAACGGCTAGACAAATGGAGCATTTTCAAGACAGTTTCTTAATCAATAATTTGAAAGGAATGCTAGGCACACTGCCATTCTGCTAGTTTATTCTGCTGAAATAACCTTTATACCTGCCTCTTTTAAAATCCAACTGACTTGCATGTAAATTAATCCCACAAAGTAGACCTGCTCGCTATTAAAGCGGAGATCTCATCTGGCAACACTAGGAAGAAAGAAAAAAAAAAAAAAAAAAAGAAATCCTGTGAATTATCCGCCCACCCCAAACTTCATCACTGCATAGCAGCCCTTGAAACAGTAAATGCAGGAGCCCCACGAGGCACTCACACCCTGAACTGTTGAATAGATCAGAAGCAGCATAATTAGCTATTCCCATGGCCTCCACAGCTTGATCTGGTATGAATTTGTAATATTGCCCTTCCCCCATTTCTGATAAAAGCCACACAAAGAAAGATATTTAACATACCGCAGCATAATATAACACAAATTGCAGACAGAGGGCTAAGGTATTAAAAAAAAGTCATCTGAGAAATTAAGTGCATTTAAAACCATTCCTGGAACAATTATTCATGGGACAGAAAAAAAGAAAAAAAAAAAAGATCTTGTAACAACATGAAGGGGTGGGGAAGGGGGGGAACAGTAGTCTGGGAACCTCAAGGCAATATTTCCTATTGTGCATAATGACAGGTCACAGTCTATAAGAGAAGTGCAAGAGGTAGGAGAAGTTTAGTGCTAAAAAAGCTCAGCAAAATAATCACCTAAGCTTTACTCAACATTCTAGACAAAATACATTAAGCACTGAAAACCACATTAAAATGTCTGAATACAATCACAGTATTAAAACTTTTAAATGGTTAACATTAAATGGAAATTCAGTTAAAAGAACACACAATATATACTAAATACTTTGATCAGGTGAAGATAGGAGGCATGTGCTCAGAAGAGCGCAGTCTGAAGCCCCATTCATGCACTGAAATCCACGCAGGCAGACAAGAAAAACAGTTAATGACCTATAAACCTGATCAGAGCTTAAATAATTAAAAGACTACAGGAAATGGAGCTGAGATCCTACAGATCACTTATTGGTATCATAAGCTGTTAAACTCTACTGGGAGTCAGTTTGTTTATAAACTTACAGCTGCTCATCTTAACAAAGCGCAAGAGATTCATTTCTGTTAAAGTTTCTTTAGTTAAGCTGCAAGAAGTGTTTCCTAAGAAAACTGCCCAAGATGGGCTACTATTCCACTACTTCAGTAATTCAGAATCCATATGGCAATTCCAATTAACTGCCTAACAGAACAAGCAAACCAACTTTAATTGTAGGGGTTTTTAAAAGGTTAAAAATACATTTTAAAAACATACACACATCCACAAACAAGTGAGCATTCTGCAACGAAAATACGTATTTTAAGTCCAGTGCTCACCAGACATAACAGCTCAGAGAAGACCACTTGGAACAAGGCATTCAACAGACTTTAGAAGGAAACCATAACTCGTTACGGTATCAAAGTTGCAGGGTTACACTTAAAGCTTAGTTTAACTTGATTAGAAAAGAACACATCTGATCAGGAGACTTCAGTTTCAGAAATTTAAGTAATTTCTGATTACAGAAGGCAAAACTAATTTACGAATTTAAGCACTCTCCAGTTTGCCAAGTTAGTCCCTAACCATAACAATATATCTGCATGTCTGGATCCATCCTGATTTCAAGGAGGCTCCCAATAACTACTGCATGCAAGACAAATTGCAAAATGGACCTCATCTAGATCCAGGGGTTTTGATCCAAAAACTTCTTTGGGCTTTAAAGGGTAGCTCAATCTGTGTTACCTCCTGCTAGCTGCGAAAAGCCATTTATCCAGTATGCATAATAATACAAATTATTTCTCAATACACGCTCATCTTTAGGGTAATAATGTAAAATAAGGGAGAGAGACCAATTATGCTGCAGAAAAATATGCTATTTTAGAAAGTGTTTCCAGCTCCTTTTCACTACTTAACAGTACCAGTCACGCTCCCACAAGCCTTCGCAGATGAAAGGTGAGACAACTTCACACAGCTTGCCAGCATTAACCCTGTTACTACCTTCATCAGTACCGCTACACACAAATTACTTCGTATTACACCCTTATGCAGACTTCTAATCACATTGTCCTGACATATGGTTACAGCAGCAGTTTAGCTCCTATCTGTCATCACCACAAGGAAAACATTCCCATTTCAGGGTAGTCTCCCAAGAGCACAAGTAGTTATGCTGCTACAGCAGTTTCCAGGCTTTTCACTGGCAGCTGCTCAGAGGTGAATTCCTGGCGGGGCTCACGGTTGCTGTATTCCCCGCTTGGGGTCACAAGCCCTCCTGTATTGTTTAATCCCTTGTACACGCTACCTTCTGGAGCGGGGGAGAGATGGATCTGGAGTAGAGAGTTAAAATCTCATACATGCAATTTTATTTGGACAGTGGGGAAGAGAAAGAGACACTCTAAGAAACGTTAGGCAAGAAACAAAACATTTCGCAGATAGTTTAGGGCCAGCCTACTACTCATTCAAACAAGGCAGATAAAGATACTCAAGACCACAAACACCTCATTACTGCATAAATAAAAGAGCAGTCAGATGTCCTGACTTTCTTCAAACCCTCCTCTTCCCACCCCAAACTCTTTCAATCTCTTTTTATAAAGATAAGTGAGATTACCTTTATTTTTTTTACATTAATTAAAAGACAATGAGGAAATTGTAGAAATACTTCCAAAAAAATTAATAGTAAGAATTACTTTTGTCACTGCATTTTCCACACTTTCATATCCACATTCATGTAAGTACATTTACTATAAAATGTTTTCAAAGTAGCAAGTAGCCATCTATGTGCCCTACAGCCAATGGATCAGAGCACTTCTGTTAACACTCTTTTGCACCGCTGGAAATCTTATCCCTCTGAAGACAATACCAAGACTCAGGGTTTTTTTGTTTAGGTTTGTTTTTTTTAAAGCTGAATTAAAGTTCTAATACTCATAATAGTTATGTTTTTAATTCCTTTAGCCACATTCAACCTTCACAAATCTTTTATTATTAACAGTAAACACAATGTGAAAAGGCTGTATACATCCCTTTATTTACGGGTTAAAACCCAGAATCACTAATGAGTCGAGTCATTGGCCAAAGAAAAGTCTGAGCCACCAGGGCAATGCATACTCTAGAACTTGTCACCTGCACATGCTGATGGGATAAGACTGCTCCTGCTTGTTTTCTGCTTTATTTGAACTCGGTGACAAGGAACTGGCCAGCAATAGCATCTCTTAGAGATTTCACTGTTACATGAGGGTGCTTACCTAGCTGGGTTTTGACATGGGTTGAATTAACACCTTATTATATTTACTGCTTGTTTTTCTTAGTTTTTTCATGGGTAGACAACACCACAGTTGCACAACACATTGACTATTTAATCTGTAGTTGGGCTCATATTCCGTCTGTTCCTCCCTCATTAGTTGCAGCAATAGTCACCCAGCCTTCTCTAGTGTTTTGCGAGATCAAATTATCACTCATTATTTCCTCCTAATTGCAGAGGAAGAACCTCACACCGACAGCAAAACAAGCATCCCTGAAACACCCGTATCCTTCCAGCACGGATTCCCAGTTTCAGCTCCCAGTACAGTTCCTTCCTTGATTCAAGTCAGCTCCTGGAAGAGTTAAACTGGAAATAATCTTTAATAGAAGAGTGCTGTTGAAAGGACTACCTATGCGTGCAAAGCTACTCGGTATCAAGCACAGCAAGGCAGGCCGTATCGCCCAGGGGAGGATGGCGGGGAGAATGTTTTAAGGCACCCTCAACTCGGACTAAGCAGGTATTAAGCTTGCTGGGATTTTCCGCACATATTCCAGTCTCTCGGAACAACAGATTATGGATTTCATGGGGTATCCCTGCTGGTAAAACCAGGTGTTCAGGGGCAGGCATGCTTTTTAAGGAAACCAAGTGTTTTATGTCTTCACCTTCATGTGTTTTGTGCTGAAAATTAAGCAAAGCTGCTGTGCTATGCTTTCATCCAACTTCGGCTGACAAAACCGGTGCAGTTTTAAAATTCACGTTAAAACTCCGATAGGAGGTGGTCCTCCCTGTCCCTTTTGACAGTGTGAAACCAGAGACACCTCCCAGAGCAGGGCAGGTTTAACACACACAGACTCGAACAACTCCTGAAACTCTCCCAGCCGGCAATGGGAATACCTACCCCCCAGAGCTCCTAATCACTTTAAACCGTAAACAACATGGACACCATCTTCCCCTTGAGTCCGAGCACTCGAAAACAAAACTACCCCCCAGAAGCAGCAGATACGGTTCGTTTCAAGGCAACTTTAAGAACTTCATACCATTATTTAAAAAAGCAGGATTCAGAGGAGGTGCCTGTTTACCCCGCGGGGAGCGGAGCGAGCAGTCCCAGCGGGACAGACTTCGGAGCGAGCAGTCCCAGAGCAACAGACCTATATTCCTCCCCCCACCCCCCCGGAGCGGGGCGAAGCTCCCGGGCGCTGCGAGCCCCCCTCTGCCGCCGCCGCCCCCCCCTCCGCGCTACCGGGGCCCCGCGGCCCCCCCCCCCCCCTTCCCCCGCCCTGGCTCTGCTCCAGCGGGCCCGTCTAACAAGTTGATCCCGGCGTGAAAAAGGAAGAAAAGGAAAGGCTGAGAGGAGGGGAGAAGAGAAAAAAAAAAAAAAGCCAGGAGGGGGAGGGGAAGCCCCTGCGCGGCCGCACCGGAGCCCGCGCCGGGCAGAGGGAGGGAGGCAGGCAGGGAAGGCCGGAGGGAAGGAGGGTCGCCCTCCCGCCCCCCTCCACGTCCGCAGGATCCATTTTCCCTCCCGCTGCCCCGCTCCAACTTTCCGCGCCCCGGGGGCGGCCCCCCGGGCGCCTCCCGCCGCTCCGCGCCGAGCCCTCGCGGCCCTGCCCGCCCGGGACTCACCGGCATCATCTTGGAGCCGAACCGCATGGGGGCGGCCGGTGCCGGCCCCGCCGCCCGGAGCGGGAGACCGGCGACCCGGGAGGCGGAGGGCCTGCGCTAGCGCCGGGACGCGCGGGGAGACCTGTTGCGGGAGGCGCCCGGCCCCGGCCTCGCCGCCCGTCCTCCGCTTTGTTTCCCACCGGGCGCCGCTCTCCCGCCGCTGCCGTCGCCCCCGGCTCCGCTCCGAAACTAACCCCTGCCCGCCGAGGAGGAGCCGCCGCGCCCCGCCCGCCGCCCACCCCCGGGAGGGGCCGGCGCGGCTCCCGCCGGGGGACGGCCCGCCTTCTGCCCCCCGCCGGGGGGTGCGCGGCCCCGGGGAGCCGCCGCGCCGCGCCTGGCCCCGGCCGAGCGGGGGGGCGCAGCTTCCACGGCCGGTGCGGCGGAGGTCAGCCCCCCCGGGGCCCGGGACTCGGGGGGGGGGGCTGTGCGGTACGAGATCCGTGTGCGTCCCGGGGGTCACCTCCTCCCGCGGCGGCAGCAGGGAAGCGCGGGGGGGAAGAGGGTGGCCAAGGTCAGGCTCCAGCACTAGAGCCTCCCCGAGTCTGATCCGCGAGTCCCGCCTTCCCTGCTGCCTCAAACGGATGGTCCTGCCGATAATCCCCTTTTAGCCAATTTAGCACCGCTGCTCAAGGTATCTTTTGGTTTTGGTTTGGTTTTTTTTCTGCTGTTCTTAGTTGGACCTGGCAGCTGAGCTACAGTGCCCAAGCCAAACCTCACAGAACAACCTTGAGGTGCCAGAGCCAAGTCTCAGAGAAACCACGTTAAGGGTGGGTTGTCCAAAAAAACAACCCCATACATCTTTTAGGCCCGCTTAAGACGAGGGGGGAAAGAAAAAAGTTTTCCCTTCCCTGAACCGGAGTGCAGGATTCACATTTCAAACGCAGGTACTTTGCTAGCAGCACTTCAGAAGCTCAGGGCAGGCTTGGGAGGAAAGTCTGCTAAATCAGCACCGTTACAGGGCGCTCTGCAGCAAAACCAGCTCCATCTGTTTTTCCTACTCGTATTAAAATCTTTACAGTAATTAAAAAGGATAAAAGGGAAGAGGATTAGAAGTTCCCAGATGAAGGGAGAACAAAACTCAGACCTAATTTGTATATAAACATATCTTTTTCTAAAGCAGTGAAGGAACCTTAACAGCATTGATAAAAAAACATGGGAACTCCTATGCAATAATAAGTATTGTTTAATACAATACTGTTGCAGCTGGGGGGGGGAGGGCACTAAAAAAAGGTCAGAAAGCTATTTTTGTAGTTGTCTCATTCCAGCAAAGAAAAACAAAAGACACTTTTTTTTTTTTTTGCTACAGCGCTTTGAAATACATCAATATTTAAAACATGTCCCAGAAGTGTCTCGCATGTTTTAAACCTTCTGGACCAAGTCTCCCCGCCCCCGGCTCAAGCCTCGGGGAGCGCTTCGCTTTCGGAAGAGCCACCTGCAGGGGCCCCGGGGACCGGGCCGGGAGGGGGGACGACACGGAACGGACCAGCCCGGCCACTTCCCCGCGGCCGTGACCAGCTTTAAACACCCCCACCCCCCTGCTATGTGTTTCTTCCACGCGAGGCGGCCGCTCCGGCGGCACAAGCCCCGGCGCAGCCCGAGCCCGTCCTCCCGCGGTGCGGGGCCCCACGCCGCCGGGGGCCGCTCCCGCGGACCTCGCCCCCGGGCCCCGGCCGGGCCGGGCCCCGCCCCGCCGCCAGGGCCGGCCAATGAGAAAGCGCGGCGGGCGGCATGACATCACCTCCCCCGACGCCTATTGGGCACCTCGCGAAAACAGCGCGCCGTCTCCCGGCAACGCCGTGGCGTCACGGCGCCGCCCCGTAACCCTTCGCTCCCCGCGGCGGCCGAGCCGCGGCCGGTCCCCCCGGCGCTGCATCCCCGCGGGCAGCGGGTGGCTGCTCCGAGCGGCTCTCCCGGGAACAACCCGCGCCTCCGGGCAGCGCCAGCCCCCGCCGCTTTGTCTCCACGCCGTTGGTGGACTTCAGGACTGGAAACACCCGCCCTCAACCACGAGGAGAGCCCAGCGCCGCTGCTCCCTCCCGAAACGCTGCCTGGGTATTATTACCGGTGGAGCTCGCCCTCTGAACACCGGCTTTTTCCCGTGGCCTCGCTTCTCCACTGCCCGGACACATTGGTCAGCCTACCCACAGAGGCTTTATAGCCCCGGTTTTCATTGGGTAGTTTAACTCGAACGCTGAATTTATTTTACAAGTTAAAAACGTTACAGGCCAAAGCACGTGGCAGCAGAGAACCAAAATTCTTCTGCAAATCTCTGCTGAATTTTTAGGAGCATCTAGCTGGTAAGGGATAAAATAAGGGGTACGACCTTTGCATGTATTCCCCAAATACAGACACAAATTATTTCTAATACTAATTACAATATTACAATATTATAATTTCTAAGTCTGTAAAATAAACCTGGATATGGTTAGATAAAAATCAACTAGAAGAGAGGTTTCAGATGTGTGTACATACATGGTAGCTACATTTTGCTAGTGCATGCTTCTCGCTGGTCAATCCACAGAAGCCTCTGTTGGCACAACTTCTCTAATTTTTACACGTTCCACACAAAACTACAACCCCATCCCTGCAAAGGAAATTAAGCTTCAAGGGGTGCACCTATTTTTTTCCAGTTTTTGTCCAGGCCCTGTGACTCATAAGCTGTGATAGAAGCTCTCAGTGCCATCTGGCCATGGACTTTAGAACACAGCTTCCCTCCAACAGAGGGGACAACGCTCGCCAGGTTTGCAGGTAAAGCCAGGTCAAAACCACATGCACCTGTGCGTATCTCAGCAGCATTGCTTATCTTCCCTGTGGCATGCCACATTTCTGCCTCTTACAGCAATTCAGACGTGATTTCACTAGATAAGCATGACATGAATTTCCCACAATAGGTTATTAATTACAGGAAACAGTTTGGTTTTATGAGCAGGGAGTAGATGGTTCCCCCCTCAGTGGGGAAACACGTGAGGGTTTCTGACTGCAGGTTCAACCCCCAGAGTGTCAACAGTTGGAGATAAAACCAAAGTCACACACGGGGGAATTTGCAAGTGGCAACAGTTCTGTCCTGCACATACAGAGCTATCACAAAAAGGAAGAGAAGATGAGATCCGCAGGATCTGAAGCCAACAGCACAGGCAGCTGAAGCTCTGCATCTCTTCCCTGGTTCCCTCTACTCTTGGCGGCCTGTCCAGAGCACACTGCAGTTGACTAAGACCACATGCAGTTCCCTAGAAGCAGTCACAGCAAGGGTTCAGGGGAAGTTAATACTCATGGAATTCCTTGAAAAGTATCCAAGAAAAGAAAAAAAAACACCACCAAACAAACAAAAAGTACCAGAATCATTCTTCTTTCCATGGGAGATCTACTTGATCTGAACCACAGAAACTTGCAGTAGCAGAAAGATGTTACAGATAGTAGTGGTAATGATAATCAGTAGAAATCAACACCATCACCTTTTCTTGCCATTAGTCTTGTCATATGATGGGATCAGGGGAGGGGGGGCTGGGAAGACACTGCTGTATTTCATGCCTTCAGCATACCACTTTAAAACTCCAAAACCTCAGTTAATGCCTTCAGTGCTATATCTAAGCAATTTTAACAGTGACTTCTCATCCTCTTCTCTACCAGCCTGCCTAAAACTGCCTCCAGTTCAGTCAAGTCTTCTTTTACAGTTCTGACACAATTAGAAGGATTATCAAGCAACGGACATCAGGCAACATCTCTTTTGCAATACCTGGTAAGAATTCAAAAAAATGCTGCACCTGCCAGTTTCTTATATTTTAATAACTTCTTTAATTCTTCATCAGAAAGATGGTAAACCTGATTCTTAAGCCGTTTCCAAGACAATTTCAGAGGGAGTTTGTCAGAAACCAACACAACCGCTGCAATGCAAGAAGAGCAGGAGGCCAGCTGGTTTAGATTGGCTGCCCACTGCCACCTACTGTTAAAACTCCACCAAGTCAAACTTCTGGGCTCTGCTTTCTGAGGGATACGGCTTAAGAGCACAGAAAGAGGGGAAAGCTTTGGAATTGAGATTGCTGGGGGAAAAAAAATAAAAAATAGAAGGGAACATGCCAAGAGAATTGCTCACCTAAACTCAGCGGGCTGGGGCACAGCAGCTTCACAAGTTTGGATTCTTTCCAGCAATGTTGAACTTCTGGCACCTAATTTATACAGCTAGCCTCCAGCTCAAAATAAGACTTTTCCAGACAGTGATTCAAAGCAAAGGCCTCAACTAGTAAGTGTCATCAAGCTTCCTCACAAAGAAAAAAAAGTAGCTATGTGTTTATACCTTCAGCACCTTCATACTGTTCTGCTAATCCACCAGCTGTCCTCCAGTGGTTGAGAGATTCATTTTCACTATTTAATGTTTCATTTTTACTATTTAATTTGTTTTAAAAACATCAGATAACAGACCCTGCAGTGGAAACACTTTTGGGGAAAGCATGCAGCAATGACTAAGTCTACCTCCCAGATGGAAAAAAGAAGTTCACTAGTTCCAAAGTCTACAGCTGAGATTCATGAAATCCTTAAAGGAATCTGCTAACCACATCAGCTAGGACATCCCATGTTATCCCAGTGGTTGCTTCTGAAGAAAAAGCCTTTGCTCTATGCCACATTCAAAAGACTACATCAAAAAGCATTTAGCGGGTATAAATTTTAAATTAAGACACAGTAGCTTGCTACAACTTCTGTCAAGTCTAATTCTTTAAGTGTAAAGGTTTTCTTCAGCATTGAGGAATGATGTAATAGATATACCTTCCTCCTGGTGATAAGCTACTTCTCTCTAAAACATCTGTGTCTGGCAACCGAAGTGACTCTCTTCAGCTGTAATCCCCTTCAGGGAGTTTATCACATCAGTACATTCTTAATGAAGAACATCATCAGGCCCCTACTTGACTTGAATAGTTTGTGTTTTGTTGAAAGGTATGTTTTGTTGTCAGATGAAGTCCATTTTGGTTGTGAACTACACTTCCTTATTCATACACAGATGATATCAATTTAAAATCTAAACAAAAAATTATATTCTGTCACATTCCTGTGCCACAGCTCAAACAAAACCTAAGTTTTGCCAACACAAGGAACAGCTGAGTTACATTTACCTCACTCAGAGGCATGAGAGCCAGTCTCTTGCCTTGTGAAAGCACTTCTGTACAAAGTGAATATAAGCTTTGTTGGTCACTGTACATATGAACTGGTAACGCATCTAAGCGACTCAGAGGCATGAGAAAACTGAGATTCAGGTTCAGACTCTGTAACCTTAAAGTTAATTTAAAAAATATTTCTTGCTTAACTTGCATCTTCTCTTTAAACTAATCCCATTATCTAAGTTGTAAGAGTCACACGTGCACCCACTGCGCAAAGTACATACTCAATCACATTAGTCAGTAAGCCAATAGTCATACAGAGCCAGCAGCACCCAGAAAACAGCAGTATTCAGAAACTGCTTTAGAAATGTGCATCAATTTGCTGCAACCTATTCAGCTCCTAAGGTGATAATTAAACAACAGTTTCAAAGGATGATTCTCTAGAAGTAGAAACTGCCATTAATACTACTGTATGGAAGCATCACTCACAGTAAACAAAAGTCTTCCACTTATTGCAGATCAACCAAGAATTATTTAACTTCAGTAAACTAAGGCTTCTCCAACTTCTCAAGTTACTTGCTAGAAGAAAGCTCTACTTTCCTCACTCAAAATTCTTTTCCATGTAATTTAAATGCAGGTTTTTTGTTTTTTTTCCCCACAGGTAATTTAACAACCAGTCAGCTAAAGCAAGTCTGCATTGTGTCTTAAAAAGAGGAGGAACAAACTTCCTTTTCCATTAGTCCCCAGCATATTTGAACAAAATGTAGGCTGGCTCAAATTAGTGTTTTGTATGCATCATACACAGCTGCCATTCTTCTCAATAACTAAATTATATTCACTAGACTTACTCTGGATCCTTGTTGATTTATCTCAGCACAGATCCTGATAGAAGACCCTCTGTAACAAAATGCCTAAGGCAATTACAGCAATGTGAGAAAGCTGTATCTGCCTGCAGCAACTCACCCAGCCTCGTAAGGGAGTTGGTCAGTGAAGAAGAACAGGGAAGGAGCTAAAAAACATGCTCGTTAAGCACATATATAGTCAGCTGTTGCAAACAGGAATTCTGTGATCAAAATCCCATTCCTTATCAGAAACCTTAAGACACTGATTGGCCACACAGTGATGCTGAACCTTCATCCCAGCTGGGTGTTTAGAGAATGTGGAGAGTTGAATTAACACTGCCATTTTACCGTTGCCTCATTCCTATTTCTCAGCTACCAAGAAGCCAGCCTTAGCTCATGCTAGCAGTCCCTCTGGAGTCAAGAGAGAATGAAACCAGAAGGATTTCAGAAAATACAAAGTTATTTCAAGGTCGGGCCCCTCACAATTTCTTTTTTGTAAAGTGACTGCAGGACTGAGCAGACTGTGTCTTTTTTAACATATTCTCCTGGTTAAATTATGTATTTTCTTTGCACCTTCTCACACAGAGCTATAGTCCTGTGCCTCAGCAAATCAAACTCTGCTTTAGATAAGCCTGGCAGACACAGGTGTGTGGTCTATAAGTGACAACAGACAGTTTGGGAGCCATCTTTTTCTTATACATCAACATTATCGGTGCAGTTTGTTGTGTCAGTGATTTTTCACTGAGCTGAACTGATGATACACAGAGAGACATTACTGACGTCTTCACTGAATTATCTTTATCATAGTGTAAATATGTGGTAATATACTAAAATTAAAGGAATCCCTTGGAACTTACATCAAAACTGAGCCCCTCCTAAGGGTGGAAACTGATTCTCTGTCCTAGGGCTTGTGAACATCCTACAAGAAAATAATACAGCGAATTAGCAAAAGTCATGTTATCTAATTAAAACCTCCTTTTTGTTTATACAAGCTTTTTCACTGAGCTTACTTCTGAGTACAGCTGTGTGAGGATATGTAACCTGACCAAGATAACATGCTATTCAGTACCTGATTCTGCAGTCCTCTTTCAGGGAAGGTATTTTGACTCCAAGAAAATAGAAAGGTTATTTGTCTGAACCCTTGTCCTTTTTTATCCCCCCAAGTACATCAGTTTACCTAATTTATATAATACATGTCTACAAACCCCAACTTTCTTGATTTGAAAATACTTTCAGTTAAATCTTTTCTTGAAATTTAAAACAAAAAAAACATATTTAATGAAAGCTTGACTGTGCAACATGCCTAGCCTACAAAAACTACTCAAGATTAGTCTGGTCCCCATAATTGTAGCTGAGAAAAATCTACAGAGGTTGTATTTTCTTTCATCCTGTCTTCTACCTGTTTTCCTTTTGCTTCTACCGCTCATTTCCCAGGGCGCATGTCATTCTTCTGCCTCTCAACTTCAGCTTATGATTGCTATGAGATACCTAATGTACAGTATTACAAATAAACTGTGAGGTAGATGTAGATTTTACAGTCGGTTTCTCAACCAGCTTTTTATGCAATATGTAGCACTACTTGGGCCAAAAGTGGTTAAATTACAAAGGATGCATTTAAATATTTATACTGATTTAATTAAACTGGGATTACATTAATATCTGAAGCTGACTCCACATGACAATAATTATTAAGTTACCTATTAATGGATCAAAAGTCTCAGCTGCAAAACATGAATCCGCTCACATTTACATTCCTGTCTACATTTGTTAAGAACATTCTAAAAGGAAATTTTAATATGGCTTTTTTCCATTTCTGTTTTAATGCCTCTCAAAAAAAGACCATTACACAAGCAAGACCTTACTCTGCCTAGGTGTCCAGAAGCCTGAATGAAAATATAGCTGTGTGAATACACCAGACTTCTTTCAGATTTAGCACCTCTTAAAAAAAATCCTTAATATCCATAAAGTGAGCAAACTGCTGCCACCCCAGAGAAGAAAATGTGCCATGTGGGAAGGCATTTTCTATTGATTACACTAACTTAATAAAACAAATCTGTTCTACTCCCACCCAACTTCTGCTCTTGTCCTCAGTTTTTGAGCACATTACTCCTCTTTGCTCCTGTATTCCTCATTAACATGGCAGTTCTTGACCTAGTAGTTATACACCTTCCTTCACCTCCAACCCCTGCTGCTAGATTTCTTCCCCCATCCCTATCTTCCCAGACATCTGCCTGTAAGCTCCTGCTTCTCACGCTCTCTTTCTCCCCTTCCCTGAATTTCTTCTCCTTTCTCACATTTGATAGTTACAACTTTCCTTGTATTTGAGCCAGGCTCCTTCCGCTTCACCATGGTTCTTGGCGTTGCTTGCTTCCACACAAAGCCCAAACAAAATATTCCACGTACTTTCAGTAAAATTTCACAGTCCCTGCTGTCCTCAACAGACCACTCTTGAATCAGTTGGGAGCACGATATACATACAGTCTTTTAAGCTCGTAGTAAGGTGAGAGGTGGAATCTGTTCAGTATAGATACATCTAAGTATTTCACCGACAAATTTTAGGACAAGTAATGAGATTTTACAGATGCTTATGACACAAAAAATTTTTGCAGATTACTACAAAGATAATGAATCCGATATCCTTGGCTCAAGCAGCCTTCCTTTTAAACCTCATATTCCTAGTCCAAAGTACAGAGATATCAAAATCTCATCTCCCCCAAAATAAATAAAAAGATCATGAGAATCTTTGCTTAAAAGGGGCAAAACAATGCATTTCCCCTAACATCCTTCTTGTGAGTCATTGAGAAGTTTCCAGAAAACTTCAGTCCAACTGTACTTATCATTCTAACATGGCATAATCTAAACTAAGTCTATTTCAAGATTTTTTAAATCTTACAAGCATAGCAGAAATCTAAATGAGTGGTAAGGCAAATGAGGTATGTATCCTGTGTGAGCTGTATAATATTGACAGAATGTTTGCATGTTACTTGACATACAATAGACTCTACATAACTTTATTTCATTCCTTTCAGGAAGTATTATCAAGTTGTCTGGCTTCATACCATCTCACAGTAACTTAAAAGTTAAGCCACTAGAGAGTCTGTGATGGGGATTTTGTGAAAGTGCGTGCGGTTTGCGTTTTTGCAAATTAATGCAAAGTGATGCATGCTCAGAAAAATTAAACAAGACATATTGGGGAAGTATGCGAATCAGAAACCTGGAAGGTGGCAGAATTAGCCTACTTACTGAAGCAGACTTATTAACTATAAAGCTATTTATATAGTGGTAGTTAATAATATAAAATATATATTGTGCATATTATTAATATATTCTTAGTAATATAATAAACATAGAGAACATACAGCTTTTATTTATTAAACATAAAGCTGTATCTTAAAAACTTAAATTGTTCAAATTACATGACAAAACAAAAAAGCATTCTTGAAATTATCTTAAATTATATATGCTTAGGTAGGATGAAAAAACCCACTCTCTTTTAAAGCATTAATGGAGTGCTAGCACAAACTTCACGTGCCAAGTCACAAGTTTATAAAGAATTCTCCTGAGCGCATTTTAAACTGCTGAGTGTGCATGTGAAAGGAGATCAGGTCCTAAAATCATGCACAAGAATAAAACCCTTGTTCCAAGATAGCCAGATCATTTTACAGCAGCATTGATGAGTTGAGGGGTGGGGGGAGAAAAATACTTCCAAATCTGTACAAGGCACACAGTGTTCTGCTCCGAAAAAGGAAATATTAATTTCAGTGTACATTTTTGGAGTGCCATTAGGATGACACACATAAAGGCTTACCCTTGCATTTGCCCTGCTCCCAAGTTAATTCTTTTCCAGTTGCGATTTTCTTGCTTTTAAGAAAGAGGTTGCAGGGGAGTTTCCGAGGAAATGGGGAAGTTGCACATGAAAGAAATTGGTTAAGATAAACCTTCAAAGAGAAGAAGCATGGCTGAAAAAAATGTACAGGGATGCTGCAGGCAGCTAATGCTTTAGTCCTGTAATATTTTAAGCTGTATTACCTTGGTGCAGGTACTGCAAGAAGTGGTCCTATTTTTCCCAAATATTTTATGGCTTTTTCCCATACACTTTGCTACTGTTACTTCTGGCATTCACCAAGTGATTTTCTTTGGCAAGTCAGTCTTTAGCAGCACCAGTTCCCCAATCAAGCACACGCTCAACACTGCTGATGTGAAAAAAAGCAGCAGCAGCAGCTGAAGACAGAGAGGAGACTGGCACCATCCTTTTCAACAGCTGTGCCAACTTCTGTCAGGCTAAAACATTTCTGAAACTATGGTGTGTCTGTGACCACACTCAGAAGCACCAAGGAATGTTCCAGAAACAGCCCTTAGTCCCATCCCTTTGCTGCCCCAGCTATTACATCCAAGAAGCCTTCCTAATATACAGGATTAAAGGCAAATAAAGGAGCAGAGTTTGTTTTATTTCGGGTGTTCTGCCTCCTCAGTAACATCTGGTTCCAAGCAGTAGTTTGCAGGCAGCCATAGTTTTTGGTTCTGATCCTCAAAGGCCAACAGCAGACCTGCACACCCATTGCTCACCCCGGCTGCTGGGGGTCCCCTGGCATGTCCTGTCCAAGGGGGCTAGGCTCACCCATCTATACATGGAATAGAAAGGCCTGCATTACATTTGTAAGAAGTATGTAGTTGTGCTTCACTTAGGAGCTACAGAGGTATTTTTCTGTCCTGTAGCTGCCTCACTGTAACGCAGCTGTATTTTCCTGGGGGGCCGCTGTGCCTGTGCAGCCGGCGCTGTTCCTGCAGTACGGAGGGAGCACTGCCATGCACCTGAGCAACAGCAGCAGTGAAGTTTTTGGAGGTCTGTATCACATGGTTTCGTCAGGTGGGGGTGCGCAGAGGGAGGCACTGATCTCTCCTCTCCGGTGTCTGGCCACAGCACCTGAGGGGATGGTGTAAAGCTGCCTCAGGGGAAGTTCAGGTTGGGTATTAGGGAAAAGCTCCTTGCAGAGAGGATGGTCCTTCACGGGAACGGGGTCCCCAGGGAGGGGGTCACAGCCCCAAGCCAGTCGGTGTTCAAGAAGCATTTCGAGATATATATATATATATGGTTCAACTTTTAGGTTGTGCTGTGTGGAGCGAGGAGCAGGCCTGGATGATCCTCGTGGGTCTCTTCCAGCTCAGGACGGCCTACGTCTCTGCGAGCCCTTGCAGCCTCCTCGACGGCCTTACTCTTGCGTCTCTTCTTCCACAGAGCGGGAAGAAAAAAGCCCTGCAGCTTCGCAACGACCCCCGTAAGGCCAAGACGCAAAAACCCCGTTGTGCGGGGTGGGACCGCTGGTGTAGGGAGCTGAGGGTGCCACTTCCAACCCCAGCCAGCAGCGGTTACTTATGTACCTCATGCGAGGAACCCGAGGGGCACGCGGTGGTATTTCCCCCATCACACCCCGCTCCTGCTTTTATCCTCCACCGCCTTCGCCGACAGCGGGAGCCAAACGTCCGTGACGGAGGGTACGACAGATCTATTTCCAGCCGTTTGTTTTAAATCTGCCCCCGGTGGGGTGCCCGGCGCTAGGGGGGCAATCTCGAGCAGCCTTCCACGGCGCCTCGGGGCCCTCCCTCAGTCGGCGGGAGGGTCCCCGGGGCCGCGCCCCTGCGGCCGCCTCAGCGCCGGCAGCCGCGCTCCCTCCGGGCGGCCCTGCAGGGGGCGCTGGCGGGGCGGGGCCGCCGAAGGGACGGCCAGCGGCCGCCGCCGCCTCCCACGCCGCTCTGCCGCCCCCAAGCAGCCGGGCTCGGCTCGGCGCGGCGGGGCGGGGCGCCCCGTCCGGTACAAACGGGGGCGGAAGTGTCGTCAAAGGAAGGCTTACTCCCCTCCCTCAGTGGAGGAAGGACGGGCTCCAAGATGGCGGCGCCGGAGGAGCGGCTCCTGTCGGAGGGGGAAGGCGGCGCCCTGGGCTCGGCGCGGCTCTCCCCGCCCCCGGTCTCGGAGTCTCCCGAGGCTCTGGCGCCCTTGGAGCCGCCGCCGCAGAGCAACACGCTCATGGGGCTGCCCATCGTGGCCATCGAGAGCATCCTCAGCTTCCTGTCCTACGATGAGACGAGCCAGCTCCGCCTGGTAGGGGCCGGGAAGGGGAGGGGAGGCGGCGGCGGCGGCGGCGGGGCGGGCGAGCGAGCGAGCGAGCGAGGAGCCCTGCTGCGGCTGGGACCCGGGCCCGCCGGGGGAAGCCCGCCTCGCCGGGGGGGCTTTCTCCCTTCTCGCCAGCCGCCCCCGAGCCTCGGCTACGGGCATGTAGGTGTGTGCCTCCGTGCGCGCGTTTCTAAGGGTCTTTTACCGTCTCTTACTTCTTTCATTCCGCTCGCCCTCGGTGAGAAATTGCTGGGCTGCAGGAGGCTTTTTTCTCTCCTAGTGACCGCTTTTCTTGGGGCGATAGTCTATTGTGTCTCATGTGTGCGTTTGTTTTTACCTATAGAGCTTGAGGCTACAAGCGTAGAGGATGGTGAGCCTGCTGCTCCAAGGACCCTAGCCTATCTAGAAATAAGTGCGGGGCAAAAAAAAAAGGCATAAGAAAGCCCTCGTCTGCCTGAAAGGCTGCCTGCTTCTTCCAGTCATAGTAGTAGATCTAATAAAAGATATTACCTCTACCTCCAAACTTTATAATGCCAAAAAAAAGCGCAGCTGTCGGCGAGGAGATCAGTGTATATCAGTCTTTAACTGCCTGCATAAGGAGCCTGATGTAAACTATGACATAATATGATAAGCTGCTGTCTTACTGAATTTCCTATGAGGTTGTAAATGGAATAATAGTGAGGGAATTAATGCATAGCTTATGTAACCATCAGTAAATTTGCATGTACTGTACTGTTTTTATTTTAAGAACTCTATTAGCCTAAACTGAATAATATTACAGGCATATTTCTGCAGAAAATCAGACTGCATGTGTCCTGGATCAGCAACCTGAGGTGTTGCATCCTGTCTGGAACTTTAAACTGAAGGCTTTTCAAGCAGAAAATCTGTCCTTATTCATACTGCACCAGGTACACCAGTACCTAAATATTTCTGGCATGCTGTCAGTCCACTAAAGACTTTTGCTGCTTCCGTAAGAGTGCGTAGTGGATCTGCCTTTTTTGGATTGCAGCCTCTGCTTTTGAGTATTTACTGTTCGAATGAAGGGAAATACATAGAATGTTTGGATATGCTTAGTGTTGCCTGGTCTGTATTGCAACACTTGATGCAGCCCTTTGCTGCGACTTTCCCATTGCGTTTTATAAATGGTAGTACCCGTGGGAACTATCATGACTCAATAGAAGGGGTTTTTTTCTTTCTGTAGGGCTAAGTTACTGTTTGTAAGCAATGCTTTGTCAGCAGTGAAGTTGAGAATAGGAAAGATGGTGGTGTAAGGACTAAATCAGCTGTTTATCTCTCCGTGCTACTTAAGAAGTAAAATGTATCACTTCTATGCTCTCTTATGTAGAACCTGCAAGTTCATTTTTCCAGAAGAAGACTGCCCCTTTCAGAAGTTTCAGAAATATGCAAAACCAGACTGGATAAATAGCAACTTTGACGCACACATAGAAAAATACTAGATGTAAAATGAAGGAAACAATTTAGTTGGTCTTTCCCTATTTTTAATTTTTGAGTTGACGATGGCCAAGAAGCTTAATCTCCATCAAATTCCTTACTGTTCCCTTAAGCACATCAGAAGGCATTATGAGCATTCTTCTGAGAAGAAAGTACACTTGTCTTTGTTAACCAGCAGTAGTGTAAAGAATCAAAGCCCTTCTGGTTTGACCTAGTGAAAAGCGTAGCTCATAACCACATAAGCTTGATCAGCTAGGTCTTTCGGATGGCCATTCAGAACTAAAGGTGTTCTTTTGGCAATTCTCTGAGAAGAAGAGGCTGGGTGTTTTACGTAACTACAGATGCTGTTGACAGAGAATTAAGGTAGCCTTTAAAAAAACAATGCCTAGGCATAAATTCATAATGTAATTTCATCAATTCCAGATTTTTAAAGGCTACAAGTAGCCTTGGGAGACACTTGTATATTCCTGCTCTAAGATCTGTCTTGCACAAACAGTAAATTTTTCTTCTCTATGGGAAATGACTTGAGCTGCATGTCAAAGATGAATGAGTGTATCTTATAATGAGCAGTCTTCTGCTAAAGAAATATTGCAGGACCACATTAATTGAATGATGGAGATTCAGTTGCTTAAGTTTCATGCATATTAAAAATGTGCCCAAAAGCAGCCTCATTAACCCCTTAGAATGTGGCATTCCATAGGATAAAGCATCTTGAGGAATGTAGGAAGATAGGATCCAGGACATCAATCAGCCTAAACAAAGTTTGATCATACACGTGTAGATTCAAAATGTGGATTCCTAAACTGATCGCTCTGATGCATTCTCTGGATTCCAGCCTTGACGGAAACGGATGTCCTCATCTCTTTCTGGATCTTGAGTATGTACAAGAAGACAGACTAAGGAGTTGACTGGGTGGGAGGACATAGAACATCAGGAATTTTTCAGATTAATATAGATATAGGAACCTGTATTGTTTATACAGAGCGTAATCTAAGGCTTAAGATCTGTAGTCTTTTTCTGTCACCAAAGGACAAGGTAAAGAACGTTTCCTGATGATTGCCATCAGGCAAGGCAAGACCATAGGCCCCTCATTGTGCAAAGAAGCACTTGCTTTCCTGAGCACAATGCTTTCTGCTATTCCTGGTGTTACTGCATTTAAAAGCGTAAATGAAGCACCTACTGGTTAAGCAGTGAAGTAGATCTAAAGTAATGGAGACTAAACAATAGGTATTCAGAATGCAGTCTTGTCTGAAATTATGCCTCAGTGCAAATCCCGAGTTCTCAAACTTGTGTTCAAATAAAGTGAATGAGAGGAAAAGCAGCAGCATTTTGCTTTCAGCCCCTCTGAGTATTTACTTCATCTGCTTCCTCTGATATGTCATCATAAGTGAAACACAGAAAACCCAAAAGATCCTTATGTCTGAAGCTGTAATGTTCTGGACAAGCTGCAGCCTAGCGTGCATGCTGATATGGAAGCTAGCTATCTTGCAGCTTTGAAGGCTTCTTTTGCTGTTTTGTTTGGGTTTTTTTAATGACTTACAGAAGCTCTGGAATTTTGACCTCAGTGGGATAATAATGAAATTCTTATATTCCAGTTTCTTCTCACTCGCATGTCTGAGCTTGGAAATGCACTTCCATTCAGGTTATTACTACAGTAAGTGTGGTTGAAAACAAACTATCCACAAGTTCCTTCTATGAACACTCTGAGGGGAAGGTTATCTTGGGTTCTGACACGTCACAAGTGTCAGATTCTGCAGCAAACCTGTGCTTATTTTCTGCACAGCACAAATAAGGACTGATAGCCTTTGGACAGCATGGCTTTAATCTTCCCACAGTTTCAGTAAATCTGTATTTACAGGCACTTCCATTTTAAAGCTTCTTGCTGAAGTCATCAATGTTTTGTCACTTACTTATACTTTACCCTAGAAAGATGTTATGAAACATGGTGTCTATGTAGCCTCTAAGAAAAAGAACATATATTAAATCTAAATAGTTTTGGATATTTTTATCTCTGTTCTGATAGTGGTTATCTGTTGGTGAAGCTTGGAAGAAATAAGACATGCTTGAGGAAAGGGAAGCTGGTAGTAGTCATCTAGCAGATTGTGTCAGTTTAGTTTGTTTACAAGTGAAGTGGAAAATTAGTTCTTTCATAGAAGCTGTTATTGCATGTAAGTCAGCATGCTAAGAAGTAACCACCTTCTCATTCTGCTTTTCACATGCACTTGGAATAACTTTCTAACACTGAAATTTGAACACAAGTGTCTGGTTAGACTTGACATTTGAGGAAACTCAGGCTCTTTCAGCTTTATGGCTAGAATAAGAAAATGTTCACAAAAACTTGCAAATACAAATATGAGTAAATTTAACTTTTTACTTATGGTCCATTGAATAGCTAGTATCAAACTGTCTGAACACTTAAAAGTGTAATAAAGCTACTTTGTGTATGACTGCTGACTGTGCAGTCTAAAAGAGGTATATTGTTCCTATAAATACAGATACCATATGGTTTAAATGGTGACATCAAGAACCAGCTGAGAATTAAGAGACGATTGGTAAAATAAGTTGCAAACAGTTTTGGTTTCTGTGGTACCTGTTATCTGTTCGGCGTTTGGGTTCTAGGCTGATTATTGGCACAAATATGGTTAATGTCCAGAAATTGGAGCAAATATAATTCTTCATGCTGCATAGTGTAAGCAAATGAGCAAGATTTTAAAAAATCCAGTGTTTAAAAATCTAGTGCAGTTTGTGTTACCCGTTGCGACTTACCATCTTGGGTGTGGGAGGGCTTCAGCACACAGAAAGGCCCTTGCTGCCAGCAGATGTCAGTGTACACATGGTTAAAACCACTCTTTCTGTGCTTCCTCTGAATTTGTAGTTAGTATTGTATCTAGGATTGGTTTTCTTTTGTGCTGAATAATTGCATAGCTAACAGAGCCCTTGTGCAGGTACTAATTCCTAGTTCAGGGGTTTGGTAGCATTAAAACTACAAGTAAGCTGTAAAGTCTTGTACTCAAAAATGGTATCAGATATAGGCATCCCTAATGCAGCTAGTATCTTAGAAGAAACGTGACAAATTCCTTCTTCCTGTAGTTGAAGGGCCAGCATTATTTTTTATACACTGGAGATGATTTAGATGATTCAGTCAATATAAAGGAGAGTGTGCTGAGACTGTACTTCTGTCTGATCCTTCGCCTTTGTTAACAAGGAAGATCTAATACAAAGGAGCACAGACAGATTAACAGCAATTGCTTAATGGTCTGTTAATACAGACCTGTTTGAAAATGGTCAGTTCTTACTTGCAGAACTTAAGCTGCTGTGAGTAGTGGAAGACTCACAGAAAGTAGAACTTCTTTAAGTACTGCTTTCTATATAAACAGAAAATAATTGCAGGCTTTTCTGGGAGAAGTGAGAATCTTCTTCCCCAAGGTATAAACTTACACAGACTTTAAAATTATGAAGTGAGTAGTGTATGGAGGGAAGGAGTGTTTATTTAAAAAAAAAAAAAAGAAAAAAAGGCAAAGCTAATCCACTGGAAAGTGGGGTCACAGTGGGAGTTGTGCACTTTGGTACAAAAAAAAAAATCCCAAGCAATTTCAAAGGACAGTTGGTTCACTAAACTCTTGCATTTCAGAGCTGAATTGCAATTGCTTTAAACTTAGTACAAGTTGGCTTTGTCTTGTAACTGGTTACTTTGTGAAGGTTTAAATTTAGCAGCTTATTGTATTTTCTGCAGCTATTGATGTCCTTTCTCCCTAAATCTGTGGGGAAAAAATGAGGCTATTGGTATCCAACATAGCAAATAAAGGAATATGTTAGAGAAGAAAAGACTTCTCTACAAAAAGGAATCTTGTTTCACCTGCATAAGTTTTTAAATTTAATTGTGGCTGTCTTGAAAAACATAAGCTTTAAATGCTGAAAGAAAACCATCATGATTTCTTGTTTTTAAAGGCTGCTTTTTTGAGACTGCAAAATATTAACTTGATCTACCAGAATCACTCTGGAGACCAAGTTGAAAGCCAGGCACAGGCATTTGTGACTTCCATTAAAATCAGAGGAAATTCTATCTGCTTGTATATGGCTGGCATTCAGCCTACTGTCTCGTTATGCAATATCAGGAGATTAATTTGTGAACTGTGTGGAACATAGCTGCTCCTTATTGGAGTGTCAAGATTATTGTTAGAGATGGTGATGCCTTAAGCTCAACTGCAGTTTCTGCTTCTTGAAATGGAGCAAAAACTGGTAAGAGAATCTTGTGCTACCCAGCAAGTATGGATAAGATAATATTATAAGTGACTTGTGGCTTTAATTGAGCCTTAAGTTTTTCTTTTTACTTAAATACAGGTTTGTAAGCGAATGGACTTGGTTTGCCAGCGAATGTTAAATCAGGGATTTCTGAAAGTGGAAAGATACCACAACTTGTGTCAAAAGCAAGTTAAAGCTCAGCTTCCAAGGTATGTACTAATTAAAACTGTAGTTAAACTTAAATGTACTAGATTCTTTTACACAGAATATTGAAAAGGAATTTCTTGCTGGCTAATTCTGCTTATATATCTTGAAAATTTGAGTCACATTTGTTTTTATTTCATTTTTTTTTCCAAAAGCACATTGAACCTAAGATCTAATTACAGAATAATGGTGTGGATGAATGTAAGTTGTCATATGCTGTGAACCGGAATACTGGAAAGTGTCTCTGGTATTTTAAACAGAGAAAAGAAGAGTGGGTCCTGTATTACTCAACTCTTCTGGCAAATCAAGCAAGGACTCCTAGGAATGAATAAATGCCATTCCTTTTCAAGACCGACTGCCTTCACTGGTGATTTATGACTCTGCTTGAAAAAAAGCAAGGTTTTTCAGTGTCAAGGATTAAACAAGGGAAAAGGGAGGGTTGACGTGAGCATTACTGGGAGCTAGTTTCTCACTAAAGCAATGTCTTTTCTCCTTTCCAGTGAGTCAGTGCAGATGCTTCTGTGTCCTGTCCTATTAGATTTCCCAGTCAGAGTGAAGAAATTAAATGCTACTTACTGTAGAGATCCTTTGTCTTACATCTCAACCTAAACTTTGTAGCAAGCGCTAATAATATATTAAATTTATGTCGATTGCATTGAAGTACTAACTATAAGAATATGGGGGGATAAAAACATTCACACTGACTCAGTGTCTACTGCTAGTTAGTACTGAAAGCTTGTTTTTAAATAGTCCTAAGGGGATCACATAAGACTTAGTAATTATTTAGAGAACAAATTTTGTCTAAGAAAGTGTAGTATGCTATTACTAGCTGGTTATCAATCTGTATCAGTTATTTTTCCATAAGGACAGAACTAATGTTAGTGGTTACATTTTCAAACCTCAGAGCTGATTGTTACAATTTCATTTTGTTGACTCACTGTTAAATCAGTGTCACTTAATGGTCTGTCTTCTAGACGGGAGTCAGAAAGAAGAAACCATTCATTAGCTCGTCACGCAGACATCCTTGCTGCTGTGGAAACGAGACTCTCTCTGTTAAATATGACTTTCATGAAGTATGTCGATTCCAATCTATGTTGCTTCATACCTGGAAAGGTAAAATTGTAGACTATATTATGTGAATGATTATCTGTGTTTAAAAAATACAATTGTGTAACAATCTGGGACAGCTGGGACAAATTTATATGATGTGTATATATGTATATTGAAACTGTGTTTCAGATACTTTTGCAAACACACACATAAGGCTATACTCTGCTATAACAGGCAGTCTGAAATGGATGAACTGGACTATATCTTAATTATTTTAAACTTGATTTCCATTTTCCCTTAGATTCTCTCTTAATTCTGATGTTTGACTTGTGGCATATACATCCTATACAACCTTTTACAAGAAACATGTGATATGTAGGGTTTACTACCCCAGTGTAAAATATAAATTATGCAAGCAAGATTTACATTGGAGATACCACTGTTTTATAAGCTGTGAAAACAGAATTGCACAGGGGAATTGACAAAGTCATGATCTGAGGAAGACTGGTACAGCTCCGGGTTGAAACAAGATCTGTGAACATTAACCTAATGCTCTATTCATTGATCTTTCTGTGTAAGGTTTGGATATGTTGCTATTAATTTTTCATGGGCAGATAATGGAATTGCACTGGGATGAATGGAAAAGTTAGCTGTTGGATTCAGGTGAAGCATGGCAGGGATTTTTACATTCAGTACAGTAGGATAAGCTGTTGGGATGAAATATATTTTTATCTTGAAGTAGTAACTTAATTTCTGTATACTCTGGTTGACTTGATATTTAATTTTAAATTAAATCATTATAGTTTAATATATTTGTGTTTATTTGACTTTATATTTTTGTATGTACCATGTAGTTTAAAAAATATAATATAAAGTCAAATAAACTTAAGTCCTTGATACTTACATAGTAAATAGAGTACTTAAATGTTGCCTTACTTTTTTGAAAAGTAGACAGGAAGGCAATACTCAATCTAGACCTTGGGTGTGCAGCAGTTGGGCAAGTGAGCTTGCCAGCCATTTTCCTTGTGGACACTGGGTCATAAGGACCTTGTTTGTATTCTGATACAACATCTAAAAAGTTTGGGGTTTTTTAAAATTATTTACTTAGTGTATGAGCTTGCTAGTGTTGCTGCGCTCTCAGCACGGTTACCAATTCACCAGAAAATCCTGTTTTAGTTGAGCAGATTCAAGGCTTAGTGTCCACTTACAGTCTGGTTTTCCCCTCAACCTGCCCTGCACCCCTCAGGAATTTTTTTTGCATGAAGCTGCCACAGAACTGTCAGGAAGTCAGTTTGTGTTAGAATATGTGAATCCTGATTTGAGGCTCAGCATACTGTGTGAGGGTTCCTGGTGATAGCAGAGCACTGCTGCAAGATTTTATATTGAGGCTGGCAGGAGAATGCTTTGAGGATGTTGTTGCTAACAGGATATAACGTGGCTAAAATTAGAGAAGTCTTTTTTTTTAAGATTGTTGCGTGATGAAATGCTTCACTCTTGTCTAGCTTTTGTAACTTTTTAGCTAAGCTTCCTTTATTAAACATAAGATGCAACTCTATTGTCTTAGCTATGATTCTAAGTCCTTGAGACCTGTGTTCTTCAGGGGACTCGTCAACCATTCTTAATCCTGTGCAAAATACTTGTGTCAGTGGTTTTGGTAATAAGAGACCAGCAGTGCTATCTTGACCTGCCTCAGACTATAATTCATAGATTAGTGAGACACCTTTCATCTCTGTTATCTCTCCTAACCAAAGGGCTTGTGAAACCTATTAAGAGGGTGCTTACGTTCTCTGTCAGCAGTGGATTGATGTTTTATAAATTAATGTATTTTGGACTTATCTGAATTTGTAATATTTTGGGTGTATGTAAGTGGACTCAAGTAAATACAGCTCTTCAGACTGACATAATGATAATTCTTGGTACTCTGTTCATGTGTTTCATAGCTGGCTGGGGGAGTGACTGCTGTGCATTGTGGCTTAGAGTATCTTGCTTCAGGTTCTCCAAAAAGAAATTATTATGCTCGGCTGAGTATAAATTATATAACTCAGAACTTGAGTATGGATGTAGTAAAACAAAACTTCACACAATGAGCGTTATTTCATGAGTTTGAAGAGAGTTGCTGTGATAGATCAAGTGAATAGCTTCTCTGATATATCATGCACAGCACTTCATTTCAACATGCTAATCTAGAACTAAAGCACACGGTGGTATGCAACAGTTATGTAGTAAAAGCCCCTGAATATGCCAGCACTTGTAGAATGATGTGAAATAATCTTGCCTTTATCAGAAAATCCTAATTCTTCTTAAATGTTTTAGGTAATAGATGAAATTTATCGTGTGCTAAGGTATGTAAACTCTACAAGAGCTCCTCAGAGAGCTCATGAAGTTCTTCAAGAACTAAGGGACATTTCCTCCATGGCTATGGAATATTTTGATGAGAAGATTGTTCCAATACTGAAAAGAAAGATGCCTGGGTCAGATGTATCGGGACGTCTGATAGGAACTGCCCCAGGTATTAATTCCAATGTTTAGTTAAGTTTTGTTTAGTTTTTCTCTAAGAATTCACAGCACACTATCTTTTTAAAGCTCCCTCCCTTAAATGCAAGCTTTATTACATGAATGTTGATGATACTTCCTTCTTAAGAATACTAACTGAAATTCATTTGCTTTGAAATTTAAGGAGCCTTTGTACTACCAAAAGAACAGTCACTTGGATGTATGTTAGAATTATGCATAGTGTGTATTCATTAAACAAACGCTTTTGTGCCACCAATGAATGAGACTTTATCATTGCACTTGGTTGAAATTTGGCACGAGATGACAACTCGATGCCTTTTATTTTTAGGATGATCAGCAAATGAATTACCCTGAGCTGTTGTAGTGCATAGAGAGCTAGAACATACCCGTTTGTGCTTTTTTTACTTTCCTGGGGCACTAAGGTATACACTGACAAGCAACATACTTATGGGTAATAGTGAAAAGGCAATTAAAATAACAGTCTATAAACAATTAAACTGGTCCTTCGTATACTCGGTCAGACTTTCCAGAACTTTTGTGAACCAAAGTCTAAGGTAGTTGCCTCATACAATGGCCAAAAGCAAAAGGTTAGCAGAACTGTAGTGTTTTGCCTGTGCTGAACATCTTCACTCTTGTTAGGAACTGCGAAATTAACTCTCTGAAAGGATAACTTAATAAAAATTTTAAAAAAGAAATTGCATCTTAAGCAAAAATGATAGACCTAACTGTAGGAGCTGCTTCTTGTTTCTGGTATGTCCTGTCCATCCTTTTAGCCGTAAGTGTGTATACCACCTCTTAAATATATTCTGTTAATTCCACCTCAATTCCATTGAGTCTCTCAGTTGAGGAAGTATTGCCTAAAACCACAGCTGATGTCAACTGGCTTTTTAAGGCTAAGGCTTTATGTGGCATAAAAATGCCTATCTTGTGTTGAGGGAGGAGCATAACCGATCTAATGGAAACCTTTCAGTGTCACAAAACTGTAGCTATGCTGGCATCTTAAAGGGGAAGAAAGAGGAGGAGGACTGTTCTAGGCTGTTCCAGACTTTTCTGTCTTTGTAGCACTTAAAAGTTGCATCTTACTTGCACAGCACAGCATTGCTAGAAGAGTTAAAATAATAGAAAAAGTGAAAGATATCTTTTATGATAGAAAAAGTGAAAGAAATTACACTGTAGCTGTTAGTCTCCTTGATTTGCAGGAACTTTATTAAAATCAACATACCCAAGCTCAAATTCCAGTATGGTTTTAGTACTTAGGAAGAGTGATTCTAAAGAAGCATGGAAAATAAATTCCTTTCTTCTAAAAAGTAAGTTAAATTGAAATACCTTGTTAAGCCCCAAACCACAAAATTTTAGAACTTTAGCTGTCTGCAACTAAGACAGCAGAACTGTACTGCTCTATTGAAATATATTTAACTATTCTGTAATAAGTAATTTATAGACATGTGGGGTTTTGACTTAACATCTGTGACCCTAAGTCTAGATGACAACATAGTACCTCTATATAATTTTTGATACAGCAGAAGAGGGGGGCTTATATACAGAAAACGAATGATGAGCTGTTTCCCAGACTACTGAAAATCTAGGTATTTTAAATTAAACTAGTTGTGCTCTGAGATGTATGCTTGTTAGACAGCTAAATGACTGTAAATCTGTTTACATGTTCACATAGCTTCCAACCAGTATTCAGATTCATGTTTGGGGAGTGGGGATAAGCAAAATATGAAAACTGGGACAAAATTTCTACCTTTGTCTTAAAGTTGTAGAGGATTAATCACAATTTTCTCTGAAGTTCCAGGGCCTTCTGCAGCACTGACAACAATGCAGCTGTTCTCCAAGCAGAACCCTTCAAGACAGGAAGTCACCAAACTCCAGCAGCAAGTAAAAGCGAATGGCACGGGCTTGACAGCATTAAAGCGGGAAATCTCAGAGCTTCGCATCAAAGTGCAAGAGCAACAGAAGCAACTCCAAGATCAAGATCAGAAACTGCTAGAGCAAACCCAAATCATAGGTGAACAGAATGCCCGATTGGCTGAGCTTGAACGCAAGCTGCGAGAGGTAATGGAGAGTACAGTAGGAAATTCTTCAGGTTCTGGCTCAAATGAACAATCTCCTAGAAAACGGAGGAAGGCGGTTGAATCCACAGACTGTCCTAGGAAATCTAAACGCCTTCGAAACAGAAAATAACTTGGGAGTAAATGACATCTTCAGGAGGACACACTGCTTTAGTAGCCCAAGCAGGTCTGCTTGTTTGGATACTGTGACTAGCTTCATGGTGTCACTTAGGCTGCTGGCTCTTCAAAACACCACTTAGACTTGAACAGTAACTTTCTTTCATTGAGACTTTTCCCCTGCTTTCTGTATGGGTGGGCCTAATGCACAGAATCTTTAAGATTTGCAATAGATACATACTAACCAGACCTGCTCTGTTATGTTTTGAAGGGTTAATCTTTTTTTCTGTGCAGATGTGTTTAAAGTAAACTTATTTGTGTTTATGCATATGTTCACATAAAATCTTAAATAAATTCAGTCTTAACTGACTAAAAAGTTAAGTGTAAAAACAGATGTCCTGTTCACTTGAAGGAAAGATCCACTTCTAAAAAATCTTGTTTTAGAGAACTTGACCTTTTTTGTTACAAGTGACCTTGTCTGGAATGTCTGAAAAGTAGTTAATACTTTTTAGGGATCTCTGTAATGAGTAAAACTGACTTCTTAAGCTACAGTATTGGCTATATATTTTTGTAAACTTACAAGGAAGGGCCTTCTATCCAGTCTTCACATGCACACACCCTGGTTCTAGGTCTTGGGAGCCATATTCTACATTTGCATGGATAGATGCATGTGCAGCTTAGTCAGCCTGCTAAAAGCACTTGCCTGAAATTGTTCTTAACTCTGGGAGAGAGCACAGATTGCTATAAAGCAATTTCTTTGTTCCTCAGCCATAACTTAGCATCTGCTTTCAGCACAACTGCTTTCTTACACTGAGGTGGTCTTATGAAGCTAGTTGCAGGAGAGTTTGAACCCAGGCTATCTACCACTTTCACTGCCTGTACATTGCAGGTATTGTTAGCCAAAGCTGAAGAATTGAGAAGCTGCCTATGCATCACTTGATTCATAGGCCAACATCTAATAACTATCAGACAAATTGTCCCTACAATAACCAAGCTCAGGGGGACAACATCATTTGAATGAAATGCTGTATTATGGAAAAACTTAAAACTATTTTGTGTGTATGTGTTGGGGGTGGGGTGGCATAGAAGTTTCTCTGTAACACTGATGACAATATTCTAAGCTTTCCTTACCCTAAAAGGTAAATCACTTCAGACAAAGCTTTAATTTCTTTTGCACTTCTGTTTTGAGCTTGTAACTGGAAAAGCATGTCTTGCACTGTTCAATCTCTCTGGTCACTTTAACAACCTCAGAGTTGTGTACAGTGATTTTCCCCCCTCCCCCCCCATCTGTATATTTTTGGAACATTATACAAATACCATTGTCCTTGTTTTTGTTTTAATGTACTAAACTATGTAGCTTTATCATTTGCCTTATGTTTTCTTTTTTTAATCAGCTGCTGCTTTGGGTTTAGGTGGTACTGAATTCAACTTGGTGGAGCATGGAAAATGAAAGTGCTGCATTTATAGCTGTTCAAAATTACCATGGGTTAAAATGCAGGTTTCTCTTATGTTTTGTATGGCTGTCAGCATAATGTAGTGCTTGTATTTAAATTACCAAACAAATCAGAAATTGTCTGGTCAAATGTTACATGATTGTGGGAAAACTGACATTTTTCCTGAAACTTCAGCTACACTTTCTACTTCTAAAACATATTAGCTTATATCAGAAGTAACATTGCAAATGCCTAATTTTTGGCAGACATTTAATTTTCAAATAAACTTGTTGGGTAGTTTGAATATATTTTTTTTTTTAAAAAAGGCATGTTTCTTAAAAAAAGCATCAAGGAAATGATAAAAAGTTATCTGGGTGGAAGGTTAAACGGTTAAAAGAGAGTTTGCTCTTATATTCCACGGCTCAACATTTTTTACTGTTAAAGTTCTCTTTAGATATCTGCTGTTCAGTTTAAAAATACTGGCATACACTTTTATCTTTTAAAAAATAATAATTTTGAATCAAAGGGTCAGCATGATAGCTATAAATACTGTGTAACATTTGATACAATTCATTTAATGGTCAGTCATGATGACAAATTCATGTAATGGTCTGATTACCAGATATTTATGGTTAAATACTTCTAAATAACTATAAACCTGTAAATTACACTTACTGAAAAGGTTTATTCATACATCTCTTAATACCTTTCACTTTAGTTTCTTTATTTCTAGAAGATGCAAACAGTCCTGTCCCATCCCCCTTCACAATATACAAATAGTTTGAGGTTATTCAAGAGTACCATTTATTTATAGGTTGGTGAAGCTCTAGCTGTGCGTAAACTGAGCTGGAAAGAACAAGAGCCTATTGTTACATGAAACATTCTCCGTGAATGGTGCCAACATGGAACCTTCAACTCAAGGAAGTATCACGTGCTGCAAGTTTGCAGGTGCATCCTGATGCCCTGCGTGCTACCAAGTACAGTAAAATTGAATGAGGCCCATGAAACTTAAGGGCTAGAGGGGATGGTTACAAGCCAGCTCTGAGAAATGCCACAACAAAGGTACACCACTATTTTGTTTTCACTGCCTGGGGAGTGAGGGAAATGCCAGTATCAGGTGGCTCTCAGACTGGAATATATACCAGTGGTACAGATGGAAACAGAATGAAATAATAGTTTAGAGAAAATAGCTAAAACACTAACTTCTGACACCACATTGTCCCTTATTAAATAAAAAAGATGTGTTTTGCAATATATGAACAAGCTGATAAATAGACTGAAATAAAAGTAAATCACTTTTGACTATAAATTTCTATGCAAGTTTACATGAGTTGGTATATCAGCCTTGGAATGCACACTGTTAGTAGTGATTAGTGATTGTATTATCTGTTTTAGGGAGAACCTCAAACTAGTGAGGCTAAGACGTAGTTTATGAAAGTTGCATGAAAAATTTTTTTATTTGCAGCCAGTGTTCAGTTTTAGTACTTGTAGGAAGGGCTGAAACTGAACAGCTCAGGGTTGAAAGAGAAAGCAATAGTGTATTTTATAGTTAGTTCCTTAAAATAGCTTAAAACTAATGAGACTAGCTTTCCTTCTTTTCGAGCTTTCCTTTTTTTTTTTTTTTCTAAAAACAGCAGCTTGCTTTGTAAACTTTTTGTTTCATAGTAGGGTTGGGGATTTTTTATAGGTTTGTGTATCTAGTGAACGTGATGAAAATGGTTTCAGAAGATACCACAATGGTACTTTTTTGAGGGAAAAGCTCTTTGCAACCAGGTCTTGCTCCCCAAATTGAACAACTTGTATGTAAATGCAGTATGCAAGAACCTTCTAAACAAGGGCTAATGGATGCAATCAGTGGAAGCCCTGAAGGAAGAAAGACTACCTGCTTAATGAGGTAGATTTCTCAGTTTAAAGAACAGATAGAAACAAATGGTAACTTCTTCAATTCTTGCTCAGTACAGCACATTAATTTAATCACAGAAGTTCATTAATGTTGCAAGGACGCCTTCACGTAATTTCTTAAAGTAAAGGGTAGGACTGTACTCAACAGAAACTTAGTTGCTCTTAGTGAGATCTTCTAACAGTTAATCGTGGGAAGCACTAAGATTGCCTGAGGAATTTTCAACATCAAGAGCCTCTTGAAAATAGGATGACATAAGATATAGTTAAATGTGTCTTCAGGCAGGACTGCCTGATTTCTTGGTGTTCCCGATGGTTTTAAGAAGGTAACTGGCAAATTACAGTGATAGATTATTATTTCGTTCATCAGTAAATTCAGTCTGGAGTATCTGACAGTAATGTGTCTATTAGTTGTGAACTATTCTGATTCTTTGCAATTCCATTCCTGTACTACTTTGCACCGTACCTGGACCAGCTCACTTGTCGGTGTGCTCTCTGCTCTTGCAGTTGTGCTTACTGGATCTCACCTTCCTGGTTGGGCGGGGTTGTGCTGCCAGCTTTGGTTTACGTGTAACTGAACGCTCTAGGATTTTTGTTCTTGCCTTGTGAGAGCTGAAGAAGCGCTAGGTACCGGATCTCTTTGTCCTCGGAAGGGAAAATGTCAGATACAAAAACTGTTAGCTTGCTGAAGACCTAATATATCTGGATTTGTTATATGGGCTGCTTAAACCAGAAAGACTCAGTGATTAAATAGGAAAAACACTTTGCACCCTAGGACACTTGGGCAATTAAATTTTCCAGAACTTTACTATTTAGCATTTTTCATAGTTCTTTAAGCCTTGTTTGGCTGCTAAAGAATGTTTACTTTATAAATCTGGCCTCTTATATTTAATTACCCTACTGAAACTTGTGGCCATTTACAAACCTATATGCATTTGCAGTGCTGTAAACCTGCCTCTGTGTACTGAACTCTTGATACTCTGTCTCTCCTCCAGTGCTCTTGTCAACAGCTGCAACCTTTCCTATCAGCAGACGCATTTGCTCTTTTGGCAGGATCCTTCCCACGGATGAGAAGGTCTTTAGTGCAATGATGGATAGCAGTGCTAACATTTGAACTACAACAAGAAGGGAACGTTTTCAGAAACGTTACGTACAGTCTTTAGAGTGCAGCTGAGCGAAACACTTGTGATCCTGGCAATTTTTCAGCCAGCTTCTGCACTGGTAAACTCAAAAGCACTTCCTGGTTTATTGTGAAGCGGTCACTAAGCAAAAAGTAAAACTGAACATGCCTTGCAAGGACAGAGTGCCTTGATGAAACCTAAACTTCTGGTTTACCTCTTATGCTGCACCAGCCCTCACAAAGTCTACGAAATTCAGATCGTGTTACTAAGGAGGGAAAAGCTGTGAATAAACTTCTCCATCTCTCTTCTACATGCTCCCTTTTCCACTTCTAATTCACATCCTAATACGCACAGATTAAAAATGCATGTAAACAAAAATATTCATGAAGCTGTTATGTTTTATAGATCCTGTGCTTTGTCCATTACTTTAGATTGTAAACATTTTCAACTAGGGATTGTATTTCCCCTACATCTGCACGGTTGCACATGGGACTTTTAGCAGCTAGTACATATTAGCCTTTTTTATTCATTATTACTAATAAAATTTAAGTGATGCATCATAAACCTTGAGATATTCATATTACTTTAATAGATAAGGTATAATTTACTTTGTGATAACTTCCTCTGTTGTTTTTGTCACTATTACTGATTTAGAATATTTTGAGTGGATTTGTGGAAAACTAAAATTCCAAGCGAGTAGTCATTTAACTGCCACATAAAGTGATCTTTCTAACTGAACTGTCCACAGTCAATATTACATAAGAAATAGATGGAGGGACAGATCAAATGGAGTTTAGTTCTTACAAAGGAGAAGTTCCTTAAAATACCTTACCACAAAAAGTGAAGAAATGGGAGGCCTTGGCACAGACATTTTAAGTTGTAGTTAAATATCTTTAGGTAGCTTATAGAAGTTTAGATTTTGGACAAATGATACCTAGTCCTTACAACCACACATCTCTTACCTTTGGAAAAGAAAAAGTGTTTTTGAAAGAGCTGCCGCAAGATGCTATTCCTGTTTCCAGTCTCAAGAAAGCGAGTCGGTTGAGACTGCCCGGCCTACCCCGCTGTCTGCGGTGACTTCTGGGCGGGTTATTCCAACAGCTGAGGGGGGCAGAAGTCTCACAGACGGCTAAGCCTGTACAAACGTCACTAAAGGCAGAAGGAAGCACGGCGGGGCAGCCGAACACGGAGCCGGTGAGGCTTCCTCCGCCCAGCCCAGCTTCTCAGAGGCCACCTCGGCCTCGCTACCGCGGGGAATGATGGAGGAGCTTCGGGTTCCCGCAGCGCCTGGGCGCGGGAGGGCTCCCGGAGGCAAGGGCCGGCGTTACAAGTCCAGAACGTTCTCTCCCTCCTCCAACACGAGTTACGCGTGAGGCGTCGCAGAAGGGACCCGCAGCGCCGGCAGCGACGCCGCCGGTTCGAGGCTCGCTCCCTCCCGCGCTCTGCTCCCCTGAGGCGGCAGCGCCTCACGGCCCCCCTCGCCCCACAGACCGATCCCTCCAAGGCCGCGCAAGGGGGCGGCCGGCGCAGGCCGCCCGCCTGCCACGCCGCGGCGGTCGCGGGATGAGTCAGCCCCGCCGCCTCCAGCGGGCGGGCCGCCGGGCCGTCCCGGGGCTGAGCAGTGGGACGTCTCCCCCGAGGAGGGCGACACGCGCGACTTCCCTCCGGCGTGAGGCGGGGGCCGAGGCGCTGGCCCGCGCCTCACCGGGCGGAGGCGCCGGGGGCCGAGGGGAGCCGCCACCCGGCCCCTCAGGCAGCGGCTTCGCCGGGCGCCTCGCCCCGCCCCGCCCGGCCAGGCCCCCGCCGGCGGGCGGGGGGGGCGAGACTCTCTGGCGGGGGCGGGGCCTGCGAGCCCTGACAGCCAGCGGTAGCCAATGGGGAGAGAGGTCGCGGTGGTGGGCGGACCGCCCGCCGAGCCGCCTCCGCGGCGCTATAAAGTGCGGTACCCGGGGGGGCGCCGCGAGGTGGGTGCTGCGGCGCGGAACCGAGCGGGCAGGCGGGCGGTGCGGCGCTGCCGGGATGGGTAACACCGTCGCTAGAGAGGATTTCGAGTGGGTCTACACGGACCAGCCTCATGCCGACCGCCGCAAGGAGATCCTGGGTGAGGAGCGGGGATGGTGGCGGCGACGGTGCCGTCGCTCCTCGCCGCCGGTCTGCGTGGCGGGGGGGGGGGAGACACGGACACGGGGACGACACCCCACAAAATGGCTGCCAGCCGCCCGCGCCGGGGGGCGCGGCGGAGAAGGCGCCGCGGCGGAGGGCCCGTCCCTCGCCGCCAGCCGTTAGAGGCTCCCGGCGGCGGGGCGGGGACGGCAGGCGCGGGCTGAGGCGTGCGGCCGCGGGGCCGAAGTCGGGCCGGGCCGGGCCCGCGTGAGGGGAGCGGCGCTGGCCGCGTACGTGGAGGCGGGAGCCGCCGCCTTGGCGGCGCTGGCGGGGGAGGGGAGGAAGGAGCCGGAGGGCGGCTCGCCGCCCGCGAGCCCCGAAACGTGGGGCGGGCCGGGCTTCCATTTTGAGCTACGAGGCGAGCGCCGAGCAGCTGCGG
This sequence comes from Astur gentilis, assembly GCF_929443795.1. Lineage (NCBI taxonomy): Eukaryota > Metazoa > Chordata > Aves > Accipitriformes > Accipitridae > Astur > Astur gentilis. Next base: position 14,623,614 of record NC_064909.1, read on the forward strand.
AGCGGTGCCGGAGGCTGCCGGACAGCGGTGCGGGCGGTGAGGTCACCCCTCCCCGCGGGGGCTGCGGGCCGCTCCCCGCCCGCTGCCGGAGCGGCCGGCTTCCGCAGAGCCCTTCGTGCGGGTAGGAAACGAGCTGGATAACTGACGAGGCGTCTGCTGGCCGTTATGAATAGGTCGCGCGTCGTGTGTGGAGGTCGTCGCGGCACCCAATAGTGGTGGTAAATAACCGCGTTTTCAAGTACGGTTTCTAAATCGGCCCTGAGCTTACTTGAGCTCTTCTGAACTGCTGGTGGGTTGTCAGTTCAAAGCCATTTCCTTCCTGGGTAGGCTGGAGGTGGTACTGGTGCTTGCCATGTAGGTGCGTAGTTGCTGAGCAACAGCAAAATGTCAAAAGGATTTAATTCTAAAGGATTCTTTGTAGCAATGAATGTCACCAGTGGAAAGGTGGTGTGTTTTCATTAGCTTTGCAGACCTATCCTAATTGGGAGGAAGGGCAGAAATTACTATGTATCTGCTTTTGTAATCTAACTGGGATAGTTGGCTGTGAGGAGAGCTTCTAAATAATTCCTTTTTTGTTTAATTGTTTCCCATCTAGCGAAACATCCAGAGATAAAAGCGTTGATGAAGCCAGACTACAACTTGGTCTGGGTGGTTGTGTTGATGGTTCTTGCCCAGTTGACTGCGTTTTATCTAGTTAAGGACTTGGACTGGAAATGGGTAGTCTTCTGGGCATATGTTTTTGGAAGCTGTATTAGCCACTCCATGACTCTGGCTATTCATGAGATCTCTCACAATAGTGCCTTTGGCAACAGCAAAGCAATGTGGAATCGATGGTTTGGAATATTTGCCAACCTCCCTCTTGGTCTCCCGTACTCCATATCCTTCAAGAGATACCACATGGATCATCATCGTTACTTAGGAGGCGATGGAATTGATGTGGACATTCCAACCAACTTTGAAGGCTGGTTCTTCTGCACCCGTTTTAGGAAGTTCATATGGATTGTTCTTCAGCCTTTTTTCTATGCGATTAGACCTCTCTGCATCAATCCCAAACCCATTACTCGACTTGAAATAATCAATTTGTTGGCTCAGCTTTCTTTTGATGTTGTGATATATTACTTATGGGGAGTCAAATCCATTTTTTACATGCTTGCTGGTTCAGTACTTGGACTTGGGTTGCACCCAATTTCAGGACACTTCATAGCTGAACATTACATGTTTTTAAAAGGACATGAGACTTATTCCTACTATGGGCCACTTAATTTGCTCACTTTTAATGTTGGCTATCACAATGAACATCATGACTTCCCCAATATTCCTGGCAAGAGCCTTCCACTGGTAAGTTTGCTTCCAAGGTTATTACTTTTTCTTAAAATACGCCCTACTTTAACTTGAAAATCAGATAGAAAAGTGATAGTTAGAAGAATGGAACTTGGGAGATAAAAAAAAAAAAAACCAAACCAAAACAAAACCCCCCAAAAAAACCCCCAAAACCAAAAACCAACCAACCAAAACCCCCCAAACCAGACAAAAACCAGATCAATTTCTAAATTGAGTGAAGCAGTGGGTAATTACTTACCATTTTAGTGGTAGCCTGAACAAGCTTCCAATGTGCTGGCTGCTTAAGCCTCTTCCATAAAAGGAGAGGGGAGGAAATGCATGTCTTGTGGTTTGCACTAACTTTAGTTTTCTGTAATTACAACCAGCTTTCTGTCATCTTTGGTTTGTAAGCATGCAGGAAACTAGTTCAGAATCTGCAGATACCTTCAGAGATTCGTTGGCTCTGTCTTTGAAATCTTAAGGAAAATATTCTAATTCATGCTTATCCTTCAGTCTCTTCCATCACGGACATTGTCTGGTGGGGAAAAGAGGTGGTTTGAGGTATTGCTAATGTTTATTGTACTGTTGACAAATGTTTAATAGCTTTCTACTTTGGAGCAGCTCAGTTTCCTCTGGTGAGAACCTTTGAACCTTAAGTAAGTATCAGCTGTACATTAACAGAATTAAGGCTTCAAAGCTAAGACTTAAACCTGTCACATCTGCATGAGTAGCAAGTGTCAATTTTCAAACTAGTTCTCCCCACTTCAGTCTTTGCTAGTTTAAGCAGGAGCTTAATTCTCATTGTATAGGGGTTTCCCAATTGTAGCATGGGAACACAGGGTTCCAGGGTTACACCTAAAACTTACCTTCAATGAAAAGTATTTTTCATCAGACACTAAATTTGCAATCTGGCAGCAGCTGTGGTGTTTGTATTTTATCTTTGTTATTGTACTTGGTAATAGTAAAACCTTGTAAGCTTGTGCCTTTTGTGCAGTCTAAACTTGATTGTTATTTCTGATGTCAGTGGTGGAACTGTAGATGAAATAACTACTCCAGCACTTCTTTAATGAGGCACGTAAATTCTGGAATTGGTTTGTTGAGATTTTGGTTTTGTGGTTTTTGTTGGTTTGGGGGGAAAAAAAACCAAAAACAAAACAAAAAACACCAAGCCTTGATGATTTCTCTTATTCATTGATTTCATTTTCAAATATAGCTAAAGTTGCTTTAACTCATCTTTGATACCTAGATCTGTGCTGGTGAACCAGCATTTCACTTCTCGCACCAGTACTTAAATTGGAAATAGGGAATGTTTTTTTTCCAAGTATTTAATGGCAGAGGTAAATAGCCAGCTCTGCTACAGGACTCTTAACCCACAGCTCTGATAAGAAGACAAAGCCTTCTTTTAGAACAGTGTAGTTAATTTGATTGGACTGGACTCTGCTGTGTTGTGTGCTAAAGATCACTGAAGTACTTAACACTTGATTCCAGCTGGGGTACTGGTGAGCTGAGAATAATTACTGTTGAATAAAAGTATACTGGCTTGATGCACTATTCTATGGGTGTGATGACGGATCAAAATGATCTTCAGCTCTAAACCAGGCATGCAAATCTCTTGGGTTTGTTTGTTGCTTATACAAATTAATATTTTTTCTTCTGCCTAAAGCTATGGAATTTAGTGAAAAATCAGCTTTGTTCCATTCAGGTTTTTAAGGCCTTAGGTGGTTGGCCTTAAATATCAGTAAATATATCTAACTGAAACTCCAGCTCTCTTAGTTTAGAACAGTGGTCCAGTCAGCATGTACATCTGAGAATAAAATCTTTTGAAGCAGTTTATATTCATTATTTAATGTCTGTCTACAGAAACAAGATGTTCCTCAGAAACTAGATGTTTTTTCTTCTGAGTACTGAGGTTTGAAACTAAATGTAGAAATAGCTGTGTTAAACATCTCTTCCTAGAACTTACAATATCCTTTTTAGTGATACTCATATACTTACGAGCCAGTGCTGATCTGAGTCACCCACTTCCACTAGCCACCAAACTGCTTGCTTTTGTGAGCTATATAATTCCATAGGTAGCGCAGTGAACAGCCTTCAGTATGCTAACAGAGTTTGTTCAGGTTAGCTTCAATGTAAAAGTTTCACATGACATTTACTTAACCAGGGAGTTGCTTTTTCCTTCAAGAAACTTTCACATTGTGGCACTAGTAGCCTTTCTTGTAGAATCTAACATCTAAAAATGAAACTTCTAGTATTCTGCATTAAGCTACAGGTTAGGGATTGTAAAGTTGTCGTGACTGGTGCTAATAGAAATAGTAAGTAAACCTTGTATCTATTTTTTAGGTGAAGAAAATAGCAGCTGAGTACTATGACAACCTGCCACAATATAACTCTTGGATAAAAGTACTGTATGACTTCGTGATGGATGACACAATCAGCCCATATTCACGCATGAAAAGGCAATTAAAGGGTGAAGTGAAGCAAGATTAAACTTCTGGCAACCAAAAAACTTTGAAATGTCTGCTTGCTTTAAAGTGGCTGGTATAAGGTCTCTGGCTAAAGCTGTTCACCAGTGTCCTGAATTAAGATCTACAGCAACATAGCAATGCATCCTTAAGGATTTTTGTAGCAGACTCCTACCAGCTATAACATTCCTCACAGTCCTCAGATTCATTGGCTTGATGTGTCTATGTTTGCCTAAGGATCAGTGTTATATGCATAACGCTAAATCACTTTGTTACAGAATTTACTTTGGCAGGCGTTAAATCTATATAAAATATCTGTCTGCCTCTTAATATTTGAAAAGTTCTCAATGTAGTACACTGCCCACAACATGCTATTTAGATGACTGTAGTGTTAAAATGCTGTACCTGTTAATTTTAACCTAACATGATTTGTTAACTTAAACCTTCTGTTGAACCTGTTTCCTAACTTATGGGTGGAAGAACTAAATTTGCACAGAAATGTTAAGTCTGCTTTTGTTTAAATATGTAATGTGTCATTTGAAGCATTGCTATAAAGTTCTACCTTTTCTACTGAAAGTACCTTAAAGGAGCAATCTATCAGAATGAAACTGGCATCTTTGAGATGGCTTGTGTGACTTCCTTGTAAAAAGGTGGGGAATTCAAGGGTATTGCCAACTTTGTGGGTCCCCACCTACTGCCTAAGCTGCTTGTGTTAGCATATAGCTTGTGCAGCTAGCATTTAGAGTTGTATTGTGTAAGCCACTAAGTAACTTAATATAACTGATTAGGTTTTTCATAGTGGAAAAATCCTGTTACAGTTTGGGGTCTTCTGATCTGCAAAGAAAAATTATTAGGCTTGTCCTAACAGGTTCTGCTGTTACCATGGTTTTAAATGCTCAATCTATAAATATTTACACTCATTTGGAAGTTTGGCTTATATGGAAAACTGAATCAATTGAAGCTGACACTGTTCTGGCAAACAAGGCTAGCTACAACCACTGATGACTCTACCTATTAGGCATATTAGTCATTTGTGTACACAGAAAGGTGTTGCTAAATGATCTTGGATTTTTTTCCCCCTCTAAACCTACAGTAGCCTATGTGAACCCTTGTCATTCTTGCATATTAAAATGTGGTTAGAGCACAGGTGGTGATATCAAATTCTCTGCTTAAGAAGTTTTTAAATTGTGAACAAAGAATGGATAGACTTGCTGAACGCTGAAGAATCTCTACATACCTCAGCACAGTATATTTGCCTTCTATCATCTAATGCATTGATGATGGCTTTAAGCTGTCAAAGATGGCTACAAATCACCCTTAAATCTCAAATGGTGATCCCATTATATGTTCTTCACTTATCTGAAAGATGGAATTGTTGAAGGTGGAAGCCTTAGCTGCTCTCCACACTGGTCTGCTGTAAGTAACTTAATTTTTAGATGCCTTCAACTCCTGCATTTTGGGTTTTTTTGGAAGAAGCTGCTTGCCTGACAAGAATGTGTTGGTATGTCTTAACCCTTGGTTGCTTGCAGTCCTGTTTTTAATGTGTATTTTGTTTAAGTGTGGGCCCTTATCTGTGGTTAAACAACAGAAATGGTATGGAAGTGTGCCAACTACTTAAGTGACTTCATGATGCCAATAACATGCTAGGTAGCCAGCATATTGCTCAGGGTAGAGTGTAATATCAAAATATATTTTATCCAGTATTTTTACATGTAATTAAAAGCAAAGATTAAAGTAATATTGGGTGAATTTTTGACTGGTCCCCTTATGATGGACTTTAAGCTTTAGAGAAATTTAGTATTTTTAAAGCAGATGCAAGTCCTGTTCTATTGAGTGGTGTATAGATGAACTGTAAAGAATCATTGCCTTTCCTTTCTACTCAGAAGAAAACTGACTGGTTGAAAGACTTGAATAGGCTTAAGAAGTTGCAAAACAGTTTATTTTTAAGCTGCTTCTGCACAATTGCTCCATTTAAGAACTGAAAGGTGGAATTAAATCTCTGGTGTCGATGGTTTACCATAGCTGGATGAAGGATTGAAAGTGTCTCCAAAAAGTTTTATGGCTAAAAGCTAAAGTTAAGAAATTCAGTTATCCTACATGAATACTTAAGATAACCAGAGTTCAGAGTCAAAAATTTTATACTTAGGCTTAGTGACCTACTTGATGGAATCACTGATGCCCCTTACTGCCCTCCCAATGGGTAGTGCAAGTGCGAGTTTCTACTTTTAAACAGGACTGAAGTTGCCATCTCTAATGTTTAAAATTGCAAATGTTGCTTTAAGGTGTTATGACTATGATCTTCCCTTCCAACTCTGACTATGCACTATTTTCACTTCAAGAGCTGCAGAATAGTGGGGAATTCTGAGGGATAGATCTATGCTTGCGATAATCTTTCTGAAACATCTGCTACTGGCTACCTATTGGAGAACACTTAGTGGACTAGGTTAATCTGGGCCAGTGAGACTTAAGTTTGGATCTAAACCATGGTCTGATTCTTGCCAAGCATTGGTAACTACCACTCTTAGGCACATAATTTCTATGTATTGCACAAGAGGCCTTGGCATCTAACTGCAGTAATAGGGATTTTGCTAGAAGCAGATCATCTGAAAGTTAACCTATATTGCAGCATAGTTTCATCCCTAAAAAAAAACCAGTTAGAAGCATTTCTGAACCACTGGTAAAAGGAATTAAGGCCAGCTGGACTACTTGGCCTGTGTTTGATATATTCTAAATGAATAACTAGTTTTTTCCAGTCATAATGTGGTGTTTAGGCCAAGGCATGGCACAAAAATAAGAAACATTATTTTAACAAATTAAATAATTTTCATTAATGCTATTAAAATATATCTGGCAGAAACAGCTTAGTATAATTTTTGAAATATTTTATCTGAAAGTTGCAGGGAGCTTTGACTAACCAGTGAAAAACAAATAAAACCTAAAGAGCATTAAGAACCCTGACAACCCAATTTTTTTTTTTAAATAAATTATTCAGATGGAATGAGTCAACTTTGGCCTTCCTACATGCTTGTTAGGGTTTGTTCCTTTCTGTGCAACTAAAGCATCTTACTAGATTGTCAGTTTGGCAAACCTCTCATTTGTGTGAAATCAGCCAGGAGTTTAACTGTCAAAACACAGCTGATTTTGGGTCAGCTGTGTTAAAGATATCCAAGTATTTTAGCTGCAGTTAAATTGTGGAGAGGTCTGCATCCCCTTCAGGGCTTTCAGAGTAACTTAAGTTTTCAGAATAAACTGCCTTGCATGGCTTTCAACATCCCTCCCCCAATTATTTGAAGCTGCTTAAGTGGAATAAGTAATGCATTCTGGAATCTGATCATACTAGGCATGAGTTTTCCCACAGGACAGGCGTGGGTATATTCCTCTTTCAGAACAACTCTTGCCTCTGGCATTCTTGTTTTGCTGTTGAACCTGTCTGTTCCACAACAGTGGCCAATTAACATGTGTTAAATGGGTGCATCTTTCTGGCTACAGAGCTCCATACTTTCAGATCAAGGGCAAGACTTCCCACCTGGAACCAGAAGTCAGTTGAAAAGTAGTTAAGACTTGGTTCTGCATCTCAGAATTCCTCTGATTAAGTCTTTAAATGTAGCCAGCAAGCATGTAACACATACTTAAAAGTCTACAGATGTTGAGAAATGGATCTGTTCTAGGTAAGGGGACACTGCTAGGTAATGAGCTCAGTGGTTCACCCCTGCCTTCTTGGCATTTATTCTTGTATTAGATGAGGTGGCATGCCACAGTAGAACTTTGTTCATTCCTTATTTAATGATAAGGTTCAGCAACAATAATGTCAATGCTATAGACTGCAGGCTGCCGTACTAATGCTGCTGGACAAATGGGAGAAAAGTCACTTTCAAGTAGTGATCTTGCATGATAAGTGGTCTAAGACACAGCTTTTGGGAAGTGTACTCCTCTGCAATTTGAGAGAATCTCAAAACACTTAAGGCAAAACAAGTTCTGGTATTTGAGCTTGCACGTTGCAAAGCACAGGAGCCGCTTTGGGTCTGCCCAGATGGCTTCTGCAAGGTCCTAGGAAAACAATCTGACAAATAGGTGTGTCTAGATCATGCAGATATGCCTTTAGTATAGCAACCTGAACTCTACATACACAATTATCTCTTCTCTATCAAATCCTCTATTTCACAATCAATCAAGCCTGCAGTGGTATACAAGACTTCAGTGAGAATGAAAACATTGAAGAAGTTTCTTATTGAGCCAAGAATGAAGACAGTTGTGTGTGGAGTTTATTTTTTTCCTGCTGACGGTTCCCTGTCCTGCCTCTGCCCCTATCCATGCTTAAGCTAGGATCTAATATGCTCTGGGACAGAATCATTCTTGTGATTTAGATATGTGGCTAGCCTCAGGAAAAGGGACAGAAGAATGGCATGATGAACAATTTCTTGTCACAACAGAAACAAGATGACTAGAGGGAAAACCTCCTCTAGGCATGTCTGCTAGGAGGGGTGGTAGCTGCAAATGCAGAACACAGTGGTCTCTATTGCATGAAAAGGCTTGTTCCTTAAAGCATTCCCTTTTCTGTGTACAATTACAAGGAATCTTGCATTTTATTTCTTATCAAGTTATTTTTTTAGTGGTAAGTGCTATAGCCTAAGCAGAATTTCCCCCAAGAAAAAGTAGCAGTGTGGGTGCAGCACTTCCTTGTGTGAACAGTCAAATAGAGTTCAGTTGCCTACCCTTGTCTGCTCCTTGACACACATGCAGCCCAGACAAGGTAAGCAAACATGATATGGACATTTGACTGATCTGGCTTTTTCTGCCTTTCAACTTCAGATTTTCTTGTAAATTCAAACCCTCCGGCACCCCACTTCCTCACATGTTAAGAAGAACCATCATCAGACACCTTGTATATTAAACATATGTTTTATGCTAGAACTCTTGACAAGACTATATTGTTATTACTACTTCAACAGTATTTCCTTCTTGGTCTTGCCTTGCAAGTCCTACCTTGCTTTCTTCTTCCATATATACACAGGAATAATACCATCATAAGAGGGAAGGAGGAGAAAATTCTTAGGTGAGTATGCCAGGGCTTAAGGACTTTACTCCTTCATAAGCTCATCAACTGCAGCTATCCTTAAGCATGGTAGCAGGATTTTCTTCTATATATCCATAAAGGAGAAATCAGTCATGTGGTTATTTATTTTCAACTGTAGAATGGCTTGCTTGCCACACTTTTTTTCTCAAGAAAGGATGACAGATATTTCTAAACAGTATTACTTAAGTGTATCAGTTAGACCTCTTTTAATTTCTGGTTTGAGGTTTTATATATAGTTTGTTGTGAAACCAATGCATGCTGCAGGCAGGTAAAAACAGCAATGGCCTTTAGAATTACCATATCTAAAAGCAGAATGGGTGACAGTTTCAAAATTGATAATTGAGGTATCATATACTGTTTTGATGGGGCTCCTGCTTGGTTCTTTTTTCATTAGTAAACTCTCAAACACTGAAGTGAATTGAGTGTATTATTGTACTGAAAGAGTTCACAGCTTACTTTCACAGTTGTAGCTTCCTATAAAGCAAAACTCTTTTACTTAAAGGTGGTAAAAAACCTGCAAAGTTGTAGATTTAGAGCTAAAACAGGAAAAAGTTCATGTAACAGGGGTAGTTTTTATATAGATCTGTACAGGACATCTAGATAAGATTTTTTACATTAAAATTGGTCACTTAACTGATATGTACTAATTGCATTGCCTCACAGTAATGAACATCCACAGATGAAACTACTCTGAGATAAAAAGGACGATCCTTCATCTTGGATTTCTGGGAATCGCAGTAATTTGTGAAGCTCCAAGCCTGATTTACAATTACAAGTGGACACATCATCTTCTGCTTTATAGGCAGGGACTTCATTTGTTAGTCATATGGCCCACAGCCTGAGTCACTGAATCTCAGGCTTCCCTCGAAGAGGGAGGAAGGAAGTATCATACCATGTTGTGCAAAAATCACAGTGGTAAGTACAAGCTGCCCTGAGTGTCAGTATTTTTATAACCCAAGTGTGTTGTGATTAGTTATTTGTAATAACCTTCCACATTTACCTCTGGGGAAAAATGTACAAAATCTTTCATCAGATGGCAATTCAAAGAAGACTCTAAGATGTAAGGCACTGTTCCCTCTCAAGGCAAGGTCAGTTAAAGTTAGATCAGGTTGTTCAAGGTCACATCTGGTAAAGCATGGCAATTTGTTTAAACAAGTTATGATTTGAGTAGGAGATTAAATGATCTCCTCCATCTTAAAGTAGGGGTGATGGTTACAGAATAAATGTTGCTTACAAAAACTATTTTACTGCTTTTTAGATGGAAATTTCATTACTTCAAAAATTATTTAAAGTTTGGTGTTATCAAACTTAAAAGACTTTCTATGAAACTTGCTAGCAGAAATCATCCATTTTCTTTTCTGATCCTTGACTGATGGTTGCAGTGCTTTTAGAAGGAATAAGGCTGATCAAAGATAGGAACTGACATTAATCCTTAAAGAACTTTGTAGAATGACAGTGGTAAAAAAATCCATGAAGGCTTGTAGGTTTCAGAAATTAGTTGCTTGGTGTCTCTTACATTTCAGTGTTTTGTCTTAACTCAGATACCTCCCAGTTTGCTGATGCTGAAAGTTATGTTTCCAAGACCGTCTTTCCAAGATGGAATTTCTTGTATTTAACACCCCCCACCCCAAATCCCCAAACTTGAGGCTCTTGGCCTGTTTCTTAGAACAGTAACATTTTCCTTCCTCCACAGGATATCAAAACATGTGAGTTAAATTCAAATCCATAATAGAATTTTTTGTTGTTGCAGATTTGTAAAAAAAAAAAAATTGAGAACCAGCTTGTTAGATAATTTACTGTTTCAAATGTTTCTTAAGTGGCTGTTATATCACAATACCATAGCACTTCTCGGATTTCCAAACTTTACTCTGTCCTAGATAAATTTAAGACTTCTTGCCATCTGTGGATAGTTTCTTTTGATAAAGTGAAGGGAAGCTGTTAGAAGCTTGGAGAACCGGTGCTGGCACAATCAATGTGTCACTGTATTTGGGAAAGGCATGATTAATGGTATAACATACAGTGCAGCACTTTCCCAGTCTACTTTCACAGCTGTCTTCTCCCAGTGATTCTTCCAGAGTCATCGTTCTTGAAAACAGCTGTTTTAATTTATGGTTGATAACAGCTCTTTGAGCAGTGTAAACACTTTGAAGGGTTAGCCTGTCTCCCTCTAAGGGATTTCTGATTAAGGGCATGAAATGTTCAGAATGGTATTAGCTCTTTAGCAGTAAAAGCATTCATTTTTAAAATGTAAATGGTGATAAGCAGGACGTGTGTATTGTATCTTTTATTCTGGAAGTAGTTAAATTAAGGATGGTTTAGAGCAGTAGGTTATGATGACCTTTTTTCAGGCACAGTTTAAAAAGTTGAGAGATTTAGTACAGCTTCTTTCAAACCTGTCTCTTGAAATCAGATGCAGGTATTACAAAACTCTCCACCAACGTAGAATTAAGTCCCTCCTGGGAATTGTCCAAATGTATCACCTGCACAGTGACTGATGCAGTTCTTCATACATTATTTGATCCTAAGAGTGCCAAGATGAGAGGAAAAAAATACTTCAGACAATGGTAAAAAATCATGCAAGTGACTTTCACTTTGTTAAACAAACCAGCTATATGAGCCACTAGCTATATTTTAAAACATTTACAGACAAAAAAACTAAATAAGGCAATAGCCCACTACCCTGGCTCATAAACGAGGTTCTCCAGTGATAGTCACCAATGATATGTAGTTAAGAGAAGCCTTTGGCACACTTCTTAGATTTAATATTGCCATGCTGCGTTCAGATTGCAGATTCACTAAGAAGATACTGCCCTCTTTACTAGGGGAACTGCTGAATTGATACTTTACTCCCTCACCTAGTTCTGCCAAAATGAACTGACAAGATCTTCTTTTGCTAGTTCCTTAATCCTTTTCATGAATCACTCAAAATAACAGTTTTGAGGAAAAGAATGATTAAAGATGTTAACTTCCACTGAAATAACTGGCTTCAGAAGGTGATGTCTGTCCCTAGTTTTAAGAACAACTTATTTTGGTTTGTCTCGAGTCAACCAATTAAACCAAAAGCAAGTTAATGGAACTGAGATGTGTATGGGAGGGGAAAAGGAAAAGAGTTAGAAGGACTAAACTAGCGAGATGCAGCTTTTTTATTTTCCAGTATTCATAAGAAGGTATGTAGAGAGTTTTTGTCAGCTTCAATTTGTGTTGCAGATAAGTAGCAGCATCTGGAAATGGGAGATGAGTTTCTTGTACTCCAAAAGATATTTCAAAATACCTAACAAAATTCTTCAGATGGATATAACTGATGTATAGGGCTCTGAGACATGGGACATTTAAGTTGCCTTTGAGATGCAGAATGACATTTCTGGTTAACTCCTAAGAACCAGAAGAGTACGTACTAACACTTAGCAGCGATTGCCATGTTAGAGGGGATGTTTTAAGTTTTTGTGGCTGTTGCTTCTGAACCGTTTGTTTAATAATTAGCAGAGGAGAAGAAATCAACCACCAATACCATCTTTAAAGGGTCTTGGAGCCAAAGATCACTGACCATCACCAGACAATAATAATGAAAGGAAATAGTTAACTAGTTAACTTCTCTCTGGCTAGCGTTCAAAGTGAATATATTAATGTATTTTGGCTGCAGTACACTCTTGGCAACACAGAGACCTATATGCAAAAGCTCTGCAGCAATAACAATTCCTCAATATATAAACTTCTCAATTACAGTAAGATGATTGAACAGCTTTCAGTTATTAAAGAACAGGTCATAAGGAAACCTTTAAAACAAACTTCCTTGATAAATGCAAATAATGAAAAGAGTGATAAGAAATAACTAGGATGGTAAAGTGTATTTTATGTCCTATCTCAAAATGCTGCCTTTTGCATGTTAACAGAAATGGTTGAGCATCTTTGGGTGTCACATCCATCTAGGGGGGAAAAAAGGTAGTGGCAAGGTGTGGTATACTCTAAAGCCCTCAATTTTTAACTAAAAATTCCACGGACATAAGATGTTAACGTCAGATCAGTTACTAATCTGGGAATGTCAATGAGAAGTCCAAGGAACCATACTAAGAGATAACCCTGATAGCATAGTAATCAATCTACATGCAATGCATCATCTGCAGCTGAAAAGGGAAACTTTAATTTCTGACCTTGTAAAAAACGTCAGGTTTGCTTAATGCAGAAACAGATAGTGTCAGTTTGAAATACGTTCAAGTATAGTGCAACCTTAACTATTCCCACCAGTCTCCAGCATAAAAAGAGTGTCCTTTCTAGGGGAGTAGTGAGTCCTGCACACTTGCAGCTTATCTTACCTTTTTTGATACTGAAGATTTCACTTTCCTAAAAGCTTCTTCAAAGTGTTTACGGGAGATCTTGATTTCTCCTTAAAGAACAAAGCATAATAAATTAATAAAATTGCAGGCAAGTGACAATGAAATGATTGTTGCATGTATTTCAAGGCAGCATTCATGAAACTTAACTAACTGCATGTGCTAGTCAGTTGGATGAGATCTGATTCAGTAGTGTTAGGAACACCTGAACTCTTGTATTTTATGTAGCCTCCTGTCTATGATCTTTGGGAAGATCTTAATCCCTCTATCCCTTGCACCTTAAGCCAAGGAACACTTACTTGTTTCTGAAAGTTATTTTAGGTATTAGTGTTTCCACCTGCAGATTGAGAATTTCATTCTCAAAGATGCCAAGTTAACTGCAGCTTACATCAAATCCAGTTAGAATTCAAGTCCCTTGACCCTTCTGGAAGTGAATGCCTCTAATCTTGCTGCTTCCAGTTCTGGCCTTCATTTTCTATACATATTTAATATTAAGCTTCCCTACAGAGTGTTATTTAGTAAGTACCTAGAAAACATTTTGTTATCATTCCAATTCTACTGCAGGATGCTCAATTCCTAAACAAGTGACTTCATATCATTGCCTTGTCCAGCATTACCCAGAAGTGATGAAAGCTTTCACTTTTACAACTCCCTCTGTTTAAGTTTATGCAAATTGCCTTTTTGACCTTAATGCAGCTATCCACAGTAATTATTCCTAATCCCAACCTTTTGAACAGGTTTTTTTTAGTATGCTAAAATGTAAGCATACCTCAAATCATGGATTCCTTTGCTCTCACAAGCAAGTGCCTTGTTTAATCTAGACTTCAGAATCCCAAGATACCAATCCTATACAGATTCATTACAATGCTAACATTATGCACAGGTATCAGATAAGATAGAGGTACAAAAAGTATGTCTTTAGAGTCAATTTGGTGCATTTTTTAAAATGTATTTCATTAAGACACTTTTTCTTCCACAGATACGTATTGCCACTACCTTTGCATACATCTTTGTAAGGTGAAATGGGATGGGCTGACATGAAAAAACTGTTAAGATTCCTCATTAATATAGTTGATGTCTGAGTTTAACAAAAATCTGCTGATACAGCAAAAGACTACATAGCAGATAGAAGGCACTAAATTAAAGATGAGAACTTGTTTAAGGTATAAAACAGAACAGCAGATAGTCTACAATTACTATTACTTGCTTTAAAGTAAAGATGAAGGTTAAAGTTCACTGAACTAAACATACAACCTTGCTGCTCTCTCATCTCAATTCTCTGAAGCTCTTATTCAAGATTCCCATTACCATATAAAGTTATACCAATATAAATGAAGATGTAAATTTAAAATATGAGCATTTTAACTTATTTCCTCAAGGAAACACTACTTGTAGTAAGAAAAAAGAGTTCAATTTGGGTCTTTCATAGAAACCAAATTAAGATTGAATCATCAAATATTTTTTTTTCCTATTTATGTAGGTAAGTTAAGGATAGCTGGTTCCCTTTCGTCTTAATTTGAAAGTATCAAACAAGGACCAGATCTTGCTTTTCAAATTCAACCACAAAGTCTTTAATTAATCTCACTTGTTAAACCACACTCGCTTTTAACTGCTGTAACAAGAAGTCTTATAGACTCTTTGCTTAAGAAGATCAGCTTTACAGACTATGCAGGTGCTATGGGGTCACTGGCTATCTCTTAAAATAAAAAAAAAAAATCCCAAAAGGGACACTCAGGTATAAGGTCATAGTTTAGAAGGTCAATGAAATCTCTGCATTTGTCTTTGCAGTTGAAAGTGTCAAGAGAGTCTCATACCCTATACATTCTTTGTAACTGGATCTATTTGAAATAAATATACAGGAAGTATTAAACTAAAATGGGCCAGCTGAGATGTTAACAGCAAGTCACCAGGACCAGATGGTGTTCACCCAAAGGTTCTGAAGGAACTTGTCTATGAGACCACAGAACTGCTGGTTAAATAGTGTAGAACCCACCAAAGGACTGGGAACTCCCAAGAATTGTAGAAAAGATTCTTTGGTGGACTGAAAGCTGATTAAAGGATATGAAATAGAACGTAAGGCTTAATGGTCAGTTTTCAGGATTGGGAACAGGCAGCAGTAGGGTCCCACTCTGGCATCAGTGCTGAAATCTGTTTTATGCAGCATCTTCATCAGTGGTTTGAAAACAGGACCCAGAAGGGAAACTCAAAGTTTGCAAATGATATTGAACTCTTCTGGGCAGTCAAATGCTGGGCCAATGATGAGGAACTCCAGAGGGACCTCATAAAACTGAAAGTCTGCCCAATCTTTTTTAAGATTCTCCCTTCTTCCCCCAGACAAACTGCAATATCTGGCAACTCCCAGACTGCAGTGACTAACATAATCAGCTCTCCTAGCACTGTTAAAGTTGGAAGTAGAATTTGTGGATTCCTATAAGAAATAATCACAAAAAGGATATCTTTCCACTTCACTATAAAGTCCCTTCAAGCAAGCCACTGTTGAGTGTTAAGAAAAACACACCCCTGAATTTATTCCAGAGGGAGAATACCAGGTATAACAAGGAAGTTGCAACAGAGTTTCTACAGAAAAGAAAGGAGCAGCACTGATCTCAGGCAGCTGATTCCAAAGTGACTGATGAAGACACAAAGCACACATCTACAGTCATGTACAGAGCATAAGAAGGGAGTCAGTTGTGCTTGTCCTGTGGTAACACTGAAAGGTGAAATTCTCCAGTCTGTGTACACACACTACCCTTTTGAAGATATAAATGAACAAGGTCTCAAATCAGAAACCACCTTATACACTTTCATACCAGCCAGGGCTGACAACTTGGAAATCTAAACCCAAGGACATCCCAAACAAGCAGCTGCTATAAACATGCCAAGCAAGCTATGCATATATTATGGACTTGCTGGCTGCCAACACATCCCTATAATAAGTGCTCAGGCTGCAGTCCTAAATGTGAAGGCTGAATTCAACTGATGAGCATCTTTGAATAGAGCCTGGTCTATTCTGTGTAAATATAAAAACAAACAGGATAAATTCAGAAATTTCCATCTCAAATCAAGAGCTTTCTCCATCAACAGCAAACAAAATGGGTAACCAAGTCATACAACAGTGAAGGTTTTTATAGTTTGTTTCTCCATCCCCTGCCCCAATGAACATGCTAGTTCCCTCAAAACAAGAAATACAAACATTCTGCTCTGTTAACCTACTGTTAAAAAAGATGGGATTAGTTAAGTACTAGATCAAAAAGAATTATTCAAAGCCATTAAAATTCCAGCGTGGTTCTCAGAAATCAGAGGCATAATGAAAGCCTAATATCTTTTCCAAGGACTTCATCTGAAAAGTCACAGTTCCATCTTAGCTTTGCGTTTTGACTTAAGGGTAGAATAACAAACAGAATTACTGGAAAAAGTCTAGATACACACACGTTTTACATAAGAGTTTCAATTTTCAATTATGTTTTCTAATTTAAAAAAAACAAGAAAATACAACTTCAAAGTGCAGAGAGATATGGAAAGGGCAGACATTGTACTCGAAACAATTTGTAACTCCCTGTTAAAGTCCTGCCAAGAGCCACTGATGAGCTAAACACCTAAGATCAAAAATGGCACTCAGATTTTCCTAGTGCCATTACTACTAGGTGCATGGATTCAGTTACACAGTTCAATGTTGCACCAAAGGTATGTGATCAGTATGTGTGCAGTTGCAACTGTACTCATATTTGCAAATAAGTCAGTATAATTAGTCTTTGATAGCGATGTGGAAATCTGGCAAAGACATTCAGTCTAGTACATAAACTGTCAGTTTATACCACCATTTAAGATAAACTTTTCTTTAAGGTTACAAGGTTCAATTCTTTTAGAAAAAAATTTTATGCTGAACCTCCAGCATAACCATTTTTTCCTTTACTCTCCCCTACGTATACTTCAAAGATGCTTATGTGTTCTTGAAACAAATCTGACTTAATTTTTGTTTGGCTTAGAAGTCATCAATCATTTACGTACAGCATGTACACCTTTATGCTTGTCTTGCACTACCTTAAATACTTTACATTCCATTTATCTTCTCGCTGTTCAGTTAAGATTTTTGTAAAGCTTTCTTACCTTTCTTGCTTTGAGTATTCCACAGGGCCATTTCCTGTCTCAAGGCACAAATTGAAGCCTCACGCACTAGAGCAGAAAGGT
The DNA here is from genome assembly GCF_929443795.1 of Astur gentilis. Taxonomy (NCBI): domain Eukaryota; kingdom Metazoa; phylum Chordata; class Aves; order Accipitriformes; family Accipitridae; genus Astur; species Astur gentilis. The sequence goes on from NC_064909.1 coordinate 14,640,986, forward strand.
CTGCCCCTCTACAGATACAAACAGAATAGGTTATTTTAGGATAAATTTCTCTTGTCTTTAGCTAATGGCATATACAGAGGCAAGAAACTATAAATGATGGTAAGAGGCTGGTTGGGCTGTCATAAAGGTTCATCTTAAAAACATTGGAAAGAGGTCCGAGGACGACCCGCTGCTGCAATGTTCATTATGGAGTAAAGTCCTCCAGATTTTAGCCACAGATTAAAATCAAATGAGAGGCAAGGGGAGAGGCAAAAACCCCACCCAGCATCCTTAAAAATGCCAAAAGATTGATTAATATTGTGCCACTTGGTAGGAACTTGATTTTTTTTTTAATCAGTCTTATGAAAGATTCAAATGGAATCACCCATTTTTACAAAAGGGAGCTGCCTTGCTCAAAGCTGCATCAACACTTAACATCCTCTTAAAATAATAGTATCCATAAAACATGGTCAGTTCAGTCTTTCTAAATATTTGTTTCCAGTTTCCAGCTGTTGAACTTTTCACAAGCCTTCAAACTGGTACAAGTCATTGAACCGAAGAAAATTTTCACAATTAACTCCCTATGTTTCATTTGGGGGTGCTAGGAATACTGCTGTATTTAAAAAACAAAACCAAAACCCACCCAATCAACCAACAAAACCCACAAAAACCCACCCCACAAACAAAAAAAACCCCAAACCCAAAACAACAAACAAAATCCAAAATAAAAACAAACCCAAACAAACAAACAACCCCTCCCTCCCAAAAGAAAAGACAGTGAGTGAAAGGGGCAAAGAAAAAGTACTCATCTTTCCCAAATATGAAACAATGACAAAATAAAAATCATTACTGGTGATAGCTTCCATTTCTAAGATTCAAAAGCAATATTGTGACAAGCAGCATGTCATAAACTTTACCTTTTGTGAACTCCAGAAAATCATTAACTCTTAATAAATCATTTAATAGATTAAAGCTTTTTGAAGTTTTGTACAACACAATTCCAAATTATTCTGACAGATATGGCCATCAAACTTTCCTAGAAAAACAAACCTCGGTATTCCCAAAGCACAAGTTGAAATAGGCCCTCATTACTTTGTCAAACACGCTGCTTTCAGCTGTGTGACAGAACAAGTTGGTTATGGTTGTCTAACCAATTTGCTTTCATCATCATTGTATATGGGTCCACAACTTAAAGAGGGCTCTTTTATCCTCAGTTTATGCAAGAATTGTAAAATAAAATCACACAAAGCCAAGAGGCCTCTAATGATCTGTATTTACATGAAGAGGACTATGGCAGATGAAAGAGACTTCAGCATATTTGCCCTATATTCCTACTAACTCCTTGGAAAAAAGCACAAGTGAAAGCAAGAAAAATGGCATAAGGGAAAAGGCTTATAAACCCTGAAAGTTAAGAGGTCCTCTTGATAATAACAACATAACACACATTATCACACATCAGAAGACTGTTGGTACAGCACATCAAATATTCAAGTCAAAACTAGAAGCTACTCACGTATAACAATCACAATGTTGACTGTAAGCAATTTCTTCAAGGCTTACATCAATATCTAGTGGAGGCCGGGTGCCATCCTAAAGGAGTTGAGATAACAAAAAGAGAAAGATAAAGTTGGTTTTTGTTTGGTTTTTTTTTGTTTGGTTGGGTTGTTTGTTTGGGTTTGGTTTTTTTTTTTTTGTTTTTTTTTTTTTAACACATGCCATCCACAAAGTGATTAAGTTTCATCAATCAGGAATCATATAGGGGTCTGACAAATTCCCTGAAATATCCACAAATAGTAACATTTTTAATCTCAAACCAGTAAGAAGGACAACCAGCCTTAAAAACATTTAGTTATGAAATAATAAGTAATGCTAAATTTCAACTTCCCATCAACAGATTAGATTTTCTCTAACAAAATGATGGCCAGCCTGTCACAGGGCAATGTAATGCTGACACTGTTCCATATGTGGACATGCCTTAAGTAGCTGGTTACATCAACAGCATTGTTTAGCTGAACTTCCTCTAGTTTTACTATGTGTTGAAATCAAATAGCTAAGCAATAAGCATGTAGATTTAGTCTTATCTCACCTTTAAGACTGAATTAATTATATATCTTTTATGTTCTAGACATACATTTTCAAACTTAAAAGTTTTCCATTCTGGATTTCATAAAAGTTTACATATACTGTAGATACTCCTGTAGACTTTTTGACACTACTCTTCCATATTATTACTGCTTCCTCCACAAGATCCCAGAAGTGGTTTCTTTTGTTATTATTTTTTGCATCTCCAACAGCAAAAAATATTGAACACTATAAATCATATTTGAAACTAGCCCACAGAATTTTCAAACATTGTAAGCATGGAGATCTCCCTATTACCCTTAGACAACAGTAAAGTAGTATCATGGTAGTACAGAGATTCTAGATGTCTATAGTATCAAACAATATCCGAGTTTAGACATGAAAGGGCATTTTTTTGGTACAATTGATGTATTTCTGTCAAATTAATTTCTGGCAGAAAAGTACAAATTCTTATAATTCTTTTCTGACTTCTTCAGGTGAACTAACATACCACATATCTACAATACCTTCAAAAGAAAAAAATAAAATGTATAGTAACTGGCAAGTTAAAACCCTTGACTACTTAACAGACAGTAGAATAATCAAGGACTAGGCAAAGTAAGGGAGCAATCTTGGATGAATCTTTGGTAGAATACCAGTTAGAAAGGGGAAAAAAACCCCCCAAAACCCCCCAGCAAACCAACGAACCAAAACCAAAACCCAAC